>NC_068947.1:40975522-41282929 GCF_026419915.1 Harpia harpyja
GAACACTATGCTTCCTGAAGCAGCCAGGCTTGCATGAGGTGCCTAGCTCTCCTTTCATTAAACCCTGACAGCGTAACATGCCAGGTGTACTGTTTTGTGCTTACAGAGGTCCCTCGTCTTGGAGAGCAGTAGTGTTCTTGGTACATGAAATTCTGTCAAGGACCGAACCAACCAAATAGCATAAATGCCTAAGATAACCTGAACTGGTACTGAAATCTCTTTGCGGCTGTGTGGACAACTTGGAATAAAGGTAGAATGTATTCTACCATAGTTGTGAGGGTACCTCTATGGCTATTTTCCACTCAAGTAGTTGCATTACTACAGCAAGGTTTTTGAGAAGAGCTTGCCAGATTAAAAACTGTGAAGGTCTAAGTTCATGAATATCTATTATTAATTCATGGATATTTTTTAACTGGGTACACCCACAATACTTAATGAGACTGGACATAGTGAAAACCAGCTGCTCATAGCTGAGCTGTAGTATGGACGCTATCTGTTCCTATACCTACACATTTATTGTTTAAGATTGGCAAATGAGCCTGGTGAACTGAATGTCTGAAAAGATTACCACTGAATAAATACACCCTTTCCTAATGGAGGAATGCAGAAAAATCAGGCAGTGAAAATAGTGGTTAATAGCCTGTCCAGAAAGGAAGAGAAAATCTATTCGGAGACCACTCCAAGCTTTCAGATAGTAAAAACCACATGCAAGTTAATGCCTTTTATAAATTGGGCCCAGCTTCTATTTTAGTTTAAGATCTTTAATAATATTAAGTAATACTGAAAGACTTTATTGTTCATTCAAATGCCTTAAAAACTGTTTGGCTATTTATATAGTGCATCCTAAAAGCTGCTATTTTTCAGTCAAATAAAATAAATAAACTTTTGCTTTCTAGCTTAAAAATGTAACTGATCTACTTGTTGCTAAACATTACAAGAGTACCAAGATTTTCAATGCCATTTATTAATACATTAAAATCACCTAAAATAGAGTACCTAAAAACCAGAGAGCTATAATAGATATAATCAACCGAAAGAAGAGTGAAGCAATCCCAGGCATGCCATTAATAAATCATGACTTCAATTTTATTGTAAAAAATTAGCTCATCATTACTAGTTAAAAGATCTAAACAGAATTCAGGGAGGTTTAACATAATTCAGCTGCCCACCAAAAAGGGAGGTTTTCAATCAAAACCTCCTCTTAGATATGATTACACTGATTTATAACCAGATTGGAGCTGAGAAGAGTTCAAGGTAGGTCAGCTTAAGCTGTGGTCATGAAGGAAGCTGTTGCAAAACATGTTAAGCACACTACCTTTGGCCCTTGTTATCTCAGGCACAGGCTAATTGAACAGCAACTTCCCTGAGCTCTGAGCCTTTCTCTCAGGTGGATGAGAAATAAATTAAGGGGGCAAGGTTTCAGAAAGATAGTAAGTTATTAGGCTGAAGACATCTGTAACTTAGAAGTAAATGAGAAAAATCGCTAAGGCCATAAGAACACACCGTTAAGAAGTGGAATTTTAAAAGAAACAGAGAGGAGCCGAGCCAAGCCCAGAAAAGGAAATGCAAAAATAAGATGAGATCTGTGATACAATAATCTTTAAAATGAAGTGTTAGTTATTCATCATTACACTGGTATGTTTGGTTTCTGTGAAAATAAGTAGATAAAAGAACCGAATCTGCTGTAGAATAAGAAATGTACCATGCAACTTGCAAATTGTTAATTATAACTGCAGTGCTGCAGTGCCACAATGTTGTCGTGTCAGCTGTCCTCCTAAAAGAAGGTAAATGTGGGAAGAAGTAGCAGCATGCCAAGCATCCCTCTGTATATGAAAGGGAATCAGTCTCTGACAAACTTTTAAGAGTATTTCCTTGGCATACTAACAAATACCAAGCAGCGTTTGAAAATTTGTTTGCTTCCATAGCAATGAAAACCTATGCCCCCAGACAAATGGGAGCTATAAAACTGGAGCTGGGGTCCCATTCTAAAAGTAGCCCTCTGCAGAGAGACTGCAGTTGAGTTGGTCATGTTTCCATGGCTGAGGGATATCTCAAATGGAAATGATAGCTGGAGCTAAAGATTAATGTTGGCTATATATTTAGGTTTCTCCGAAGTGAAAAAGTACTTTAAGGCACTTTTGTAATGTTTCCAAGTTGTGGTCAAGAACTCAGTCCCTTGTTTCCTAGAATAAACGTAGCCTTAAACGTGCCTGGTGTCAAATTACCTGGGGTAACCTGACAAGCAGAGTACATAACATTTACATTAGCTGTTTCTAGAGAAACGTGAGTTTTGAAGAAAATGGCTTTGGCTGCTTGTTATCTAAGAAAATAAGAGAATGACAGGGCAGAGGAGTCTTCTCACCCAGCTGTGAGAGTGGGTGCATCCCGTGTCAGGATACGGAGCACTGTTTTTCCAGGTGAACATTGCCTTGTGCCTTCTGATAAAGGCAACTAGTCAAGAGGTCTCCAGGAGTCAAGGAAATCTCATCTTACCCTGTGATGACTTGAAAGCTTCATGACTCTAGAACTTCTAGTTGCAGTGGTCCATGAATAAAGAACAATGGTTTAATTAACTCTTGATTATTTCTTGATGTAATTACATGGAAAAAACCACTATCAGCAGCTGACATTAAAGTAGTATACTGTCTGGACAATTAAAATGAAGAAACTACGCAAGTTCTGGCTGTTGTCTTGATTTCTGAAAAATACTGTCCATGTGAAGCATTTAAAGCAATTGCCTTTGCCAGTTAATAAGCTGGGTTGCATAGTTGTCAGTACATCTTACAAGTAGGTTAGTAATTGTTCTGCTATTTTGCTACAGCTGAACATTAAGTGCTTTATGCTAGATCTTTGTCTTGATTTAGTCTGACAATTTTAATAGCAACCCAAAGCTTAGCGTATCATACCCCTTGATGAGAATGTAATACTGGCTTACAGGCAAGTGGGTCCCAAGAAAGTTGCTAATGACAGAAGAAAAATACCAATTAAAATCTTCATATTTTTGTCCTATTATACTGCTGTGCTTGTTACGTATGTGTTAATGAGATGTCAGCTGACAGAAAATTCCGATTTAAAAGTGTAACCTAGTTAAACAAACAAACTACTTTCCAACTGACAAAGTTCTTTTTATTAGCAAAAGATACCACCTTAACAACTGCAGGATAGGGCAATTTTTAGATTAAAGAAATAGGAAATCATTCAGGCTAACAGAAAAGACGTACAGCTAGAATTGCCTGGGGAATAATTCATGCATGTTCACCTCTATTTATGACAATTCGAGCTGGTTGCTTTCAAGTCAGCCTTAGCAATCTGTAATCACAAACTCTTTTATAATATAGCAACTACTCTTTTTCTTCTCCACAGCCTTGGGTGAGTTTGGTTTCAAAACTCAATCTAATGTCCAGGTTGTTTTAAAATTGTGACTATGAATGAGAATGTACTAGATTGCTAAAGAAATCTTGAGAATATTGCAACTATTGTCTTCAAGTTGCAAAGGCATTGTGACTGGAGAAAACACATTAAATTACATCTTATATTGCTCTAACAAAGATTACTTTTAGAACAAACCAGAGAACATAAAAACGCGATGTCATGAACAAACATTAAACTAAAAGGTTAAGATAAAACATATTATGTACAATGCCTAATTTTTGAACATAACTGTGCTTCAATCAGCTGTCCCTATTCTTTATTTAATTCCCTTGGCAAGGGCACAGAGGAAAACAAAATTAGAGGGAACACATCAAACCTTTTCATCAAAGGGTAATTTTCCAATGGTAATAGCAAATCTTTGACATTTGCAACATAATATATTAAAGTTTGAACTGGATTTTTTGAAAGTGATTTTTTAAAAACTACTTTTATCACTAACACTTGGAAAAGGAAGCCCACCAATGGAGGGAAAATCCAACCTGAAAAAAAGTTTTGATTAAGTTTATTAAAGACTCAGAATTGCCAAGCTTTGTATGCACTGGTTGAGTAAGAAAAATTTGCACTATCCAGATAAAACTAGGTATTGCATCCAGGCTTAAAGAGTGAAAAGCAAACAAGAGTGGCGTATTAAAAGGCTGCTCCCTTCTAAAATCAGCACCATGTAGGGGCAAATGCTACTGCCCTGAGCATGATATGAGTAAATGATGTCTCATTAAAGATACATCTGCTCAACAGATAAAGTAAGTGGGGAAAGCAGTTCAGTGTGATGAAAACATTGCACCAGGTGGAAGCCAAGTATTCACCTCTTGCAGCACAATCACATGTCCCAGAGACTTTATGTCCCGTAATCTCCCAGGGAAATGATTGCAGTGGATAAAAATATATAGTGCATACAGTTAGTAGCTTTAGTAGCTTTGGACTATGTAGAAGTTACAGGAACATCCACAGCAAGGAATTGCTGAAGTGGTTTCTTTCCAACTGTTGCTCATTGTTAAGCAAAGTAAATGAAATATGAAATAGCTATGATCCTTGGTTTTGCCCTTTCCTTGTTCTTCCTTTGTATTTTTTTTGCTTTGATATCCACTTATGACCACTGTTAGAGACTGGATGCTAGCTTAAATGGACCCTTTCTCTGAATTACCATAATCATGACTGTGTTCTTTTGTTCTCTTGACTCATCTCTGTAGACTCAGATCTAGTGGAGTCTGTAGATCACTGGGCACAGACTTTACATCCACGGTTAGGCTTAAGAAAGTTGTATGTTTTTTCAGAAGCACAGCTTCACGTAAGTCATTGAAAGGGTTAAAGATGATGCTTTCAGTGTTTTAAACTGAAGTGTATATATAATGTCTACGTAGGGGTTCCCAAGTCTGCCTTGATCCTAAATTGTGTCCTGGAGTAGCATTGTTTAGATTTGGATTTCAGTAATTTGTTGCTTCCTGTCAGGAGAAATATCTGTGTTGAAGAGACTTTATTTGTGAGACATGGAAACCACAGTAAATTTCCTGTGGTACGTGATTTTTCTCAGGTAAACTCCTAATCGCGTGACCTCTCTGCTATTCAGCTGTATGTGAAATCTGTGAGGTATGCTCCTACTTAGGTATGGCTTCAGATTTGTTTTTTTCCTATAATGACTGTTGTACAAGCTGGAGGTGCTTTAAGTGGAAGAATTTCTGGATTGGTAGGCAAATAGTTAGCTCTGAGATACTGTCACTATGCAAACTAATGGGGAGCAGGCATGTTTTATTTTTATCTTGAAGAAGCTTGCAGGAGGCAACCCTATATCCGTGTAGTAGACTAAGAAAGCAAAATGACCTTGTGTCTGACTGGGCACAAATAATACTCAGAAACAAAAATGTCATTAGCTTGTGCGTGTCTTTCCAAAGAAAACCTGAATTAAGAGTTCATTCTTCTTGTCAGCAGCAAGAAATTACTGATAGAAGAAGTGTATACAAATACCAGGGCTTTTCAAAAGTAGATTTCAAATCTGAGGTGTAGTAGGCCTGTAGGGAAGCTGGAAGGGCGGTGAAGTTTCTATTCTCAGTCACGTAACTAGAAAACCACTGGCAACCCCATCTAAAATTAATTGAAATCTCTGCTAATGGAGGTTCTTGGTAGTGCTGGAGATGAACAAGGATAGGAGCTCTCTCAGGGCCTCGCAAGCGAAGATGGAATTACATTCGTGGCCCCAGCCCTGCTCAGTTATGTACTGCAGACATCACTTCTCATCACGTTTGGCACTAGAAAGCCTTTTTTCAGAGCAGCAGGGGCAATGATACTGCAGTCCTGCCAGCCTGTGAGCACACACTGCGATCTCCACCTGGGGAAAGCCCATCTCCATCGCCCACGGGTGCAACAGATTTGCTCGGGAACGGGATCTTACAAACACTTACCAAAAAGTTGTTGTACCATCAGGTCTGTTGGAGCTCCTGGAGCTAACCCGGGCACAGCCGATCCAGTCGCCCCGTCCTCATGCTGCTCCGCGCATAATGTCAGCCTGAGGTATGGCAGGAGACCACGTTCCTTGGGCAGCTGCCAGGGATATGTTCTCCGGGAGATGGGTTTTCGCGGGGTTGCAGGTCCCCTGGCCAACAGCCAGGTGTGAGAGCAAGGCTGCCGACGCCTCTTTGCCGCGGTGGAGGGGTGTCCCAGAACAGCGTGCTAACGCACCACTTCTACGGGATGGTTTCAGCAACTTTACTGAAAGACTGTTGCGCGCTCCCGACGCTTGTAGTTGCAGTCGGTTCCCCTGCAAGCTACTGCCACAGGCCTGATGTTTTCAACTTGTGCTGGGAAATATTCCTTTAGTTACACAGCTCCTTTTTCTCCCTTTCTCCTCCTTTCTGTGTATCTCTACAGGGCCAGGTTTTAAATAATTTATCTCCAGAAATATTTGCCATATGAAGTCTCCTCACTGGCAGGGTCTATGAAGAAATATATACGCAGAGAAAGTTTTTTCTGCTGCAAACTCTTACTGGTAAGTTCCTGAAGCAAAATCAAGAAACAGAGGTGGAAACTAATAACTGGAAGTTTAAGCTATGAATTTTTCTCGTGCCATAGATTGTTTGTTGAAGCTTGAAGAGTTGAATCTTTTACGTCATGCATCATATTTTCTTCTGAGCAATAGAACGAGCAGGAAAAAATAATCAGTTCTGCTTCCACATGAGGTGAGTCTTTTGATGAGAGGTGTTCTTAGCTGACTGCTCAGACATGTTCCCAAATGATAAGAGCACAGATCAAAAATCTTACACAGAAAATGAACTAGAAGGGCCTTAGGACCAGAGTAAATATTATCTCACTAGAAAATGAATTCTGATAGGGTCCTATCAACTTTAATTACTTTAAGACTATTATCCATGTAGCAAGCTTCTCTGGCATTTCTAAGGAACAGGTACATCTAAAAAATGAAGAACTTCTTAGTAAAAACTATTCCCTAATTACACTCATTAGAGAATTTAAGCTACAAGAAAACCAATAAAGCTTCTGCTGTATCTCACACAGACAGCAATTAATGAACAGTTATCTTAAGTCTGAATTAGCAAGTACCCTTTGCTTTCTTGAATATGATACCTTAGGCATTGTTTCAATGAAGGAAAATCTTATACATATTCTGATTAACTGCATGCTAGTCCTCAGTCTGTAATTTGAAAACCATGTTGCCATTAATTAATGATGCACTGGTGTCAGAATAATAACAGATAATGAAATGAACATATTGAAATTGTACATGTACTAAAAGAAAGGGAAAAGACAAGTTACAAACATATTCATTTGGATGAATTATTTTTTTTAAAAACTCCACAAATGAAATAGTGCATGAAGTCGCTTGCTGTCACGCACCTTACTACATTGAATGTTCTGTAGTAAAAATTAAGATCTGCCTTTTCACACCTTCTTAGTCATTGTCTTTCTGGCCTGATTTTTGTCAATGCAACTGTATTCTCTAGCAAAGATGGCACATGGAGGGAATATTTCTGTTATATGTCAAAGGAGTCAAAAAGAATTTCTATAACATTTCTGATTTTTATTTCTTTACCATTATGTACCTAAATTCTCTGCCTCTTCCCTCTCAGAAAGGGGCAGAATCCTGTATTGCATCTTATCCCCAACCAAAGCTTAAGGCAAGCAGGAGTTCACTGTTAACATATGTTTGAAATGTTGTCACTGGGTAGCAAAAAATGATTAGATTTGTAAAGAAATGTTAGCTGCACACAGCAAGAAACTCTTCAACTAATTAGGCACCTTATGTCATAAATGCAAAGTTAAATACTTGAGTTAAAACTTTGATCAGTTAAATACTGATCAAAAGTGTTTTAAGTAAACTGTTGAGACAATCTGATGCTAAGTATCATATGAATGAATTACACGTGTTTTGTTTCAAAGATAAAAGTAAATAACCTCTCACCTTTTGGTTTGATAACCTTTCTCCTTCTCAACAAAAGGTCATTTAAGGTTGCTGCTCTTACTCCAGTTTGGTCCCTCTTGGAAGCAATACAGACTTCAACTCTTCTTTTTGGAGGTTATCTAAGACTGGTGCAGGAAAGGGATGAAAAGGTCATCCTAACCTTTTCATCCCTCTGCTTTGCCCTGAACTGAGCAGTATTTTGTCACTGGGCTATATAATTAGGACCTCCTTCACTTCACTAGATCTCAGGCACCCTGTTGTGCTAACAACAAACTGAACCATGTTTCCAAGGAAAGCCTTCTCTCCTGTGTGTAATGTCTTAATTAAAAAATGAAGTCATTCTGAATCTTAAAACTTGGACAGGTTTAATTTTGATCACAAAGAGGGATGCAAAAAAAGAATTGCTTTCTTCTATAGGAAAAACCCAAAAGGTACTGGAAAAGTGTATTAATCTGCCTCACTGGAGAAAGGCCTCTGAGTGTTGAGAGAGAACGCTCTAGTGTGATTGAGAACTACGGTACCACTTCTGTAGGTTTCATGGTAATTAGAAAAAACAGTGAAAAGTAGTATTCTGCTTCCACAACTGCATTTTTTAAACTGCTAATTACAAAATACTAAAGAGTGAAGGGGGCAGTCAACCAAGGTATTCTTTGTCTAATATAGTCCTTTCTGGTAAAATATTAGGGACTGATTTTGCAAGAGAAATTGAAATGACACTTTAGCAAACACAAGCCAGAGTAAAGAAACTATTTATGAATACTATTGGTAATCAGTGCTGGAGGGAACTTATTTTTGTGCTTATGTAGTTGACAAAATGCAGGCCTGGTGCAACAAAACCTGAAAACATTCTTGGGGAGTTCTGTAAGCCAGGATGGTAGCACCGTGGTTTCCATTGCTTCCTTCACCCTCCATCACCCATATTGAGAGTCAGGACACCTTTATGCTGAGTTATTAATAAAGAAAGAAGGTATAATAATTGCAATCAACTAGAGACTTATAGGTTTTTACCCTTACATTTTAGGACTGGTTTTTTTAGTAAAATCTGAGTACTATGGATGGAAAACCACTTAATGTTCAGCCACTTAAAATTCAGAACAATATAATGTAAATAGAAAAAAAAAATCCTTTTAAGGGAATACTTTGCAAAAGCACTATACTTGAACCTCTACAAGGCTTAGAGAGGTATGCACAGAGAGTGAAGTAAAGGCTTACACACTGGGTTTCTCAGCTTCTGTCTGCTATGTGAAAGAACACCACATAGCTGTGCAAAAAATGCCCTGAAAAAACATACTGTTAGGTAACAAGTCTATGCTAAAGAACACACAGATATTCTCAGTCTAGATCCTGGCATGATGTTTAACAGAGTCTGACGTGGAAGGGCCTGCTGAAACTAAAATTTTCAGCGGTAGATTATGGAGATTTACAGCTTCTGTTCTTGGTGCATGTGCACAGTTTTTGTGCTCTTCATGTGCAGCAGGTGTGATGTGGGAAGCATTGGGCCCATCTTTTTGGTCCTATCTGCACCTGCAGATCTGCAAGGGTGAGCTCAAAGATGGTAATGCATCATGCAGGAGGGTGGAGGGAGGAGTAATTATCTAAGTTATAATAAATTAGTTGTGGCAAGAATAGAACAGAAATAATAGAAAAAGATAGTCTAGGGCAAACACTTGCAGTCTGGGGAATTGCTACAGATTGGGGAAAAGGTCACGGAAATATTGAAACAGAAACAGTACAAAACAAATGATTTCTCAGCTGTGGAATTATAGTGCTTGCAAGACTAAAAGTTGTACCTAGTTTAACCCAAATGTGATCAATCTTTGGTTGGACTATTTTTTCTTTCCTAAGAAACTTGTCATCTGCCTTCAGTAGCCACATTTTAGAAATTATACTCTCAGGATTTGTTTTAATAGTATTGTGTTATTTTTTAAGGCAAAACACTGTTTCTGAAGGCATAGGAGAAGGTAAAGGAGCTAAATGTATGTACGTCAGCTGCAGCCATCTGAATAAACTTGTACCGAGATGGGTTAAGTTCCCCTGATGCAATACAACTTGTTTTCTGTATACACACAAAAGGGCTAAAATTTGGTGTAATCAATATGACAGGCTTCCTAAATCTTGAAATATTTTTCTACAGTTTAGGTCAAAATACTTGCAAGGTAATGGTTTGGTAAGATTCACCACATGCTTTTGTGACGAGGAGGCTTTAAGCAGCAGTGCTGATGAGCTTTCTGATTACAATAAAGGTTAAACTATTTCTTCCCTTTGTTTTCCCAATGCCAGTGAGCAAGCTATACATATGTATGTGCCGTATGTCTAAAAATAATTGCAACTCAGCAAAATACTTATAAGCATTTTGCTGCCGACACAACTGAGGCAGTTGAGAAGTATTAGGCAGTGAGTCTGTGCAGACTGAAGAAGACTGGATCTCAGCTGGTTCCCAAGAGACATAGTATTTGCGGCTGGGCAACTAAAGGCTTGGTTTTCGGACTATATCCCTAGTTTGATAGTCCTTGCATTTAATGTGTCTCCCAGCTAAACGCAGGAAGATGGAAGGTTAAATAAATGAGTAAAACTTAGGAAAGTTTGGAAACAGGAGAATTAAGAAAGGCAGATTATAAAACTAACTTCTCTGTGTCTATCTTGTGCAAATGCAGGCTGCTCTTGGATCTCATGAAGAAGTTCAAGCAAGCAGATAAGATCATATATTGCAAGGGATCACATATAAGGAAAGTGTTTAAATGTACCTAACTGCAATTAGCATTGCTCTGTTTAAAGCTTAGGAGTTCCTCTTTAGGTCTCCATGAAAGCTTTAAAATACATAAGTTCGGTTGCTATGACATTAGGCAGTAGTCGCATTTGACAGCTGAGCCGCTCATTCTTGTTTTATTCTTGGTTTAACTTGCTACAAGCAGCCATTTTTCTGTTTGACAGGCAGAGACATATTAAAGCAAACAATCGCACAAGGACTCTTAGTAAGACGGAGGGCTGGAAGATGGGTACTCGCGACCACTGACAAGCTCTTGAGGTACTTAACTCCCGGTTAAAATCAAAGGGACCTAAAAGAGGAAAAACAAAGTGTGACCTGGTAAATGTCACCTCTGCTGTATGGCTGGCTTACCTGAAAATGTAGTGTGCTGCAATGAAGCGTAAATGAACTGAGTAGGTCTCCAGCTGGCAGGGGGTAGTAGTGTTTCTGCTTTCTCTGGCAGGTTTTAAATGACTCGAGCAGTTGGCCTCATCGCTGAGGTTCAAAGACTATGAACCTGAGCACGTGCATATTTTATGTGAAAATACTGGAGGAGCAAAGCCCTGAGTCACAGCAGTGAGGCAGAGTGACAGGTGCTCGTTCCCCCAAATCCTTCCTGAGCTGAATGCCTTCTTGAGTTTCTCACTGATGGGATTTTCAGAGGGACTGCTAGGAGTGCCCAGCAGAGACCTGGCACTAAGGTAACAAAAGATAGTCCTCAGTTGTGCTGAAAGTGTTGCAAATACTCAACATGAAAGTAAACTTTCTTTGTTTAAATGTTGTTATAAAAGCCATTGAGATGAGACATACTAGCCCCTAGGCTTTCAAAAGCCTTTTGAATTCAGTAAAAGAAAAACTCGCACTACCTCCAGAAGTTGACTCTCAGCTGAAGATTTCCTAATCCTCGCAGCAGCTGCAGCTTCAGTCCTTAATGATGGGGGTCCCTTGCTGACCCACTGAACAACGTATTGCACAGGCAACACACTCTGCACTTGTATGCCTTTTGTGTATGGACTCTAGGAGAGGGGTTGCACTTGCTTGACCAATAAGTGATAAATAGCTGCAGAAGCTAGTTCAGTGTGTAGGGAGCTGTGAAAATATATTCCAGTTGGGAATGTTGTGACAGCGACAATAAAGATGTGTTACTTAACTACCTTTGAGCATCTGGCTCTTCCCACAGTACACTTTGTTTGGGAATATGATCTCTACAAACAGCTTCTTATTTCATGGCTGAAGAGTAGTAACTGAACACGTTCAGACAAATTTACCATGAAAGTATTGTATTCCTTTTATCTTTGGACAGAGGAAATTCTTCAGGCGATGTTTCTTTTGATCAGTAAATGCCAACCCAGCAGTCTGCTGCTGGCAGTGATAAAGCTGTAGGTATCTATCTGTTCTGTCTTGACAGTATGGCCTAAACCAGAAATGTATGAAATTCATTCTACAAATGCCTAGACAATGCCAGCCAGGCATGACGACAGTGAAACTAATTGTGGCAATGGTGCCCTCCTAGACCTAGGGAAAGGCAGGAGGTGTGCTCATAGCATACAGCCTGCGGGACAGTCCAAGGACTGTAGTGGGAACCCAGCTAACAAAGAAAAATCCTCATTGTTGGGGGGTACAGCTCGCTTGCTTTTATCAGTTCCCTGAGACTCAAGTCTGCAGAGCAGCAGCACTTCTGCCACCTGGCTAAGATTGATGCTGTCAGAATAAAAGCAGTGTGAATTATAGGCAAAGGTCTATATAACAAGTGTTCATCTCTTTGGACATGCCTGTAGCAAGAATTTGGGATTAATAATTCCTGTTGCTCAGGGAAATATGGATCTTTTTCTCCAAGCTCTGCTGAAGGTGTCAGTCTATTTATAGCAAGCGCTCTGTTTTAAGCATGATCATCCAAACTTAACAATTTAATCTAGCTATAGAAGATCTTTATTTTTTTCTAGCCTTACTCTTTCTAGGAGACGGGTATTTGGCTGGTGAGATACTCTATTCATGGGTAGAGAAAAGTATTATACTAGCCTATTTGAGTAATCGATATGCTCAAACAGACTGGTTACTGTTCTTCCTTGCAACAACACATTGCCAATAATGCTTAGGCAATCTTACTGAGAAGTTTAGCCCTCCCAAAGGCTTCAAAACTGAAACTGAGTCACAGTTCTGAGTTTACAGTCCCTGTAAACATAAAATGTTTAAAAATCAGAAGGAAAGGGAGAAGAGCAAAATAAATATGTACCATGCACTGTTAAATTATTTAACCTATATGATAAGGGTTAGGGAGTATACACTGGTAAGTAAATATTTGACAAGTAGTTTCTAATAAAGAGTGAAAATCATGATCTTCTGAATATCTTTCTGGGGGGTATAAAATAGAGCAATGCAGGAGAACGTTCTAGATGATATTTTCTAGCAGGGTTGGTAGGACTAGCAATACTGCTAACATACAGAAACTGCAGAGAGCTACTGGCTGAGCTGGTGGAAATTACTTGTCTTTTCTTGAATGTAGAACTTCAGCCAGTCATTAACTGTTGATCTGCTTCTTTCAGAGTCACAAAACTGCATCTCATGAGTGTGCCTATAGCTAAAGCCGAAGTTAAATATTAAAAGTTTTGAGATAACGGATGACAAGAATCAGCTGCACAACATAAACTGATTTTGCAGATAAAATCTCAGCTCTGAACAGATGGTGTTATGTCCTGTTATCTATAGTCACGTTGTTTGTCAGAAATGTATAAAAATCTGGTACCCCAAAAAATGGGAAAGGCGATGGGCACACTGTTACTCATCCACTAAGAGGTGGCATGTATATTAATTGTGCTGCAGCAAAAGCAGACTGCTAACTAGTACAAAGATGCTAGTTCATTTCAGGATGAGCTGCGGGATCACCTCAAACACACCTCAACTCAGAATTGTGTGTGAAATTTCTGCCACAGAACTAGTGAAAATGTGCTTTGTGGTATGTGATGGAAAGGACCCAGTACCTCCAATGGTGCACTCGAAACTCACAGAAGAATCGGGCACTGGACAAAATGTAGCCCTTGACTATCCCACAGTATCTCACCTTAGCTGGGCATTTTAAATATATGATCTGTGTTGCTGGTTTTGAGAGATGACCTGCCAGCTATTGTGGTAACTGCTTGTTTTTCAGTACTCAGAGTCCTTAATATCTTTAGGTGAAAAAGGAGAACAACTGTGAATACAAGGAAGAGCATTAAAAACATATTCAAACTGAATTTCTAGGCCAAATGCTCAGTTCTCCATCATTTTTATTTCTGTATCATGTCAGACTGATAACTGTCTTATTTTCATCAATGGAGGAGCATATTCAAGCTATTTTAGGATTCAAAGACTATAGAAGTGACAACTCTTGCTCAGATAACAGAAGCATCACAGTTCAGACACCTTTGCAGAACTGGAAGTTGTTTCTTGTGGTTGAAGTCCTGTGTGCTATAAATACAAAAGCTGAAAAACTGAATTCATACTGACTGTGAACAGAGACAGAGTGATAAAGAGCTTTATATTAATCTGGATTTCCCTTTCAGATTGTTAGAGCCAACATGGCCTATTTTCAAGGACCTTGACAAGACCTACTTATCTGTGGCTGAGGTATCTGTGGCTGTAGACAAATATTGCTTGGCACTTTCAATTGTGATTATATTTCCATTTCAAAACCACATGGATAGCACTTGGTGACTCTTTTTGTGATTCTGCCTTGTACTTGACATAGCCTGAAATCATACTTAAAGCCTAAATTTAAATGGTAGATATCACACTTTCCTCTTGCCATATGAGAATGCCCTATATACACGTCTGTATACGACAGACCCTCCCTTACCTCAACCAGCTGAATACATTGTCATCTTTCATAGCAGAAAAAACTGAGGATGAGACGTCCTGTGTTCGCTAGATGGCTCTTGAATATTGATGAAAACGCAGGTGGGAACTAAAGTTACATCAAGCCATTGTAGACATAAGACAGTTAGAATTTTTCATAGGAAGCGTAACTCATCCTTGGAAGGGCTTTTTAAGACTTGTGACAGATTCACTCAGTATTTGGTAACTTCCAGTAGCTGGGAGTGCAAAGCTGGAGAGATGCACATTGGTTCACAGGTTTCTGAAGGGGAGTTGCAGCTCAGGGCTTAAATGGTAGACAGCATTGACTGACAGGATGATCCCTTGTTGATCAAAACACTAGTCTGTAGCAGAACTATATAGTTTGAACTTTGTGACACTGAATATTGCAGTTTGAGTCTATATGGAAGGAACACTGAATTAGACACCCAAGCAATAACCTCAGTCTGGGAGTTTCCAATAGCATTGCAAAGCTGTGTCCAGGGTTTAGTCTGTGGCACAGACCAGGCTCTAGGGATGTCGGATTAGACACATTTCTTGCATACTGCTTAGGGTAAATGTTTGTACAGGCTTGTGTTAGACAGACAGAATAAGACAGGACACTCAGTCTTCTTGCCATACAACTAGTTTGTTGGAAGTTAGCGCTACCACTTCTGGTGATTAACCACCATCACTTAAAATTATAATTGGTTTAATAGTTGAACTATGGATATGTAATTTCTATAATACTAATGAAATAAACCTCGTCATCTCTTAAATGATGGCTTGGAGGCTGAAAGGCAAAACTTAAATAGACACCTGGAATTTCATAATGACTTTTACGTTACCTTAGTGAAAATATCTTTACGCTACGTGAATCCTTGCCAAAGGGTAGAAACAAGTTTGCGCATTTAAGACATCACAATATGGAATTGAGACCTGAGGAACCACCTCACCTTGAAATAGAGAGGGGAACTGGTTAATCTAACCAAAATGGAGGGAAGAGGTGGCCATAGAGTTAAACTAGAGTTGAGAGGAAGTTAAAAAGAGTTTTTAAAAGAGTCATTTCAGAAAGACAGGTTTTCTGATTGAATGTCCATCTACAAACCTGATGAAGCAAAGGATAAGTTTCAACCAAGAGAGAAGAGGAGGCGACTGCTGTGGCTTCATCTGCCCCATTTGTGCTTACCCTCCAGGTCCTGTCGCTGCCCAGACTGTGCTGAGCTGCGAGTGATTTCTGTTGTGAGCGTGTTGTGTTGCAAAAGGCCGGACTGTCACAAGAATAAAAATTTCTTCTGGCATTGCCAAACACAAGACACAGAAGGGAAAGAATACCTTAACTAGAGTGCAGGTGGGATGCACTAAATGGGTATGGAGCTGTGCGGGGTGGCGGTCGCAGGAGGAACCCCCTCGGGATTATAGCATTGGCTTAAGGCTAACCCCACATATTGAGCTGTCAAGTCTGAGAGAAAAAGACACATAGGAACTCATTTTTCTATTTGATGGGCCACGGTGGGACTGAGGAATGAAAATGAAAAGCGAAATTAGATTCAACCAGCAGTACTTTGGAGGTAATGCAGTAAAAATTGGAAGGGTCCTAGCAGCCTTTAGGAAAGAGGTGGGGGTTTAGTAACACAGGACGTTACTTGTGTTAGTTGAAGTGTGTCCATTTATGTGATTCTACTTTTTTCTCTGACATGCTTACTCTTATGGTACGTTAAGATACTAACTGCCTTTGTAGCTGGTAAGAGTATTTGCAAGCATAAAAACATCAAAATAATAAATTATAATTATAATGTATTTTTATTATATTATAATATATTTTAATTATAATATATTTTCATTATACTATAATAAAACAATAAAGTAACCATTCAAACAACAGATAATAAACAAGAGAAGCAAGTCTACTTTTGGAGAAGTCAATAAAAGGTGATAAAATTATGTTAATTTTGTGAAACTGACAATGCTTTTACTGACACGTAAGGGAAAATTGGTATAACCTCAATAAGTACCTTCAAACAAATGTTTTGGCTGGTTGCTCAATGAAGTCCTTGTCTGTTTTTTATTGGCAGCCATTAGAAAACATTAAGCCTTGCAGTGGTTGATACATTCTTAGCCATAAAATGATTTTGACCATTCCTAATTTATGCAAGTTCTGGAATGCTACATTAAAACATAATTTGAAGTCTGTAAATTTAAGTGGTGTTGAAAAATGAACATGATTTATTTTAGGAAAAGCAGTAATAAATGAGCTATCTTATTTGATAAAAATTAGATAAAATAACTGGATCTCCTTTCTTCACTTACTCAAGCAACTTTCCTTTTTAAACTGAGAAGATACTGTTACAAGTGATTGGTCATATTGACATTCTGCATAGCCTTTCCCCTGCTTGTTAATGGGGAAATGGAATCAATATTTACTTGAAGAGATGATCCTGAGATTATCTATACATTAGAAGTAAAGATTTACAGTTTGTTGTATTGGAGATGAAATCATTTAGATAAACTAATCATGGAAAAGAGACCTGGGGATTTCTGGTGAAAGTGAAGAACCAGATGCCACTCTGCTCACGTTGTTTGAACACTTATTAGCTTTATTACAGCAGGTCTTTGGAGAATTTCCTGTAAGTATCCAGTCTGAAGTGAAAAATCAAGTAACTTTCTTGAGCACTTTAATTAAGATGATGTCTTCACCATTGCCTTAATCTATACAAAGTAGACATCTGCTTGCCAGTGCTTGTATTATTTGCACTGAAGATGATTTCCCTAGTTCAGACCAGACCCTCTTTTACCATGGATGTGGTGGCGAGACAAAAAAATCTTTCATTTGTGTAAGTGAATTAGTGTATCATTGAAGTCTGTTATTTTGCATCTTTTCTGCAGTTTTGTGTTTGTTCTGAGTAGGTTAAATAACAGCTGCTGGAAACTGTGGTTATGACTTAGAAAGGATAATAAAGTAATATAGTGTATGTTTTCAATAGATCTGCTCAGCTGCTTGCTGTTCAAGGCTGGGAAATGAGAAATGATAATCTATTTTTCTGCATTTCTTCTCTACTTCGTCAGTAAAAGTTGCATCTGAAGGGCTGAACAAATTGCAGCCGTCTTGTCAGATAGGGTTCCAGAATACGTGCGGGTGTTCAGCTTCCCTCGGTCCCTTGTGGTTTCAATGATAACTTTAGGCTTGAGCTATTTCAGTAGATGCCCTATTTATATGAATATACAGCTGAGAGTGGGAAAAGAAGGTGCAAACTGCCAGTGTTAACCCTAAGCGGGTTGATTTGAAAATTGTTTTCTTCTGAAATTTATCAGACCCCACAGTTTACCTTGTATTCCAGGGGTTTCTTATTCATACCTGCTAGACTTTCTGATCGCTCCTCACCAACTGTAAAAAACAACTGAGAGGATATAATTAAGCTTTGACAAGGAAAGCAAGTGCCTTGAATTTGAAACCTAAAAAAGGAGAGACTAGGCTGATAGAGGAAAGCAGACAAGAAGTTTACTTCATTGTGGACAACAAAATGCTCAGTCAGATGTGTTGATTAAAGCCTGGACAGCACCACCAAGCCCTTGCTGGTAGGAACTTTGTTCTTGCTTTTCCCTCAGTAAGGGGAACATGCATTACACGTGTTGTGCCCATTCGCTAGCTGGTGAATGTACTGCCTGGCTGTTCAGTGCTTGTTGTCTCTGCTTTACCCTGGCTCTTGGGAGAGAGATTAGGAATTAAACCAGGATTCCTCTCAGTCCTAGTGTCAGCTGGAACAGAGCTTTGGGGCGAAATGTTTGGGATTACTAGCCCTGTTTAGATAAACTTTACTATTTCCACACAAGACATTAAAGATATTCAGGCATCCACACTTTTAAGCTTGCCTTGGTATGATGCACCCTTAATTAAAGGCTCCAAATTCACTGAGATATTCAGATTATCATGAAAACTAGTAGCTTAGCTCTTAATAGGCAACCAAATAGTATTTACCAAAATTGGAACCCGAAATAGTAAAAGCCTTTTTGCATTTAAAAATAATAATTCTCATGGCTAATACAACATTAAACCAAGTTCATTTTTCATTTCAGAGGCACTGGACCCCAACAATTTTTGGCAAAGAATAGGTATTTCAAGATTCAAATAGGAAAGAGTACCATTGGTATCAACTTCTGCCTTACTGCCCTCCTATTCTGTACACTGAGACTACAAAAGTCTGTAATCATTTTCTGCATAGTGCTGCGTCTATCAAATATAATTCAGTGAAGTTATGCAATTAATATTTTCTTGCACAGCACCACACTTACAGCTGGTAGTAGTCATAGCTAACAGATTTAGAGCTTTACTTTTTTTTTTTAAGGGAAAAAAGGGGGATTGAAAGTGCTGTCATATGTGTTTACTTAGTACTACCTGGACTGCCTATATTCTGTCATTCTGAAGAAAATATGCTATTGGCAGCCAAGAAACTTGTTCTCCCTCCATGATTATTGAAGGGGGTTTGACTACCACCTCGCTCTGTAAGAATGAGAAGAGATCAAAAATCTGGCAGTGAAAAATATTAATTTTTTGATGGGAAGCAATGCTCATTCTTAATGCTTTTTACCGTAGATTGCATTTAAATGAGGAAGTGAAAAGCTGTACTAAGTAATTTTTAAGATCTCAGTTATTAGTATTAGAGAAAGCTCCTCTAGATGTAGAGAAATTCAAATCAAAGCTCAGTTACTTTGAAGACTGGAGTAATTGTAGAGCACCACTTAAGACAACCTACAAAAGCACTTGTTCTTCAGTTACTTTTTTTTGTAGCCTTTGAGCTCTGATTCAGTTACAGCTGGTCTGTGATGGAAATAACAAAGTCAGCTTATTTTTTTACTTGTGGCAAGACTTATCCAAAGCTGGCAAGCTCCTAGATGAAAATGCATTTAGGAGAAGTGGGAAGATGTCACAGCTTCTCCAATGTGAGCAACAGTAGTGCAGGCTTCCCCCTTGCTGCTGCAAAAGAGCGTTGTTTTTCACGGTGAAGTCTGCAAACCATAATACCTCGTTAGTCCTCCAGTCCTCCATGCTGGGCTGGGCTATGAGGATGCTAGATACTCAAGACCATTTCCTAGTTTTTATTTATCTATAGTTTGGCCAGTTTAACTTGCTTTAGGCATGGACTATGAGTAGACGGTGAAGGTGTCTGTGACATTTTCTTTTTCTACCCGAAGCTGTGTTGGCTGAAGCAGCCTTGACTGCCTGCATTGGGATCAGCGAACTAGTCTAGCTGGAAAACAACCAAAGGGAAAAAGTGGCTCATTTTCAAGATTGCTGGTGATCATGAGGAGAGAGCAAGTTGCCACAGTCCCAGTGAAACAAAATATATCCCAAAGTGGGTGTCTCAGTCTACTCCCCAAGCCAGTTTAGGTCTTGCAGTCAAGTCCTCCCTCTCATGTCTCCGGTCAGCTTTGGAAAAGCAGAACATCCAGTTACTTTGTTAGCCCTTTGGCCCAGGACTGGTCAAGCACACCGATGCACAGTTTTTGTGAGATGGCTTTTGTGCGTGTGTAGGCAGGAAAATGTAGGTACTCCACAGCAATGCAGTTGTTAAAAATAAGTGATTTTCCATTCTTTTGAGATAGTAACAAAAAAAAAAAGAGAAGAAACAAAAAGAGGAAGAAAATACAGGCTAGGACAGAAAAGGAAATTATCTTGCTTTGGATTCCTGTGACTTCTCCTTTTCTCAGAAAAAGGCAATAACTTTGGAAGAAGGAAAACAAACTTAAGCTGCTGATGACATTTCAGAGTAGTTTGTCAGTAAGAAGGTACCTGCAAGCTGATCTTTAAGAATTCTTTAAGTAGCAAGTAATTTCCATTTGTAATATCTCAACTTACTGAGTTTAAGATGTGCATTGATCTCGGTTTTATTTTTTATGGTATGCTGCAAAATGCTGTAACCACTACCTTGCAGACTCATAAATCAAAACTAATATATAAAGTGACTTAAAGACAGCACAGTTAAGGGGGCTGTCCTGAAAAACTGCAGCTGTGGCCTTTCTGATAGCTAGTAAAGTCTACTTATTCAACACATACATGCTTTCACCTCACTAAGATGTTAAATTCAAAACTTCTTAAGCCTTTAACCCTCTTTTGGAAAATTTTAGTCTGATGAGCATCAACTGCAAACACTATGCCAAAAATGCAAACACTGTGATTACAATAAACATATGGCAATTAAAGGGTAACTGAATATTTCCTAACACAAAATCTTCTATAAAATCCAGGTGTCATAAATTTCCATAGCACACGAATGCTTAATGACTGACAATGAGATACGGAGTGAACTTGGCTGAAGTGTTGACAGACTAGTATAAGTGAAAGGGATTAAGTTCAGTAGTCTTGGACTTCTCTAATGGGGTACTACTAGTAAGTCTGATTGGTCTGCTTTACTTGAAAAGGTACATACAGCCTCCCTAATTTGCAAGTAATAAATCGTGCTTCCACTGGGTGAAGTAATTTACTCCTGCCCTCATCCAAGCAAAACAATAAGAATTGCAAATTTGTCAATAATATTACATTTCTGCTGCACATTTTAATTGACATAGATGTCACACATTTCTGAACATCTCAGGGCTATTCATCTCTGCAATATGATGGGGGGATATTCTATTATTTTTAGAGAAAGTTCAGCACACATAGTGGCAAACAGCTTGATCGTGCTGTCCCACACATGGACATGTGGAAATACTAATGTTGTGGCATTTGATCACTAGCTTTAAAAAAGAAAAAAGACAGAAAGCTTATGCCAATGTACTGATTTCTAATGCAAGGGAAGAAGAATGCTGAGCTCAGTTTTGTCAGTTTACTAATCTACTGCAGATCAACATGTGTCGAATAATATGCATGTATAAATTAATAGGGATAAGACAAGTTACTCATTAAATTAACAATTTGAAGGTTTAGAGGAAAATTTTAGATTATGGAGTATTAAAACTTGTTCAAGCCCTCTGCCCTTCCATGGTGTGTTCAAGCTACACTGAAGAAATTACTCATTTTGTATTTCGACTTAACTTAGTTCAGTTAGCTGGTTTTTCTCAAAGATTTCTGCTTAAAGATATTTTATCAGTTTAATTTTGCTAAGATATTAAGGATTTGATGATACTTGGGTAATCTGCTCTGCTTGACAACATGGCTGAGAAGTGAATGACTAGATAAACTAAAAATCTCAAGGAACGCTCAGGGGAGAAAAACAGTAATTTCATTGCAGGAAGAAAGAAATCACATATATCTTCAATAGTAACTTTCAAACTAATCCTTATGAAAATCTGTTTAATTATTGCATATAAAGAACTAGGTAGACTGTGCCTATCTAACACAATGTATCCTTTAAACTGATTGAGTTAGTGAGATTCTAAATTTCTAAACCCCATAAATTAAAAAAGCAGCATACTACAGATACTGGCTATCAAAACGAGTTACCAAGAAACACTTCAAAATTCCTTGCTCTTAAAAATCTTACATCGCTACTTACAGCTGGTATCACTATCATACATAATTAGTTGTGCAAACTGTCCTACTGCCAGCATCTGATAGCTCATATCACAGTGGGTAGACTAACTGCTTAAAAAACATTCATAGCTTGTGACCTGAAAGCTTTCGGAAAACATGCATAAAATTCAGCCTATGTTTTGTCACCCTACCTCCACAGCCGTGGAGAGCTACACACATTTTAAAGAGACAGAAGGAATGGGAGAGGGACTAGTGTGGGACCAAGCAAAAAGCACTCCACAGATGAGGTGTGAAAGGCATTTATTTTCAGTTGGAACTGTGGGGTGAAGTTTTACCATATTGTGCACTTACTATAATGGAAAGCAGCAGTTAAATTGCAGCAGAGCACCAATCTGCCTTGCAATGCAGTTGCTGATACAAAAACACTTCATGAGCTTCTGTTGGTATTGGTGCACTTTGTATGCATGAAACCATCAGTGTCTACATGTGCAGCATTCTGATAAAGCTCCTAGTAAACACTTAATTATCATCTGCAAGACTGTGAATAAAATGCAAGGTCACTAAAGACCACAGGTGCAAGGCTAGCCTACGATAAAATGGGAGAGAGAGTCCTTAAAGCCTTGTTTCTTCCTGATACTTTTGGTTTATTTGCTATCTTACCCTGAAGCATCCCCATCTCTCCCATTTTGGGGGCACTGGGGGTTTTAGCTACAAGGACTGAAGTTGAGAGGACAAGAGTAGCATGCCCGCTTCGGGGGCTGCTCTGTCTGATCCCGCCTGGGTCAGGCACACAGGTGCTGGATGTGGGGCTACAGCCACAGACTCGCTGGCGGCAGAGGCAGCCAGCCCTGCTCCATCCCATTCCTGTTCCCCCCACAAGGAGAGTAGGTGTTGAGCACAAGCCCAGCTTGAGCCCACTGCTCCCCTTCGCTGGGTCTTACAGGCTGGGGGATGCCCGGCTCCTCTGGCAGCAACCAGCCCTGGCAGGGAGAAGCAGCAGAGAACAAGATGGGGCACCCCATCCCTATGCCTGGAAAGATAGCTCCAAGGTTGGTGGGACAAATGTGACAACCTTGCCAGGGAAGTTCCTGGAGGTTGTTGGCCTCCTTTGCATTTCTGGGAAAGTGCCAGGTGCACCCAAATGCCTTAGCTTTACCCACATGAGGAACAGTTTTAAAATAATGGCTTTGGAGTGTAGCAGTGATGAGAAAAGCTTTCTGGACTGATTGGCTTGACCAGTCCCAGGTGGCTTAGGTGAATGAATATAATGAATGATCTTTGCTAAGTTGTGATCAGTGCTTATTTTGTAAAATAAAAGTCTAATGTGAAAATGAATTTTAGGTCAATGTATTAAAGCATCTTGTCTTTTTTATTTCCACTGGTTTTTATAAGATTTTATTCTCAATATACTGAGGGAAAGAAAAAAGGAAAGCCAAGATTTATACAGATGGAAACAATGGTGATTCACTTATGTGCAAAACTAGAGCTGTAGAAGACAAAGGGATGTAGCTTTTGGTCCTTATACTATGTTATAATAGATGAGGTGCTGGGAGCACGTGTATCTGAAGTGTGGGATCTTCCTCTTTCCCTAGAACCCAATGCTTTGCTTGTTCCTTTAATATTACTTTGTCTGTGAATACTTTAATAATTGTGTCATGGCCCTGAGTGCACTAATAGGTCTTAATTGCCCTGATGAACCTCACCTGGGACTCCAGAGCCCCACCCTGCCCAGGAGCCCTATTTCAGCTGTGCCCCAGGCAGTAGCTCTTCTTTTAAGCTGTGCCTGTGTCCAGTTCTGATCTTGAGCTGTTGTTTTTGTCTCCTTGGGTTGCTCTTGGATCTGTCTACCTATGCCTGGTCATCGCTGGACTGTTGATAGGATCTGCTGCTATCTGTCCTCCTCAGCTCAGCCAGCTCAGGGCCACTGGGATAGTGCCCTGTTGGTGGTGGTCCTGCTTTTGCTGGGGTCAGCTGTGGCTCCCTCTTCATCTGTGTTTGTGGGCTGACTTGCTCATGTACCTCTGTGATAGATTGCTAGCAAATACTCCAAACGTAAGTAAGCTTCTGTGCTTTCTTTCTAAGTATGCTGTGTATATTTTGTTTTTAATACAATTTGGAATGTGTATAGTCAATATTTCTGCTTAACCTAAAATAATGTTAGGTGACTTCAAGGCTTTAATCACATAAAATATAGTTTATTTGGGAGTGCTACAATCTCCTGTGGGTAAGCAGCTGCTCTGCTCCCTCAGACTCCTGAGGCTGACTGCATTAGGCATGTGCTTCTGACAGTAGCAACTGGAGAAGCAACTCAAAGCTCAGAACAAACATAAGGTCAGGGCTGAAGATCAATGAAGAATGACTAGAGGGGAGGGGTAGGTGGTTCTTTGGTCTGGGGCTAGGTATATGCAAACAGAAGATGTATCTCCCTTCCAGAGAGAAGTGTCTGCGTTTGTCACTTGCCTGTGGCTTTGCAGTTGCTTAATTTACCTGTTGAAGTGCATGGTTATATTCACTATCGCAAGCTAGAAGGCTGTGTCTGACTGACACCTTGTTGGTAAGAACATGGTGAAGATTAAAATATAATCTCTTTTGAAACAGAGTGTGTTTTTACTATTTGGTGTCCCTGGACTGGAGGCTTGCCTTGTAGCTAAGGGTAGCCTCCCCATGTTGTCCCCTTTCCTTCGCCTGATGTTTTTTAACTTTGTTGGCCTTGATGAAAAGGAGCATCTGAAATATCCTGGTAAGGCAGGTATGAAAATATGTTTATCTTCAACTTGTTCTCCCCATAGTTGAACTGTGTTGTAAAAAATTTGGATTACAGTCCTCGTCCTCATGTGAAGAAAGGGCTACTTACCAAAAGGCCTGTCCTTGGAAGACCTGCAGAAAAAAATCTGCTGTTGGAAAAGATACAGTGAAGTGTAATCCTCTTTTTGTGGACTTTAAAGAGGTTCTTTCATCCTGTTCCTATTGCTTAATCCATGTTACTAGGTGCTGGCAGATATATGTAGTGGGGTTTTCACTGACAACAGAGGCAGAAGGTGTCTTTCCATTGGACAGCTAATAGATTCCCCCAGTAAAGGGGAAAATGAAACATGTAGTCAGTGACTAATTTCAGTGTATGCTGGTACTTGTATACCAGTTAGGCACACAAACCTGGAAAACATAAAGAAACTGATGAGATGGGAGTGGAGTTGTTGCATGGTATCAGTAACAGGTGTGTGCTGTGGCTAGTTGTTGCACAGCTGTGTAGTGATGGGTTTTATGTTCTGGTTTTGTGCTTGATCCAGAGGCTTCCATGACTGGCTATACTCCATGCTTTGTGCTCTTATCAAGGCATGCTGCACCATGTGCATAATGCCAAGATGCTGTTAAAATGCTCACCAGTAACTCCAATGAAATAGTATTTAGCCCATATAATAATAGCTTCAAATATACCTAATATTTTTAAATCCTAATAGGAAAATAATTTAGACATTCTGTATATGTATTCCAAAATTTTCTTGCAAAATTTTACTTGCGTAAAGACTTTAGAAATGCAGGGTACTTTGGTTTAAGACACTGCTTGAGGAACATTTGAGGAAATGAAATGTGTTCAACAAAGAATTGTAGTAACTTCCCAGGAGCTCACTGTAGAGGAATGAGTACTTGTGGTGGTGTTTGTTGTCCTATAGCCCTTCTAAGAAAGCTTTCATTTTTTAAGCAGAATTTTGAATGAAGGCCTTCAGGGAGCCTTCAGCCCCATCCTGTTTTCCATTGAGGAAATCTCTTGAAGGAGTCTGCTATCTGCCTGCATCCTGGCCTGTATCAGGAACAGTGTGGCCAGCAGGAGCAGGGAGGTGGTTGTTCCCCTGTACTCGGCACTGGTGAGGCCGCACCTCGAGTGCTGTGTTCGGTTTTGGGCCCCTCACTACAGGAAAGACATGGAGCTGCTGGAGCGTGTCCAGAGAAGGGCAACCAAGCTGGTGAGGGGCCTGGAGCACAAGTCTTATGAGGAGCGGCTGAGGGAGCTGGGGCTGTTCAGTCTAGAAAAGAGGAGGCTGAGGGGAGACCTTATCGCTCTCTACAACTACCTGAAAGGGGTTGTAGTGAGGTGGGTGTTGGTCTCTTCTGTCAGGTGTCTGGAGACAGGACAAGAGGAAATGGCCTCAAGTTGAGGCAAGGGAGATTTAGGTTAGATATTAGGAAAAATTTCTTTAGTGAGAGGGTTGTCAAACATTGGAATGGGCTGCCCAGGGAAGTGGTTGATTCACCATCCCTGGAGGTATTCAAAAAGCGAGTGGATAGGGTACTCCAGGGCATGGTTTAGGGGGCATGGTTAATGGTTGGACTTGATGATCTTGAAGGTCTTTTCCAACCGAAATGATTCTATGATTCTATGATTCTATGATTCTGTGATCTGATTTCCCCACTAGAAACCTTATGGGGTCCTTTATTACACATTCTGAGAGCGCTCATCTTTTGTTTGCTTTTATTTTTCTTAAACACTGTTCTGAAGCTGAGTTACAAGTATAAAACCAGAAGGCTTGGGAGGACAATATATTTTAACGCATGAAGCCTCAAGCATGAAATCAGATGCATAGTGTTTTTTCAGGTATGTGATTTTTCTGAAGACACCAACAGAAGTTCAGTTGCTTTGAGATCTGCAGGGAGCTTCTGCAAACATACGGCTTCTTCAGGCTGAATATACTGCTTAATCATGTGTTGCATAACAGCATTGATCTGCAAAGATTTGAACTGAGCTTTCTCTTACTTGGGGTTTGAATTAAAAAATGCTGGGTTGTCATGATAAAGGGCTATCTAAAGCAATCACAGGGGCCACTTACAACACAGGGTGGCTCATCAACCTTCTGTCTGAAATCAACCCATAATTTTATTTATATAAGTGTGGATGACTCAAATGAACTGCAATATGAAGAACAGTTGTGAAGGTCAGAACCCATAAGATGAAGTTCCCTCCCTTTCCTTGCTCTTACACAAACACAATTTTTTACATCTCAATTTCTTGTTTGCCTTTGGAATTATGTAATTCCTCCTTAATTAATATGCTAAACAGACCTCTATCTTGAGAGAGTAGTTTAAGGCAGGTGCACAAAAAGCCTATAGGTTGCTTTGTGTCTCTGACTTAGAAACATTTATTTTTATTTTTTTTTTTAAAGCCTGTCAAATATTCAAACACAGCACAAATTAACTTTTAAAGCATGTTTAGGTATTTCTGTGTTACAGGAAGAAATGCAAGGATGGTGTTTTAGGAAAAGGAAAAACAGTACACTTGCAATTCTGTATTTAAATCAAATTAGCTGAAGTATCTAGAATAGCTACATAGATTAGCTAATGAAAGTCATGAATGTCCCACACAAAGGGCCAAAAGAATATGCATCAGCCTTCAGATTTCATAAGCTTTAAGTGCACATGGAATTGCATGGGGTTGCTGAAAATTCTGTTCTACACTGAATATTGTATATATGCACACAAGAGTTTAAAATAGCTCTTTTGAACATGCAAGAAAGTATATGCTATTTAAGAAATATTTTGGTTGTAGGTGACTTCATGAAAAATAACTTTGTTAGCTTATCTGCACTGTTCTGATGAGTGTTCTGATGAATCTTGGGTATTTTTTAGCAATTTTATACCTCACAAACAGATTGTCTAATAGCATAATTCTGGATTTCCCTGGAGGAAAATGTTTTCTGTGTTGCTATAAAGACACTGAGTATTGATTCTAGGTAGCACCTTGATACATTAATCTTTTGTTTCTTATACTGCAACAAAATTCAATAGATACATGGTGATCTTATTGACCTGTGGCCTTCCCTTTGCTTGCCCTAATTTAGAGCAATTGCAACTCTTAGACTATAATTTTAATCTTAAATGTAAAATAGTGGTAAGGTAATTTCCAATTATATTAATTTTTCAGCTTTGTGTATGACATTTGCCTAGGTCTGAATATGTTCCAAGCCTTAACTCTGATAGCACTTATTGATGTTTTTGTACTTCAAAATGTCAATGCAAATGAAGAAATGAATATCTAGGGTTAGTACGTGGATTGTCAAATCATGTGTCTTTCATGCAGATAAAAGTAACCATGTGGAAAAATTGTCCTGAGGAATACTGTATAACAATTCCCTGTTTCTGAAGTGTCTTAAGTTTAAAATGCTTCCTGATTGCCATAAGATGCGTTTATTTCCCAGCTTTGTCGGTAACTGCTAAGCAGCTTTTCTCAGAAGTAAAACACATGGTATCTTCAGCTCCATTTAGATCCATATGTGCCTACCTAGGCTATGAAGTAGTGAGTAAGCAATGTCATGTTAATTCAGCCAATCCTAAAATTATTTCTAACTCATTAAAAACAAATTTATCTCTCTCCTTTCACTCCTTACTGAACTCTTTTTTATTTCCTATTTTCCCCTTACGTTTATATGCCTTGCTCATCTTCCTGTCTACTATAAGTATACTTCTAAACCTGCTGTAAAACTAGTATTATTAGTATTTTAACCTTAAAGATCTAAGTTTCCCCCTCAGTAGTGAGTGTGAAGAAAAAAATCAGTAATGTGCTACCGGCTGCCCAACTGTTAATAATTGCAGGTTGTTAAAAGTACCTGCAAAATTACATATCTGACTTCCTTAAATGCTCTTTATAAATATTAGGAGATCAGTGTATTTTCTAAATCTTAATTTGCTCAGTTATACCAAGGCAACAGGCATAATGATCGTCCTTGAGAATGCAGGTTCACTGAAAAGTAACAATGTACTTGAATTTTTTGCTTGTGTATAATGCTGACCTGTGAGTGCTGAGACACACACTGGGGTCTGCTGTGTAAGGAACAGGCTAGTATAAAGTTTCCTTTGAAATTGAAGCAGACTTTGTCTTGGCTCCAAGTGAATCTGTTTCTCTATACTAATTTGCTTCTTGGGTCCCAAATTTTGATCTTGGTTTTTGGAGCCTCTATATCAATCTCAAGTAAAAATACTTAACTCTAAAACTTTTCTGTTTGTAACTACCTAGTACCAAGAGGTAGAATAAAGATAATTATGCAGCAAAAATGTAAATTTTTAGGGTTGAATCAGTTAGACATGGGGGTTGCGGTAGGAATATTAGATCTTTTCCTTCCTTTTGGCACTGACACCCGGCATGGTATCTGAGGTTGTCAACACATTTGGTTAACGGATTTGGTAGCAGGTGGGAGAACAGACCACTGAGGGCTGAAGCAGCTTGAGTTGTCTGTGATGCTGTCCCAGAGAATCAATTATGTATTAGCAGTGTGCAGTACACAATAGACTTTTTTAGTCAATAACAATAAAAATTCTCAAAACTAAAACAGTGGTTGGTTTTTTGGAGCCACTGTCAGAGCTTGCATATCAACTTTGTGGATGTGGGAGTTCTTAAGGGGCTGACAGGTTCACTGGGTATGGTGGAAGAAGATGCCCAGTGAAGACTGGATGCTGCAACAGGTTCAATGTGCAATTAGAGGAGCTGGGCAGGAAGCTTGAGCAAAGCAGACCTTTTTGGGTGTCAAATTTTTATTTGACTTCAGTGGCATTGATAATCACTCAGTTTGTGACACTACTTCTTGTCCAGTTAATGTGCAAAATGGATCTAATAGCAGTTCTTAATACAGCAAAAGAAAAGAAAAAATATTTTGGATTTCTTGTGCTTTCAGTATTTGAAAATACTCTGCTCTTCCTCTGGTATCTTAATTCAAAATTGCAGCAAGATCTAAAGAATAACTTTAGTAAATAAAAATGGACATAATGACATAAACATATTGCATAGGCACCTTACTTCATAAGTAATCACTAACAGAAACTTATATGGTGGTGATACCTGGTGGTGGTCCTTTCAGTAGGTATGTTTCCTACAAAAAGACTATATCTTATAAACAATTCAATAGGTCTCAAATTAGTTGAGTAGTATGAGAGATAGCAGGTTGAATTTGGACGTCAAGTACATTGGTGACAATATGTTGGGTCTTTTTTGTTCTGCAGCTTCTTTTTCTGCATGTTAAATAGTTAACTAACAGTGCAAGTTTTCCTATAGTTGTCATCCATTATGATTTTAATGAGTTTTTTAGTTAATTAGTTTATTCACACCCTAGGCACGTTCTTGAGGTCCAAAACTTATTACCGCCATGTGAACTGAACGCATCGCGAAGGGTACTTGGACACTTCCCAGTTTACATGTTCACACCATGCAGGGCTCTGTTAAAAAGGACAGCCCGCATGTGATACGGGTAGAATGAAGTTAGCCTTTCAGACTAGTGGCACTTAAATCATTAATACACAGTCTTGCTGTTTCAGGTGCACTTCAAGCCCTCTGTCCTTCCAGATGAGCTGCTAAAGTTATTAGCTTTCTGTATTTGTCCTGCACAGCATTGCTTATACCTATGTTAGGTCCTAGAAATAAAGCAAGAAAGACATGGTGCTGCTGTTGGGTAGGCTGGGGTGAACAAGGTAGCTCCTCCAAAAAGACCTGCCCAAGGCTGGGGTGAGTCAGTGAGGAGCGGTGGGGGAAGCAGTTGGAATTCCTCCATGATAACCAGGTAAATAGCACAGCCTTCTAAAATCCCATCCTAGGCAAAAATGTTCAAAATGAACTAACTGCTGTCTCACAGAATTATTTTAATAAGCAGAAAGTTATTCTGGTTGAAAGGCTGGATCAGACCTCTTATCAAGGGCTTAAGACTGTGGTCGCTCTATCCTCTGATGTTTTATGTGAATACAAAATCTTACAAATTCAGTAAATGTTTTGTAAATAGATTTGGTCTAATAGCTTTTGACATTCCTTATGTGAAAAAGGAAACAATTAAAATAATTGTACACTTGATCATTTGATTTTTGTCAAGATGTTGATAATAGGATTAGTGTGTGCTGCTGCTGGGTTTTAGTGAACTGGCATAATTTTCTTCAGCATAGCCTGTTGCTTACCCTTCTAGCAACTGATTAGAGCAGTAGAGGCATCCTGTTTCCAGTGTGGGGGAAGAAACTGTAGACATGCGTAATGAAGAAACTGTAGACATGCGTAATGAACAGGCCAGTGCTATGAGAAATTTATAATTGTAATATCATGCTGGAATACAAGCTTGTACTGTACCTCGTGCCAGTCGCTGCTACAGTATTTGACACGAATGGGTCTCTTGCCTCTTCCTGTGTTCTTGAAATACAATTACCTTATTCTGATATAGTGTCTTTAATTATTTCTTTAATTTCTAACCTGGAACATTTGTATCAGTTGGCTGGTATTAGCAAGTAGACAGGATGAGATGGAAATCTAGCATGAAGATATAAAATCAGTGTTGTATGTAACCTAATGCATAAGCAGTTTTTATTCCAGGAAAGCAGGAGGCTGCAGGTAAACACAACTTTCTAAAAGTATTCCAGATGGAAAGATCAAGAGAACTTGCAGAACTGAGGCTGATCCTGCATGTGAGACCTACTAGCAGAAACTAAAGAATAGAATTGTTAGATATGGGCATATAAAACAGGGAGAAGCTTTGTAGAGAAAGTTGATCCTCAGAAAGTTACTGGCATTCTCTGAGGGAACGCGTAGTGCTGTTGTCTTACTGTGGTAGATCAAATGTGATGGTAGAGTTCAAGGTTAGCCAAGTGCGGTGTTAGGGAGAAGGAAAAGGGAATGGGCCCAAAGGTAGCAACTGCAGTTAAATATGAGGAAATGGGTGCCTGCCTTACTTGAAAAAGTCTTGGGTGGTGGTGTGGATTCCGTAAAAACGTTGCTGCAGTCAGGAAGAAAACAAATGGAAAACTAGAATAAAAAGGGAAAGGAAAGATATTTCTGTTTAGTTTCCTGTACATCTTATTACATACCTTGGTCTTGAATGTTGTATGTGGTTTGGGCCCCCATTTGCTCTGTCCTTCTAAATAAGAGAAGACTTTAAAAAGGTACAGAACAGGGCAATTGTTGTCATAGAATCAAGTGAAAGTAAGACATAAAAATTAATTTAGAATGGCACTGAGAACTTTCATGGACTTTAAGTATATAGCTGTTTTGGATATAGCTTTACTCAGGCTACTACCAGGTAACTATTTGCTTGGAAGGAAAGGTGGGCATACCAGCGACCATTCTATGTACATATACTCTATGTACATATGTGGTCTACTGATAATATTTTAAAATTTGTTGATGGCTGCTGTTGGAGAGATGCTCAATTTGACTCAGTACAGAAGCTACTATGGTCTTACAGTGAATGTGAGCTGTAAATCATTTACTTGATTTAGTTGACTAAACAGTGCTTGAAATTTCATAAAAGATATTTTCATTCTTTGTGCCAGCTGTCAGATAGCAATGTGGAAACTCTTCAAATACTAAGTTCTTATTAATCTAGGCTTCACTAATGAGTAGGAAGTGGAGCAGTGTTCAGACTGCTCTAATTTGAATGAGTCATCGTAGCCGATTCATTTGGCATAGCCTATACACAACAGTCCTGCACTGGAAATACAGACGCTGATGTCAAACTTCTTTGCTCTTGGATACTTTTACTTTCAGACAATGCTGAATCTTTCTTAATCTGACAGTTAAATTACTGCTTTATTCCCCATGTCGTTGTGGCAGTAAAATGTGTACCTAATTAGGTCTATTATGAATTGTGGAAAACTAAATTATATCAGGAGATCTGATACTAAATCAAGATCTTAAAAGCATCATTTGTAGATATTCCTTTAGGTGGTTGGAACGAGTAACTTTTTTGCTTTTACAAAATGTCAAACTTGGTATGTGGCAATAAATCTATTTGACAGAACATTGGCTCATAAAAAGCTGGGATTTTAAATCCATGTGCATGGTAGCCAGTATAATTGATACAGGGCATAAAAAAGCTGTACTGTGGTCCACTATCAGAATTTACAGTGAGCAAATTGAATAGTGTATTTGAAAAGGGTTTCTGGCGGGTAAGAAAAACATGGAGATTATTGTGAACTCTGTTTAGTTCTAGATGATTACAGTGACTTGGGAGTTCCTTTAGCCTTCCAGCCATGTATATTCCTACATGTCTTCTAAAATGCAGAATAATCCCATGCACTAGGGGCCTGACTGGAATGATTCTTGTGAGCTAATAATGCACAGCCTGGTATTTGCCTTGTAATGCTGTCATGTTTTGTTGCTATGTGAGAGAAAGCAGCAACTTACTAATTTAAGTCTAATATTCAGATACCATTCTTCTTTTGTTCTTAACATAGGTCCTTGACTAATCAGGCACAGTCAGATCATTTGACTTGGCTGAAAGCTCCTGTAATTTACTGGCTTCTTATTATAGTGCTATAAAACTACATATTACTAACACTTGTCTCATAAATGTGTAGCCTATTATATTTCATAATTATTATATTTGATTAAAATATGATAAATCTTTTAATTGAAACTTTCCACTGAAGGCAATGTGAGAAGTAAAAACAGTGTGTGTGGGGGGGAAGCTGTTACTGAAGGGTTTTTGTGTAGTTCTAGCTGGTGGGATTAGGTAGCACTTGTCAAAGTTGTTAGATTAAAATAAATCAGTGGTGTCTATGATAAGCCAAATCATTGAAAGTGGGTTTCTAACGATAATTTGTCTACTTCTGTATTCCCTAAATCTTTGTTTCATGATGAAGGTTTGGGAGCTCAGTTGTTTGTACATTACTATTCGAGTGGAGCTGTGGGACAGCAAGTGATTAACATGCCTATGTTCACCTCTGGTCTTGGTTACTGTCTGTGCAGTTTCATGGTAGAAGAGGAAATTAACTGTTGGGACCAAATAGTTGGTGGTCAAGCAAGTTCTTTGGAGGACTTCAGACCTTGGATGGTCTGTGGTTAAGTTACTCCAAGTTTTTTCCTTTGAAACTAAGCCTCATGTCTGAAGTTAAACACCTTGTAATTACTCTGAAGAAACACAGTCCAAGTAATTAGGAAGGCAATTACAATCAAGCAGTTCAACTGCATGATCCTGATTTCTGTTCTGGGCCAATCTTTGAAGTCTTCTGTGTATTATAAGAATGGTATGATCAAGTGAAGTACTGGTAGATAACAGACACTTTCCTGGTGACTGTCACCAAAACACCCAGCATACAAGCCAATTAAATTGTATGTATTTATCTACTCACCCTACAAAGGCAATTAAAACTTTACTTTTGAAATTGGAAAGCATAGCAGAATCATAGAATGATTTGGGCTGGAAGGGACCTTTAAAGATCATCTAGTCCATCCTCCTGCCATGGGCAGGGACATCTTTCATGAGGTAAGGTTGCTCCAAGCCCTGTCCAACCTGGCCTTGAACACATCCAATGATGGGGCGTCCACAACTTCCCTGGGTAACTTCTTGCAGTGACTCCCTAGCCTCATCATAAACAACTTCTTATGTCCAAACTAAACCTACCCTCTTTCTGTTTAAAACCATTGTTCCTTGTCCTGTTATTACAGGCCTTGGTAAAAGGTCTCTCCATCTTTCTTATAAGCCCCCTTTATATATTGAGAGGCTGCAGTAAGGTCTACCTGGAGCTGCCTCTTCTCCAGGCTGAAGAACCCCATCTTTCTGTCTGTCTTAATAGAATAGATCTTCCAGCCCTCTGATGGGTTTTGTGGCCCTCCTCTGGACCCACTCAAATAGGTCCATACCTGTCTTGTACTGGGGACCCCAGAAATGGATGTAGTACTCAAGGTGGGGGTTTCACGAGAGTGGAGAAATGTACAGGGACAGGAGGGCACTATTACAGGTAAATAAGAGCCAGGCTACAAAGCACAAGAATAACTCTAAATGTGTGGCAAATACTGCAGTGTGTCCTCTTACCATTAAGACATACACGTTTTCTCTTGATGTGAACAGCTGAATTAAATGAGCAATGAAATGAAGCAATATCATTAGGCTCCAAATGCTTTCCCTTTTATTCTTGGTTTCTGGTATTTCCCTCATCCACTGGCCCATAATTACCTTATTTGTCTAAAATTCAGTAGCTATCTAGGGATTTAAAAGCTAATGTGTCCTTAATCATGGTCAATAATTTTAATCCTGTTCTATTTGCAAGTGGGACAATGCAACTGCAATTTAAATGGGTGAGAACAGTCTCCCTCCCTTCTCCTCCCCTGCTAGCCACCAGTCCTCAGGTTATTGCTTTCTTCTCTCTTGTATTGGAAAGATCACCTACCTGGTAAATGGAGAAATAATTAGGGTCAATCTTACATGTTCATGTCCATGTATGTGAAGAGTGCTTAGTATAACATGGATGACTTTCCTGGTATGATTTATTTCACTGCCCCAGAGCTGGCTGTACTAATGCAGGGGAAGAAGCAGTGGAGGGGTGAGGATGAGTGACTGGGGCAGGAAGGGGAGAAGCCCTCTTGCCAGGGGTCTTACTGTTTTATTCTGACAATAAGTGCTTGCATGGCCCATGCAGTGCTTAGTCTGATATAATGTCCTGTCAGTTTTCTGCTGCCTTGCAGTTTTTCCACTATTAAGCAACAGTGGCCGGGGGATAAGTTTTTTTTTTCTCTTGTTCCTTCTCAATCCTCCCATCACTTCTACATATCTCAGATCTGTAGGTTGTCACCTGCAGGAATATTAAATATGACTGAGTGTTATCATCTGTCCTGGCACACTTTTAGTAAGACAAGCAGGATTTTACTTTGTTTTTAGGGAAAACAGCTCTTATTAATATATCCCATGGTCCAGTCAGATAAGGGAGTGCCACATGGTCTTTATGATGAGAAGGTCTATTAAGAGTAAGATGGTGTTTCTGAAGTGCATGTTTTCTTCCAGGAGATGGCAGGTATGTGGTCTTAAAACAACCTGACTATTTTTAACCTGCTGTTGCTGTATATGCTATCAATTTACACTGAACCAAAGTTCCTGCTCTCTCATCTCCTGTCTCCTTTCCTCATGCTACTGATATTGTCCATGATCATTAGGCTAATGAAGCATTTTGATAAATCATGTTGTAAGGTCATAGCCATCCCTTCAAAAAGGTGTATATGGAGTTTTCATGCTTTTAGGGGATCTGTTGTATGGTGAGGGCAGTTAGAACTGTTCAATAGGAGCCCTTTCTATAGGGATCTAGGAGAAAGGACTGACAGGGTATTTTGGCTGTGTTCTACAAAATAGAGTTTGACCCTTCTTGATGCTATCTGGGCTGTACAGTGAAAGAGTAACAGTGAGAGCACAGGTCTTCATTTAGTAAAGAGGCTACCTTAGAAAACCTCTCTGCAGCCTCCCAAAGAACAAACAAGCTTACTGGGGAAATAAAGGAATATTTAAATTTTGGCATAAAGCTACAGCTGGAGAAAGACTTGAGTTTTCCAGAATGGGACTGGGACTACCATTTACTGATACCTGAAGAAGTTGTTAAATACACATGAAGTTAGAAATGCAAAATGAGATAGTAATATAGGCATCTCTGGATGTCTTCTAGTCCATAGCCTTCCTCAAAACAGGGCTGATTTCAAAGTTGTCTTCTGCTTTCCTACCGCTCTTTCTTGAAGTGATCAGTGGGACTAAGCACAACTTAAAATTGTAAACCTCTGCCTTCAGATATGAGTAGCTCTTTCATAAAAATCACCTCTGAAAGCATTCACAGGCAGCATTTTGGGGGATTTAATAGGGTGGCAGAGTTCTGACTTGCCACCAAAATTTTTCAGATTTCCTGCTAAGAATAATTTCTTTAACGAGTATCCATTTCAAAAAAAGTCTTCCTGAATGAAACATCTTTCCTTCTTTCTATCAATTGATAATGAATTTGGACAGAAATTATTCTATGTTTTCATAATCAGATGTTTTCGATGTACCTAACAGCTGCATCTCTTCATGCAGACCCAGCAGATAGGATACAAACATGCATGCTTTTACATGGATGTCAATCCATGGCTGTCATTACAATGAATGCAAGCTCTAGTGGAAGAAGTTACAATGAACTACCAGCACACACATTTTTAAGTGACAGCGTATGCATGCGGTGAAGTCTGTGGTAGCTTGTGCATGCTGTGCTGTTAAGGAAGTTGCTTACAATAGACAAATAGGTGCTTTAATGACAGAAATGGTGCAAAGGATCTTGAAACCAGATAGGGAGACTGCAACAGCTGTTAAGCTATTTCTTAAAATGCACCCTTACCACTATGGAAGAAATGCAAGACACATGGTGGGACTGCAGCCACTATTTATACACAGTCCCTCAGTCCCAAGAGAAGTTTCTTTCATTTATGAATATTGAAGCTTTAAAAAAACCCAAGCCGACATATTTTATGTGTTACATCTGTGTATTCACAGTTGTGAATGCATACTATAGTTGTGTGGTAGATGTTAATCCTAGATTTTAAAACTTCTTTTTCTCTCAGTGTGGAAACATATTATTCACATCTGGAGCTCACTAGAAAGGGGCATTGAGAGTTTTTTGGCGACCTGCATATATAATTATTTCAGTACTGGAAGCATGTGCCCCTTACTTTTACAGGAGTCCCAGTAAAAGGGCACAGCACCTCAGACTTCATGGAAACAAAGCTCGTGTGGATGCAATGAAATTTCTTTTACATCTTGTATTGAGTATGAATAGCATAGCTGACCTGGTTATTAAACATGTAATGGGTTATAAATATTCAAATCTAAAATCATCTGTTCTCTGCAGGAAAATATTGAAGTTTTGATTTGCCCGAATTAAGACTAAGCAGTGAGAGAACACTAGTAAAGATTTGTTTTCCTGAAAAAACAGACTGGTTTAGGTATACTTGTTATATGCCTTCAGAAGATACAGGTATTTCAGACACAGCAAAGCCATTCAGAATCTTGCTGGAAAGTCATGTATGGATTTGCTTGAAAGCATTCTTGAAAGAAAGACTGACTATATTTTGGACCATCAAAAAGCATGGGACTCACAGGCATTTTGGACACTTGTATATGTCCTCTTCCAGACCTAATCTGCTAATGTCTACTGTAAAACTTCTCAGAACTGCCTTTTAAAGCGTATCTTTTGTTCTGGACTGCTGCTTCAAATACACTTAAGTGAATGTATCTTCTGGATTTTCATTCTGATCCTTTTTCCTCTTCCAATTCTCCAGGTGGCCCAAATAGACCTTTTTAAAATGTAACCTCAGTATTACACTGGCATAAATAGTTCTTTATATTTGCATCGTTAACATTATGGGTCTACCTTTTTTAAAACCTGGTCTCCTTGGTAACAAGTGCTGCAGACAAATTGAGGACTTTGCATTCTGCTTGCAAGCAAGAGAAGACTCTCCAGGAAGTATATTTTGGTGCTTTAAATAAGATATTCCCAAAATAATAGCAAGGATCTAAATGGGCTTTGGAATTTTTAGCTGTGGTTTATAGGAAGTCATTTTTTCCATTAATCTCCCCTGGATTTCAGGAATATAGTCAACCATGAAGCTTAGTATGCCTTCAGAAAGCAGGCACGCATCTGTTAGTTATTCCAAGTCCTATTTTAAAACCTCAAGGAACTTCCAAGTAAATCTTAAAGCTTTGTCAAGCTTCTGTGCATGTTGTGTCCACTGCAGTCCCCGAAGAGAGAAGGCTACAGGGTCACACCTGTTCCTTGAAATGAATCGTATGATTTATGCTCGAGTGGCTTTGGGGTCACAATACAGAGATACAAAATCCCCAAAGGACAAAACAGATTCTTTCATCTGCATGATCTAAACAGGTGTTGCCACCTTTTATGCCAGCTGCCAAATCTTGGCAGAAAGCAGTGCTAATGAATAGAAGACAAGGCAGCAGTACCTTGTCTTGAAACTTGGGTTTCGCTGCTTGATTTCCATTCCACGTGTGCCTTGCGTAAGTGCGCAAATAGGAAGAAGCTGCTGTTCTGTTTGCAATATACTTTTCTGACGCTTGGGCACGTTGAGCATTTGCCCTGAGCTAGCTGATGAATAGTCACTCTAGACTGAAGGGTGGAGGGTTGAAAAATACTGTATATATTTGAGTGGGACACTTAGAAAATTAGAACTGAAAAATGTTATTCCATATGGATTTGGGCTAAAAGAGCTCTACCTATCTTGGTTTTGTGTTCAAAATTAAAATGTACAGTTAAAGGCAAGAGCATGGCACAGAAATTAAAATTCTTTTAAGTGGAAGTTTCTGAAATAAGCTGGTGTGACAGGTCTCCCTTTACTTCCAACGAAAGTTTTCTGCATGAGTTATTGGTTAGGGGTACTGGAGGAACATGGGTAGCAAAATATCTTGCTTATGCATTTTTGAGCAACTGCAGATACTTCTTTTTGATTACTGAAAGAGCACTGGCATTTCAAATCCTGAATAAGCAGATGTGGTATTAGAGAGATTTAGATCTTGTCCAGTTGATGTATGCAAAATTCTTAAAGGAAAGAAGAAAAAATAACTCTGTACATGTTGTTAACTGAAAAGAGATCCTTCAAACTTAATTGGTTAATTTTTCAAGATAACAATTGAAATTGATGTGAAAAAATCTTCAAGCATGGAATAAGTAGGTAACTTTTTTATTACTACTGTTGATATCAGCTAAAGAGCAATTAATTTGATTGTTACCTAAACCTTGTTTCTTTTTATTAAGAAAAAAAGTATAAAGGCTGTTATTGGTAACTGAGATGGGTTTGTAACATGCATCACTAGTCCAAGGTGGATGTTGGGGAGCATTATGAATCCTCATGTGGATTAGCTGAGACAAAATGACAGCTACAGCGACGTCCTTAAAGAGGATGGATAGAAGTCATGCTTTTCTAGGCCGGAACAGATTGGCCAAGATGAGTATGTCAGTACCAATGTACTCTGAGAATGGGCTGAATGTCAGGTTATTGATTGTTGGGAGAGGAAGTGACTGTTTAGGTGTGATGGGAATGACATGTGGTGAGAATCTCGGTGCTCCTCCCGGGCTTGTGGTTACAGCTGTCCTCTCCAAACTGTGAGTCAAGAAAACAGTGATCCAGATGAGAGGCACAAGCTTAAACTAATGCTTTGTTCAGTAAATTTTGGGTAGTTTCAGTGTATGATGAAGGTGCACCTACGTTTTAGCCCATCAACACCAAAGTGCACTTTCTCCATGGCAAGCCTGTTGGCGATATAACGAGGATGAGCAGAGTGCACGTTGAACCGAAATGGAGTGAAGCAAGAGAAATGAGTCTGCCAATAAGTGAATATGTTTCCTTAGGAACCATGTACATTAATCACAATTAGGAAATCAAACTTGACACCTTTGTTTCTGTGAAACTTAATGTACCTCTTGAAGCTTGCGGTGGGTTAATACTCCAAGCTGATGTGATAGGGAAACCTGTCCTGCATGACACTATAAACAAGACTGTGGCTTTTCAAGAACCAAATATCTATTTTTGTGTAATATTACTTTTGTGACTGAGCAGAACAATCTATTTATAGGTCTGCATTTGAGCGTAATACCAGAAACCTTTGATAGGTCCTCGAAACTTTATTATTTAACTAGGTGCACTGGTGAAATATCATGTCCACATCTACAGAGGTGTTTAAATTTATATCCAGGATTCACAGACTGCACTCTTCTGCTTCCCAGGTATTAACTTCTTTTTTTGTAGAATTCATTCTACAGAAGGTAAATTTAACAGCAAACTTCCTCTGCAACAGGTCTCATTTAAAAAAAAGAAATCTGCATTACAAACTAACAAAACAGCCTTTGAACCACAATAGTGATGCAAACCTAAACCCTGGGTGCCGTATGTAGCCACCTCCATTTGCTAGTCTATGTTGCCATTTGAAATATGACCATGAAAGACAGAAAGAAAATACAGTTTGTTACCCTGGTTAGTTGTGGAATTGGTTAGGAAACTGTCAACAAATGATGTTTCTCAAAGAAATATTTATTTATTTGTTTTTGGAAAAGATTTTTACTTCTATTTACTTATCTCAAAAAATATTGAAACTGCCATGGTTTCCCCAAGAGCAGCTTCAGAATGAAAGGCTCAATTTTTATTCCAGCTGAGTTAGGTGAAGCTATTGCATTATACTGGGATGCTTCAAAGGTTTAGGTTAAGTATGAGTTGTCAACCCAAACTACACTTTAAGTGCTTGGAAAGAATGCATTGGTTTTCATGGTGCATGAATGGAAATGAATATGTAACTTGTGGGGGGCTGCTTTTTTGGGGGGGGGAGGGGGAGAACTGGCTTGGTGCTGTTCTGGAGAAAATAAAAAGCTTTGATCAGGCTGCAAACTCCTTTTGAGAGGAAGTAACTAATATGACTATCTGAACACACAGAATCTGGAGGTGATAAAAGCTGCTGTATGGTTGGTTCCCAGACTTGTACACTTCAGATATTAGCCATTCCAAGGCTTGACACTAAACAAAAGTTTTCTTTAAATGTCATGTCACTGTCTTGGTACATGAAGTTCACCTTATTTAATAATACATCTGAAGAGCTGTTGTTTCAATCTTCAAGTACTTTCTCTAGTGAGGAGGGAAAATCTGTGGCTCTGAACTGGCAAAAGATCTATATGCATAGTTTTGTTTAAAAAAAAGTGTATAAAACCTTAAGGGATTACTTCAACCAGATTTTATAATGTTAAAAGTCTTAATGTTCTATCATAATACTGAACAGGCATGGTTTTCTTTTGCCCTTTCTGTTTATCAAAACTGAGTAGCATAACAGCTATGTTTAATGTAGAGGTGTAGCTTGAAAGAGCTCAGTTGCTCTGATAAGTTTACTGTCACAAAATAGAGGTGAAAGCTGCACAGTTAACGAATGACCTGATCTTTGGACTTTCAGCCTTGCATCTCTTACGGACAGCCTGCCTACTCAGTCACCGGCACTTTTGCAAGAGTAAAAAGTAGGAGAAGAATCAAACTGGCAACTGTCTGGATCAATGTCTAACTGCGCCCCCCCATGTGGATTATTTAGCAGAGTTTAAACAAACCAAAAATAAAAAATGTGGGTGTTATATATTGTGGTTTTTAACATATAAATATATATATTACATTAGGATCCCTCTTTTGCTCAGTATAATTGAATGTTCATCCCCCTGCAGTATCTCCAGGAAATCCCACAGGGTCATGGTGGTTGAGTTGGGTAAGACTTCATATTTCAAATGTATTGGTTTTAAACTTCGAATCTAATTGAATTCACTTTTTTCTCCAATTGCTTCCATCTCTTAAGTTCTTAGTAATAATTCAATTTTTGTGAGCATTCTCACTGAAAAAGTGTTCAAAGATTATTTACTGTGAATTGAAATGTTTGCATGGAGGTGTTGGCTAAACTTTAATAATTTTTTGCCTTATTTTAAATTCTTAATTCTTTTGGTAGACTTGCATTAGAAATGAAACTAATCAGTAGTTTAAAAAAAAAAATCTTCATTGCCTAGTTTAAAAAGGTTTATGTAGAGGTTGGGATGGAATGAAGTAACATGATCTAGGCATCCTGCTTCTAACACTGCTAGGTTTTGAACTGTGCATAGACAACTGTCTTGGGGTAGGATAGAAATAAAAACTGAGGGGAAGTCTGAGGAAAACACCTCTGGGGACTACTAATTAACAACAAAATAGTCTTTTGGAAGTGTGTGTATTACATTGTAGACTGCTATATTGGAATCAGCAGAAATCTATTTTCCCTGTGTGCTTCATTAATTTGCATAAAATGCATTAGTTCACAAACAGGGGAAGCACTGGTTGTACTGACACATTGAAGCCTGCCATTTAACCTCATTGTGGGTATGGTGCATTGGTATAAACAGTCTTTCTCTATTACTTGCAGTAGGTCAAATGTCATTTTTTGAGCCTTGACTCTTTGAATTTTCTAGATGTTTGTTCAAACAAAGTTCTTAGTTTGCACTACACAATCCTTAATGCTTCATAAAACTAGGTTTGAACAATTTTTTAGGGAAAGCTGGAAAATGAGAGAGGCTTTGAAATATGTTACATCATTTGGTACTTTAGGAATGGCCTTAAGGATTTGCATTTTTTTAAGAACTGGAGATAAAGTATTAATAAGCAAAAATTATGTGAACCAAAACAAATCATTAATTAATCAACTTCTGATATAGAGCACTTCATGTCTGCCAACTTAAGCAGCCTACATTTAAACTTATACCTTGTTTAAGAGGAATTGCTAATACCAAAGACTGAATTTTATTCTGTTCTTGATGTCTTAAGTGCCCCCAGCTGTGTGATTGGCAAGACCATATCTGTGTTGCTGTTTTGGATTTGCAATCAGATTTTAGAAACTTTAGCATTTAGGCAGAAGTCATCATACTTACTAATTCTTTTTAGGTTCTTGAGAAGCTTTAGCAAAACACAAAGCTGCACCTTTATGTAAAGTAATACAGGACTTCTTTTTAGGCTTATCTAAGGCACTGCTGTGGAGTTCAGAAAATGGCCATTCAGTTCAATGGGAAGAACATGTAGCTATTGCTCTATGCAGCCTCACAACAACCTGGAGAGCTACAAACAAATGCTAGTTGTGAGCCTTTTAACAACTGTACTCCATGTTCAATCATACTAGTAAGGAGAGGTTTTGAGAACAGAAGCATGGAGGAAGCTTGTATTAAAAAGAATAACAGCACTGTAGAACAAGATTCAAAAGTCTCTTGTGTAGCTGCCTGGTACTTTGCCATAATATATCAGATGAAGCCTAAGCTGTTAGGGACAAACCCCCTCACCTATGGTGTGAGATTTCTTTTTGTAACATCCACACGGGCATTCTCTATGTAGTGCTCAAGATCAAGCTGTAATTTTATAGTGAGGAACCACCATCAACCAGATGGCGAGATCCACCTAGTTTTCTAGGGGTGGCAATCCAACTGGACTGTATCTCAGTTAAGAAGCTACAGACCAGAGTCCTGTGGTTTTATGTGTGTATAATGCTTTGGATGGCAGTGTTGCACTTTCAGCTACCTGCTGTCCTTGCCAGGTCTGTGTCAGTGGCTGATGACCCATGATTCATACAGTCCTTGAGGTGCCTTTGAGGGTAAGGCTGCAGCACCTATCTGAGGTTGCACTGTGTTCTTTGTCATGTCTGACCTCTGTGAAGGCATGAGGATCACCTCATGTCACGTAATAGTAGAAGAAACGAAGGGAGGACTTGGTTTCTTTATTCCCTTCCACCACCTCTCTTTCATTAAGACTACACCCTCCACCATGTTTCCACAATACAGGTAAGGTTAGGGAGTTATATCGACTGCAGGCAGATTAGGTGTTAGTGCCGCCTTACTGTTAGGAAGACTGAGGCCAAGAATAAGGTTTCCATCTTAATGGAATTGATCTCTACATAGACTCATGTTGTAGGCAGACAAGTCTTCCAATGTGACAAAAAAGTCACCAGATAAACTGGCTGCTGTGTTATGGTTCAAAAGGTCAGGCTGAGAACCATTAGGCAGTGGGTTAATGTGATTGGAAATGCTGTGTGAGGTGCTTACAAACCCTGGGGTACCAATTGCTGAACTGTCTCTGAGAAGCTGGCTAGATTAAAGAGCAGGGAAGGTGTAAAAATCCATGGGGTGCTCCATCCTGTCAGCTTGTAAAACTGTCTCGGCTGCTCTGGCACAAGCCTGAGGCAGTCCTTGCTGGAGCATGTACCTACACACCTTCCCTCCGGTAGCTCTGACTCCATCATCCCAGGCTGACAGTGTGTGGGCTCATGATGCTGCTTGAGTTCTCTTTGTTGTCTGTAGGTCTGCATGCTGTTCTCCAACCTGTTGCCTTCCTTCTTTCCATCACTTCATGCAAGTGAATTAAACATGCTTCAACAGCCAGACTCTGTGCTGGGTAACAACTTTCCTTTTCCTATCTGAAAAGGAAGCAAATAATCTAGTATTGAGTTGTTTAACCCTTTAGTCAATGTTTTTGAACCAGAAATTTCTTAGTCAAGCTTAAGTTAGAAACTGACCATTCAAGCATTGTTCTACCTGCTTTGAAGTGGTTAAGTCATGCTTTTAACAGTGCACACTTGGATTTCTGCTGCACTTTAAATCAACACAGTATTTTCATTGGGGGGGGGGGGGGTATAGGCATTTCTAATCATTAGAAAACTGAAATGAGACAAAATGAACCATGCTTTTGATATAAAGTAATGATATGACATGTAGTGAGTCTGGTAAATGTACTTTATATTCTATAATTTTCCTTGGAGATTAATTTCACCTGACCAAACTTGCTTTTTCAGCAAAATGTGGATGCACAAGGCCATACAGAATTCCTGTCCAAATTTAGTAATTAAAAACTAACAGATATTTTTTGTCATTTCTTGAAAGCTGAAATTCCTTATAGTGGTATAAAAATAAGAATTTTCTTTTGGTTTGTAGCTAGGGATGTAGCTGAACTTTTAAAAATTTGGTTTAATTTATATTTGAACTTGAGTTTAATGAACTTGTGCAAGTATTATAGAATATAGCTTTCCTACCTTGCCTTTCTACTTAATGTCTTCATGAATCCCAACTTTTCAGTGTTTGCTGAATACTAATGATGTTTCATTTTGGATTTGTTGGAGAGTATGCAATACCTACCCTTCATTTATGTTGTTTCTTTCCCATGTTGCCTTTACTGGTAAAGCAGCTTTCTGTGCTTGTATCCATAGATGCAGAAAACCCTCAAGCATGTTGTTGAATTTTCGTTCCACTGTAAGTTAAATTGTTAATTAACCACTGTGGTCATTCCTCATATGTGAACTTCTTCAGTGGTTATCAGCTTTATGTTCTTAAGAGGAGTTCAAGGTACTGAAGTTTCATGAAGAAAGAATGAGTGTGATGGGGATAAAGTGAACTTCCGCATTTTATTGTGTAATGTAAGGCATGCGAAATTATCCTTTTGGCAAGAGCCAACATCATTACAGCGAGGACAACAAATTACTTATAACAGACAAACCAGTTGGGTGTATTGCCATTTTTTGAACAAAAAAAACATTGAACTTCTGCTGTGTAGGTACCCAGGCATCTGTGTACTTCCTTTCCATCTTTGAAAGCAGATGGATTATCCCTTTAAGTAACTTTTGGGCAAGAAGCTCTATAATTGATTCAGGTTTTCTGATCTAAGTGTTTTATGTCAGGTCCTGCACTTAGGTCACGACAACGCCATGCAACGCTACAGTCTTGGGGAAGAGTGGCTGGAAAGCTGCCTGGCAGAAAAAGACCTGGGGGTGCTGGTTGACAGGCAGCTGAATATGAGCCAGCAGTGTGCCCAGGTGGCCAAGAAGGCCAACAGCATCCTGGCCTGTATCAGCAATAGTGTGGCCAGCAGGAGCAGGGAGGTGGTTGTTCCCCTGTACTTGGCACTGGTGAGGCCGCACCTCGAGTACTGTGTTCGGTTTTGGGCCCCTCACTACAGCAAAGACATTGAGGTGCTGGAGTGTGACCAGAGAAGGGCAACCAAGGTGGTGAGGGGCCTGGAGCACAAGTCTTATGAAGAGAAGCCGAGGGAATTGGAGCTGTGTAGTCTGGAGAAAAGGAGGCTGAGGGGGAGACCTTATTGCTCTCTACAACTACCTGAAAGGGGGTTGTAGTGAGGTGGGTGCTGGTCTCTTCTATCAAGTAACTAGTGACAGGATGAGAGGAAACGGCCTCAAGTTGCAGCAGGGGAGGTTTAGATTGGATATTAGGAAAAAATTTCTTCACCAAAAGGGTTGTCAGGCACTGGAACAGGCTGCCCAGGGAAGTGGTGGAGTCACCATCCCTGGAGATCTTTAAAAGACGTGTAGATGTGGTGCTCAGTGACATGGTTTAGTGGTGGACTTGGCAGTGCTAGGTTAACAGTTGGACTTGATGTTCTTAAAGGTCTTTTCCAGCCTAAATGATTCTATGATTCTATACAGTGTGGAAAGAATTCATGGGAACATAAGCAACTGTAAGACTTAAACATAAAAGTTTCTCTTCTTTTGAAGTCTCTTCAATAATGCAAATTGTTATCATATGTGTAGGAATAACTGCTAGGTTTTTATCCCTTAAGTGAACAAATAATGAAGCAACTGATGCTTTTCTATTTTGAAACAGGCAGATGGTGTGTTATAACATCTACCTAATTGGGGTGTGGGAGACTTTGTTTTGGTGGTTTTTTTCAGTTAGAAACTAATACTTTCTCTCCCATTCTACAGTTTTCTGAAGGGGGGTGTAAAAAGGATTGGTGTTATATTTCTTTTTTATGCCTTTACAGTCATTGCTTATATGCTTTTGCCTATATAGCTATTATGGCTGGCTTTGGCAGATAATGAAACTGATGCTATTGCAAAAGAAATACATGGAAAAAATCCCATGTGGGGATGTTTTATATCAGAATCCATTATTAGCTCCTTTGCTTAAGAAATATGGCTAGAGACTGACAATTAGGCAGTTCTTCCAAGGCCATGACATGCTGTGATTAAATTGTAAAGCCTCCCATTGGCTAGCTTTTAAGAGTGCCCTCATTCTGCTTTCAGGAGGCCCTGTGATTGTAAGTCAGTAGGTGCTAGGAACCTGTGCAAGTAGAATAAATTACTAAATTTGATTATTTTTTTTGTTTGTTTTGCAGGAGCCTTACAAGTTTCATTCAATACCAGTGAAGCTTTTTAGTCATGGCAAGGGGTGAAAGAATCAGTTAACTGCTCCTTAGTGATTTTGAAAGTGTGCAAAAAGTATAGGTAGGGTCAAGGAAAGACTTCAAAGTAATTATTTGATGAAATATGTTAGTGAAAATCTGAAATAGACCTGGAGTCTGAGGACTTAAAAATTAATTGAAAGATACCTTCAGCAGTAATATCATAAGCATGTATGCAATATGACTTGAAGAGAGAGGTTTTGCCTGGTAACACAAGGTTTACTGTTGTTGTAAAATGGGTGAATAATACAGCCAGCAGTCCAGCTTGAAGATACCTCAGCTGTGAGTTATTCAACCAGATGGAGCTTAAGGAGTGTGAAGTATTTCTACCCTACGTTGTTGCTGGAGACATTTTTTGGCATCCATTCACAATATTGATCTATTTCCAAAATAATTTGCAGGGCTGTAGGACTATATCACATGATATTGTCCATTTCACTGACTCCTTTTCTCAGCCTCCTGCTCTGTGATTGTTCCTTGTTTTAGGAGAGGATGTAAATATTAAGTTTTCCTTTACTTAATCTGTAAAATGCTAGAATTGTCAGATGAGGAGTTGAATAACAGTTGGTCTAATTGTTTTTCCAAAGCTTGTGAAGTCATTTTTCCTCATCGGTCTTGTGGCATGTGTCCCTCTGCAGGTTAACAGTTCTAAAGGGAGAAGGTGGGGGCATAACAGCAGAAAGTTATTAACCAGGGTCATTGCTGATCTGTGCTGGTGTTACAGGAAGGAAAAAAAAAAAGTTTTTAATTTCTGAATGGGCAGTGCTCTGTGTTTATATTTTCAACAGCGTAGTCTGTGGAAAAATATCCAGTATTACTTCCTACTACTGTCTCTCAAGTAACAATACATGGTGTTCAAACTGCCCTTCATACTGTGGCCCTATTACACAGTTGGGAAAAGATAACTGATACTCAAATAAAACCCAAGTGCTGTACCTCTGCTTGTCATAAAAACAGAATTCCATTAAAAGTAACGTTAATTTGCACAGGGTGAATCACTGACTGAGGAATAACACAAAATATAGAAAGGCTTCTATACAAGAAAGACACTTTCTTTCTCTATGCAGGAAGGAGATTACAGACAGGAGGTATAATATGCTATAAAATCCTGGATGAAATGTACAGGGTGGGTGTGGGTTTCTGACACAAGAAATAGGGGTACCATCAAACAAAACTTGTTGAAAATTGGTCCAGAATCTCAAGAGAAGATTGGAAGACTACAGAAGATTGCTTTAAAAATGTAGGATATTATAGTCTCAGTGAAATTGGAAAGTAGTAAAAATGGAGTGAAAAGGAACTGCTACTCATGTCTGAACAGGTCTTAACAGCCTTGAAAGGCTGATCTTGGCTCCTGTAGAAACACAGCCTACCATGAAACCTCCATACTTTCCAATAGGGTCAAATTTCTGTATGTAGCCCCTTAATTATCAGTAGCTGAACCTGTCATCCAATTTCTGGGGTTTTGTTTTGTTCCCCCTACACACTGCTTTAGAGGGTCTCCTGACAAGCTGCTACTACTGATTGTTTATTAGGATTTCAGGCTTTTGTGTACAGCCTCCTTGGTGTGCTTCAGAAGCTGATGGGTTTAAAGATGCATCAGTCTGACTTTTGACTTTGTGAATTGCAGTCCTGGTACAAAGATCTGCCCATTTGTATACTGCATTTCTAGATCAACTAATTCATATGACATATGAGGCTACTGGATTATAATCTATCACTGTGAATACTTCAGTCATGTTTTAAGCTGTGTAACTGACTACAAAATATCTCAGTCTTCTGGCTGCCGCTTCTTTCATGTGCCTTACACTTCTATTAGTCCCTCTAGGATGGGATTTTTTTCTTTTTTAGGACTTAAGATGGCTGATGATTGGTCTTGTCTCCATCCTCATTCCTCAGGTATCTGTTTACAGAAGTGTCTTTCCATGACTTGTCAAAAACTTAAAATTAGGCAGGCTATAAATGATACTTTCTTAGATAATTCTTTTGGGGTTTGTGCACTTGTTTATTTTTAATGGAAGTTAATAAAGGCCAAAAAATAATGCACTGACGTTGTTGGTTTTACAGTGTCGGAAAACTTAACAAGGACAAGCTGGAGGAAAATGCCAGAAGGAAAACCATTTTCTGTGAAACAAATGACCCGAGACTTCCTTTAATGTGGTTTCTTTCCTTTCCTTTGAAGATGTCAGTGATTGTGCTGAAGATGCTTGTGCACACTAGAAAACATGGACCTATTTGTAGTCCTTGGAGTGAGAAAGAACTGCTACTCATGTTGGAACAGATCTTAAGTGTCTTGAATGGCTGACCACGGCGCTTTTTTTTTTTTTAGAAACAAATGGCAAGTTGCATGTAGCAAGTGCTGTGTGGCTCCAAATGGAAAGAGTCCAATGCTGCAAGTTGTTGGGGCTGCAGCGCAGGTAGCGTGGCAGAGGAGGTGCAATGCTCATGGGCATCAGTGACAGCACAGGCTGGATGCCAGTCCTGCATTTTTATCCCTTTGAAGTACAGGCTATTAGTCCTTGTCTTCATTGTGCAATGCACTTAATAGAGTAAGAAATTTGTGAGCTAACTGAAGTCAACAGCATATGGAAATAAGGAAACTGGAGTAACTGTGATGCCTAGACAGGCTTTGAGTTTAAGACCTCAAAAATACTTTAAGCCTTAAAGGGCATCAAAAAACTTAGCTTTTGAAAACCTGGTATTGTGTTACCTGTGGCTGACACTTCCAGGCAAATGTAACAAAGCAGCATTGATTTGCTATCATCAACATGTGGGAACTACCTTGATACTATGGCTGGTACATACTCTACAATAAGCAGAACAAGTAAAAATAACTGTAATTCTTGCTTGCTTAGCCTTCAAAATTGATTTCATGGTTCAACTTACAGGCAAGGACCTTTAAGTTGGTACTCAATGTAGAAACTGTAGGTGTCAGTTTGACAGCTGGATTCATTGGAAAGAATGACTTAAAGGCAAAACTATGCACCTAGAATTCAACAGAAAAGCTCACTAGTTTTGAGATTAAATCGATTTTAAAATGCATACCTGTATTACTGTTATGTTACTAAAAACTTGAAGTCCACATGGTGAATAATGGTGGTTCTTAGCTAAGTCTATACCTCACCTAAAAATGAAAGCTATTAGTAGGGAGGTAAGTTTCCTTGTAACTCGGGTATGTGAAAAGATTCCTTTAAGTCTTTCTCAGATCTAGTAACTCAACAGCAAGAAATGCATCTACATGTCACACCTTTTAAGTAGTCTCATCCATACTAGATGGATTGAGAATATGGCCATTGGTCCTAGTAAATTCTCTGATAGGAGCTTTTAAGATGAACTGCTAAAATTTTCTTATGTTTATCTTTTGATTGTGGTGGGTTTTGGGGGGTTTGGGGGTTTTGTTCTGGTGTTGTGGGTTTTTTGTTTGTTTGTTGTTTGGGCGTTTTTGTTGTTTTTTGGTTTTTTTGTTGTTGTTTTTTTTCAAAAAGGCCACTTCCTCTGAGAGGACAATACCTTGGTTGAGGAGCTTCACTGCCACTTGTTAGCTTTCCTAACTTGGTATTCTTCAATTCTTTCGTGTAGTGTGATTCAAGTAGAAAAGCAATAGAAAGAGGAAAATAGACAAAAGCTGGAAAAAATACTTGGCTTTCTGCAAGGGTGCTTTGAATGTTAGTATATGTGAGGCACAAAGATTTGGAAAACACTTTCTTTAAATGAAGATAAGGGAGGAAATAGGATGAAAAAGATGGGGCTTTAGTGGGTAGAAGAGTGGAGGAGGTGCAATGAAGAAAGGGTAAAGCACAGTCACTTGAACTCCCTAATATAATGGGCTAGAAAGGGAGGGGCGACCCTCCAAATTGATGACATTTGAGGCTAGCAATTTACCATAAAAATATTTGACAACCTTCAGAAGTGATGATTCTTGATATGACTCTTGATTTGTCAGCAGCAATAAAAGCCAGACTTAACTACCTCTTCTTCAGTCAAGAAATTTAGTATGTAGTGTTAACTTTAATGTGCTATTTTTGCTTTGTGAGTCACCTCATGTTGTTCAACATTTGTGCCTCATCCTCAATCCAGTGTTATAAAGGAGGCCTCTAAACATAAGTATTTTGTTTTAATGTTTCATCTTAGTCTCACTCCCTGACAGCCAAATCTTTGCTGATGTAATTGGGAAATGTTTTAAGGCTGCTGTCTGCTCACCTAATTAAGAAAATGATTGGGTCCCTGGAGGGACAGATCTCCCGAGGTAAAACAAATGAAAGAATAGCTCCCTTGCTGGAGAAAAGACACTCTGAAATCAACATTTTAAGAATGAATAAGATCAAAGTATATTTTTAATTTTCCTTTGTGCTTCAGCAGTTAAACTGAAGAGGAGCATAGCCCTCCATACATATTTATATTGAAGGAAATGAACCATTATTATGTCAGATATAGGGGGGTTTTGTGGCATTCACAGCAAGATATATTCATCCCTCTGTGCCTGATGAATAAAAAAAGATAATCATTGGTCTTTAGACTCTCAGTTATGTTACATGACTCACCTCGTACTTGCTTTTTTGTTATTGGCTGCTTTTTCAGAAGATGCTAATGATCTCATGTAATTCTATCTAATAAAAACCTACATGCTGACAACTCAGGCCAAAATTTAAATTCAGGCAAATAGAGGAAAACTTAAGTAGTAGTTTAATGGAAATTTCCAAAACTCTTTGGTTCTCACTGAGTTTGTTTGAAGTTCAGGAAGTACAGGCATTAGAAAAGTAGATGTTCCAATATCCTGCTGCACCTTACCTAGCTTCAAACCAGCCTGCCCCCCTGAAAAGAACAAAAACCAAACCAAACCCTGCCAAAACAACAAAACAACCCCCATCCTAACATGTTGCTTGAAAGTAGTTATTTTTTCTCTTTAGCTAAGACCAGCACAGAAACAAACTCTGCTCATCCATGTCTAGTGCAGTAATCAGTTAAGGGAAAAAGAGCATAAATTTGTCACTCTAATGTTTGGAAGATGGAGTTGAAGAGATAAGAATGGCTAGTAAGAATATCAAAATATAAACACTGAGATTTGAGAGTCTCATATTACAAGAAAGGGTCTATAAAACAAAAGTTCTCCAAACTTCTTAATTGTATCTGTTCAACACCCAGAGATACAAAATAGCTACGGCATATGGCTTACACTATGATTAGTCTCATTTCTTGAAATGCTTTAAAAATAATCAGCAAGATCTGTGTTCCATCTACATCATCCATCTGGATAGTAAAATTAAGCAGAAAGGCAGTCAGACCTATTGAAGGACTATGGCATTTTGCAACAGAAAGGGTACAGCCAAGGAGTACTAGGGATAATCAGTATTCAGTTGTTTAATCAGCCAGTGCAATCTAAGTATTTAATGTTCAGTTTACGCTTAAAATAATCTAGCCACGATACAAACAATTACCCTTAGTCTCTATCATTACATGTAAAGATCACATAGCTGCCAGCAATTCACTGGAAAGCTAGTGGCTTCTTGAATGCTGCAACCATACTTATATTCTAAAAACCTGGTTACCTTTGCTTTTTTTGGCAAACTTTGGTTTGACTGTCATTCAGATGACTGAAAATTCTGGGTCAAACTATGTAAACTGCAGCTTTCTAAGAAAGTAAAATTATGCACCGATTGAGAACCTGCTCATTCAAGAGAGAGTGTGACAAAAAGCTTTTAGCACTACTTGGATAGAACTGACTGAAATGAATGTACAACTTCAATTTTTGTGAAGACTGCATTGTTGCTCTGAATTAACAAAATATCATAGGACTGTCAGATCATCCTACCAATATTGCTAGACTTTCAAATTACTCAAAATATTTGCGTTTGAGGAATCATCAAAGAACAAAAAAAATTGATTTGCAAAATTAAACCTTTAGTGAAGAGAAGCCCTTTCAGAAACATGCATCTATGACTTGTTAGGAATAAGCAAATTGTATTTTTTTTTTAACAGGTTGAACTTTTTAACTTTTTATGGTATGTAGGCACCCCTAGTCTTAAAGGAAGACCTAAGGAAATGAGAACTATTAATGAACAAAATATACTGGCAGAGTCCTGCATAAAATTTTATGATATCTTTAGCCTTAAAGTGTATTTAAATGTACCTTGGAGAGGAAAAGACAAACCTCAACCCTGATAACTTTAGCTGTTTTGCTTTTGTTGTATTTCTCATATAAAGTACAATCAAAAACCATGACAGACTAAAAAGACAGATGGGAATCTATAGAGGAAAATATCCTTCAGGGTAAGTAGTTCCACAAACTAGTTGCTGGTAATTTTTCTCTTCAATGGCATAAAAAAATTGGCTTAGTATCTGTTACGGTATACAATTTTTTTCCTCATAGTTTTAATTAAAACCTGCCATTTTATAGTATTCCCTGACAATCATGGTAATGTAACTGAAAGTGATTTGTTCTCTTCATGAAACAGTAATCCATAAGTAATACTAGTAATAAATACTTAATGAAACTTTATCAAAGTTTGAATTTCCTGTTTTAGCTCTGTCTGATCTTACAGAATACAGGTGTTAAAATCGTGGTTGAATGATAGTGGGAACTATGTGAATTTGAATAAGAGCCTGATAGAGATTTCTAAACAAAGGTGAATTTGAGTAAGAGTTGAATGTGATTAAAAGGCAATTCATGATATATCATTTACTCTGGCCATAAAACAAGATTGTTAGTATTAACAAGTGGTGTGCTTAACCCATTTTTCTGTATTTTTTCCTATGAGCTACATTGTGTGTTGGTTTAGATCATTTACTCTGTTAAATTATAGAAGAGACCATTCTTTAGAAAAATAATGTGAAAAATAGTGGAATGGGGGACAGAATTGTGTACAATTCATAGCTAGGTAACTGTGAAACTAGGTAATTTGGACATGTTAGAGAAATGACAAACATGTACAATGTCTTAGGTCCAAAAGGAAAATGCAATCAAAATTCAGCCACTTGGTTTTTAAGTAGTTTATGATGGATTATTAGCCATAAAATATCCTTCACATCTCAGAAGCCTGAAATAAGACACTTGCATTCTCACTCATACTGGGCAAAACCAGTCCAACACAGTTAGGTATTCCTATTTCATTGTGAAATACTTTAGGTGGCTTCAGTATTACAAAACTTTTTTATCTGCAGTTAAGCTGCTTTTCAGAGTACAAGCTGAGATCAAATGCTACAAGATTCCCCAAAATCTTACTCATCTACAAAAACCAGATTTAAACATCCCATCACCTTGCTTGTTTGCTGGGGCTGACACCTGTGGAAATACAGATTGTATTTCTTCTGCCTCAATAGCACTTTGTAAGATACAAGACCTGAAACCAGGTATAGACTCATTTTCAAAGTATTTCTGTTTCTTTGCTCAAAATATGTAGTACTGGAGGCTGACAGCATACAATAGCCAGTGGGTTGTACATGGGCTTGAGAAAATATTGGTGGATGAAGTAGGGCCTGCGTTTAAGGTTGTAAATGCATTATTAATTCTCATGAGCATAGATCATACTACATGTAGTTTCTTGTATTATTAAAGAGATGGATACAAGACAAAATGGCAAGTATGAAACTAATATACAAATGGGCCTGTGAATGCAAAATGCTAGATTTTGATCTCTATAATGAATTTATTGCTTTCATAATTTCATTTACATACTACTACTGGCAGTTGGTAATCAGGTATAAAACAAAACAAGTGGCAGAGAAATAGCAGGAGTACCAACAGGGTCTAAGACAGTTGTGTTTAGGGTGGGAGGAAGAAAGGGAAGCAGCAGGAAGATAAGCAAATGTATTAGCTAAGTCTGAAATGTATTAATACTGGCCTAAAATACCCAAGATCCTGAGCACTCTAAATACCAAAATCCAAAGTTAAGTGAAATTTTAAAGACAATAAAAAAAGCTGCTGTACCAAGGCACACTTCTGAGAGGAGAGCAGAAGAAAACATGGGATTGTTGATCCAACAGACCTGCGGAGTAAACTTCACTAAACTTGTAAATGTAACCAAGTGGTCCTTCTTGCAGAAAAGCTTTTTATTATTAGTGGCTATATGTGCTTTTGGGCATGATCACAAACAGTATCCAAAAGGCTACTGGCTCATGTGTGTTACTCACTTGAGCTGGCTACTTCATTTTAACTGGATGTCCCATTTGGAGATTCCGGTCAGCATAAGTTAAAATCTTTGTATACCTGGAAATGTTTGGCATGGATTGTGTACTTCCTTCAGAGAAAGTGTTGAAGAAGGATTTGTTATCCTATTTGCCTAGAATTTAAGTGCAGCAAAAGGATATTGAAGACAGGTGATGACTTGGGTAAGAATTTTTTTCCTTTCTTGATTTGTCTAGCAGAAGTTAAAGGTATAAGCTGTCTGTCACCTTTCACTGAAAGCAGGAGGTGTGCCACTATTAAACCACTGGCAGTATAGGACAGGAAGAAGCAATTCAATCTAGCCTTTGCTCTGAAAAATGAACATATTGTACTTGACATTCCTGGGAGGAGGTTTGCACCTGTCTGCATAGTCATACTTACAGGTAGAATTGTTTACTCTTTGCTGACCTAAAAACTCTTTGTTGAATATTAGGTGAATTCTAAGAGGAAATTAAGACCTGACACTAAAAGAGAAGCAGTCCTTCTGTTTCTACCATGTATAACTTCGGATTAGCTGCATTAGTGGAAGGTGTTTGCAACACACATTGCTGATAGCCGATGAGACATTCTGTGGTGAATTACCAAAGGTTTTGCTGTATACCTGTGCAGCTCGGGAGATACCTTCCTGCTAGTACCATAGCATTTGTGAGATGCCTAGAAATTATTTTAAATAGTTGATGTTCCTAAACACAAGAGGTAAAGATATAGGAAAACGTCTTCAAGCTTAAGTATGGGGTTATACTGTACCTCTTTGGTGAAATGGTATCTAAAACATAGACATATCTCTGATACAGTTTGGGGTTGCTATGTCTGTTAGTAAGCTCTTTATGTACCCTACACAGAATCCCTAAATTTTATGCTGAAATGCACAGGACCCTTATGACAAATGCTCATGGTGTTAGAAATAGGAAAGGGGGAGGAAGCAATTTAGTAAAGTCTTCCAGGAAAAAAGATAGATGCTGCAAGAAATTAGGAGTGAAGGCTAATCTAAGGTGTAAAAAGGAATCCAAGCTTTTCAAATTTATCAGAAGGGAAGAAGAGTAAGACTAAGTATCCCATCTATCACATGCATAACTTGAAGATAGCTAAGAGGCTTGGCTCTTATTTCAAGCCTAATGAAGAAAGTTTGTACTGTTAAGTAGTAATGAAGATCTTGTGAAGGTATATTACATATTGATGAATACTAGATGAAGATAAAATGGGAGAACTTGAAGATATGCAAATTACTTTCAGCTTATGGTACTGAGATTACATTACGGACTCATTAAGTTCACCTTGCATTAACTCTATGGCAGCAAAATTAAAAATAAACAAGTGATATTAAGAAAAGTAGCTATATACAGTACTTGAAACATCAGCTATTTAAAAGGAACAGCATTAAATAGCTTTGTAAATGTCTCAGAATATATTGTGATTTATAGCATGGATGACTTACACTGGCAACAAAGTACACTGACCTTGCTATTGCTCTGTTTAAGCTACTAAGAGACATGTAGGAAATGTGACAAGGGAAAGCTTTTTAATGCAGTTAACTTGTTTTCCTGGCATTAGCTTTGGACATTTAATAGAGAAGTACCTACAAATCTTACAAAATAAAGGATGAAATCTTCTACAGTGCTGGCAGCTGCAATAAGAAAGTGGGGAATATGAAGCAGTGGAAACTTACTTGAATGACTTTTATTTGTGATTTTTAATTATCTGCTAAAAGAATATTTAACTTCATTCCATTCACTTTAATCCTAGAAATGTAACTTGAACAGTTGAGATACTTTTGAAAAGCTAGAGTACAATATTTCTGTAGAATAGTATTCAGAGTGTAAGTTGTGCATTAACAATTTATTTACTTTTGAGGCAAAAATATATGGAGGAAGAACACATGTCATTTTCTTGCTGGTGAAACAGATTCTCATCATCAGAAATGCACAATGAACTCAGGCAGAAGCGCTATCTAGAAACTGTCAGAATGGGATACATGTGCTTTTAGATGTAATCTTAGAATCAGATAAATTGGCATAGTACAGAGCAGGCATACTTCATACAAAGTTTTTGTTACCTACCTGATATTCTTGGAAGTGAGTCATTATGTCACTTTAAAAGCTGCTGCCTGAAAGTTGTTTGTCGTGTCAGGGGATATCAGCATGTTTGAATACCAGTGTCAAATTCAGCATGGATTCAGCAGGCACTCAGCTGCAAGTGTTATACTAGAGGTAAAAGCTGGAAGATGAGGATGTGGTTATCTTTGGCTTGGTTAGACAGCTACTCACATCCCAGCAGCAAGGTCACAAAATGTCACAGGGCCAGAAAAAAAAAAAATGGTAAGATAGACAGTTTAATCAATTACAGTGTTTACTGGAATGCCATAATCTGTTAACATTTGCATAGCTTAAACATTCATATCTGGAGACAGAAGCCAAATGCTGTGTTTCAGGCTGCAGAAACCTAACAAAAAGGTAATGCTGTATTGATACCCAGCTGGCTTAAAAAAAATGTCTGTAATGGAAAGTATTCATAAGAAATATAGCAGCAGTCTAATCAGTATTTCTAACTCTAGTGAGCAGGAGGCTTTGGAAAGAAAAGGTGGCTAAAAGGGAAAGTACAAGATAATGTTTTTATCTATTTTAATGGTATGGCTTGAAGTTGTTAGCTCCAGTGAAGGTCCTTGTAATCAAGAAAATGAAGATATATCTTCAAGGGGAATATTCTGTCATGTACTATCTTTTGGCCAAGACTTTGTACATAGCACCTGGTTCTATATTATGCTGGGAGAGTCCTGTTGCATACCAAGCTGCACATAGAAAAAACTGGAGTAACTTGGTAGAGGCCCCTACCTATAAGGCTACTTTGTATGCCTGTGGTTTTAGGATGTAGGGTGCCTATTCTGTCATTAAAGTAATTTTGTAATGTGGTGAGTCAAAAGGAAATTTATAGAGACAGGTGGGCTAACAGTCAGTGTGACATAAGGTGTGCTGAAATATTTGTCTTAGGATGCTGCATTAAAGTGCAGCAGAAAAGCAAGTGAGCAGGTTAATTGTGACCAGTCATTAATATCGTTCAAATGGTGTACAAGTATCACATATAGTAGCTGCATGTGAGCATGCCCAATTACTTACTGTAATTTGTATTTGCAACACTTTTTGCGGGGGAAAAAGGGGAAAGGGAGTAGGAACCTAAATAAAATTGGAGCTGTAACTAAAAGCATTGGCTAGGATAGCCCTCTGTACTCGCATGTATCTTGTAAATCCACAAGCTTACCTGTTCTGTTAATGAAGTATGAAATGAAGTGTGACTTCATGTATTCAAAGCAGGATGTATTTAAATGCCAACCAGTACAATGAAAGTGAAATTCAAATTGATCTAGACTGATGATATTCTCAAGAACCAGCAGGCTGCTTTACAATGAGAAAGACAGACTGAACAGATGAGAAAGTAAAAGTAGTGGCCAGTGTACGGCTGTGGTGTGTTAAGCAGCATGTTAGACAACAGAAAAAAATACTGTGGAAATTTTGGATTTTTAAATAGGTAGTGAACCTGGAGAATTCGGAAGGCTGAAGCATTTTTCTAGTCGTATGTTATATCTGAAGGAATGGCTTCTGAGAAGGTTGCAGCTAGACAAGGAAACCTCAACAGTAAGCTTCTGCAGTATTACTTGCATTCTTGGGACAATATGAGACCTCAGTTGTATGAATTGCTCTAGACAGTCTCTAAGGCAGAGATCAGAATCTGAACAGCCAAATAGGAAAAAGGATTTCATCTCATTTGGTGACCTGAGACAGTGCAATGACCTCTGCCAAGGTCATGTTTGCAGCAGATAAGGAGTTGAACCGCAAACACAAACCTTATTTTGGTGCTTTAAACACTTAAAACCAGCACCTCCCCTGGCTTTGTGGTACTTCATTTTGTGTTCACTTAATGGCTGTATGAGAAGAGTACTGGAGAGCAGAGTTCTAGAAATGCTTTACTTGGCAGTGCTTCACAAGAAGAAACCAAAAGCTGTTCCTCCTCACTAGGAGCCCACCAGGGAATTGCCTATGCAATGTGACGTTGTGGCAAATTAACAGTTAATAAAACTAAAGAAAAAGGAAAACAAAGCACAAAGCAGTTAGCTGGTCAAATGTGTTAAGTTATGCTCCTAAGTTTAGGAAAAGAAAATCCTTGCAGGCTAGCTACAGAAGTGATGTACCTTTACAGAGCCTGATAATAAGCTTTTATTTTAAATGATCTTTTCTCTGTATAGAGAAGGAAGTCATCTTTCTCAGCTTTTCCTGTTAAGCCCTTTTCACAGCTTTATAGCTCTTGAGTACAAGTAACAGTACTCAGTGGTACTTTTTGGTGGCTGTTTGTGTCTTTAGAGTCCCTGAAAATCAGAACCCTTTAATCAGGATGATGTTTAATGACCTAGTCCAAAAGCACCTCTCTGACTATTGCTTGTTCAGACTGTGGTTTTTAATGGTTCTCTTGCCATGTGTATTTCCATGAGCTGTACTACTTTCTCCATAAATTCTCCTGTCTGAGACAGGGAGACGTTTTTCTAGTGAGATGGCAAACCTCTGGGAGATATGCGTTCGTAAAGTTTCTGCTAAAATATGGAAAATAGACTAGCCATCACACATTTGGGAAAGGGAAGGTAAAATATAAGCTAACTCATTTAAATGCAAGAGAAGAGAGGAAAAGAAATGACCAGAACTAAGAAATAAGAGCCTTATAATCAGTTAAATACAGAACATAAAGGAAAGAGGGATTACAGGATTAGATACCTTGAGTGGATTTGAGCATGTATTTAACTTCTGGGGGAGAAAATATGCAGGTTAGTACTTAAATTGTCACATTAACAAATCAATATTACTGTAAATTTTTGAAGTAACATGTTATATTTTTCATAAGGAGAGCAGTGGGGAGAGGTCAAAGCTTTTTAATGTGCCTTAGAATAATAGGATATTAATGACAAAAATGTATTTGCTTAGATAATCAGGTATATTTAAAATAAGCATCTGTTGGACCTGGTAAGTCTGATGTAGGCTAACCCACTGTCAGACAGAACAATGACAGGATTGTCATTACACCTACATGTGTGCACCTGCAGGAACAGGATTAAGAAAAGGGATGAGACGAGTGTGCTAAGTTCTTCATGTAACTCAGTGGACTTGTCCTGATTTTTTTTATTTTTACCAAACCATATTTTGTAATTAAGGCAACATATTATCCAGTTATTCTCTTGCCTTCTAAATAGCAATGATATCAGTTCAAATACTGAACTTGCAAACATCAGCTTTGTAAGAATAATGGGTAAATTTGCGAGAGAAATAAAGTTTAAAAAAAGTGCTGTAGAAAACTTGAGTAGTGTTGAAATATCTAGTCTTTTTTGAATTTGCTACCTCAAAGATACCCGAGAACTGAAGTCCAGCTGAATTTTTTTGGTAAATGTTCTTTAAGGAATTAAATGTTTAAGCACACATTTGTCCTCTTGAAAATCTATAACCAAAACATTTCATTGTTTCTCTCATTGCTTCCTGTAATGTCTTTGATGTTATCAAATAAATTACTAGGGTTGTAAGACACAGGCTAGATGAGTTGTCATTCCACAAATGTGAACTAAAAAGTGCTGCAGGATCATGGTCATTCTGACCCTACAAAGCAATGGCTCTTGGCCATCTTTAAAAAAAGTTACCACCTGACCTGTTGTGAAAACATTCACAAACCATCTTGTATCCCATTGTTGCTTGGCAGTTTGGATGTGAAGGATGGAGAGAAGACAACATAGGAAAAAAAAATCAGATTATAAGAAAAAATTTGCATTACTATGACAGGAACATTGGAATGTTGCATAAGAGGCCTGATCATGGTCATGCTGCATATACTGAAGATGCTCACTGGCACAAGCTTACCAGCTACATAGGATGCTCGGTGTGTGATGGAGTAGGAGGATGGTGAGTGGTTCAGTGGATGGCAAGTGAACAATACTAACCATTTACTGAAAAAAAGAAGAGAAATTGTCTGAATGTTGTGGCAGTGTCCCCCTACTTTGGCCAAGAGTGGCTAGTGCTTAGAAACATAGTTTTTTGTCACTTAATGCAATGTTCATTTAGATTCCTAATGCTTTCATGGAAAGTGAACCAGCCTTTGCTAGTTACTACAGCATCTTTGTGGGGAGCACTTCAAGCAGAAATGAACCAATAAACCTGCTCCATGTGTGCAGTATGTTTCACAAGGTACTGAATGCTGCAGCTCAGTGTAGAGCTATTGATCTGGTTTCCCAGAAGGCATACTGACAAGATGATGGAGATTATTCAGTACCCCTTCCAAGCTGTCCTGGTTTTGGCTGCAATAACGTTAATTTTCTTCCTAGTAGCTGGTATAGTGCTGTGTTTTGGATTTAGGATGAGAATAATGTTGATAACACACTGATGCTTTAGCTGTTGCTAAGCAGTGTTTATACTAATTTGAGGATTTTTCAGCTTCTCATACTGCCTGCCAGCCAAGGCTGGGAGTGCACAAGAAGCTGGGAGGGAGTGCAGCAAGGACGGCTGACCCGAGTGAGCCGAAGGGGTATTCCATACCATATGATGTCACGACCAGTTTATAAACTGGGGGGGGTTGGCCAGGGGGCACCATAGCTCAGGGATAGGCTGGGCATTGGTCAGTTGGTGGTGAGCAATTATATTGTGCATCACTTGGTTTGTATATTTTATTACTATTAGCAGTAGTATTCTTCCCTTCCTTTTCTGTCATATTAAACTGTCTTTATCTCAACCCACGACTTTTACTTTTCCCTGATCCTCTCCCCCATACCACTGGGAAGGGGGGTGTGTGTGTGAGCTGCTGCATGGTGTTTAATAGCTGGCTGGGGTTAAACCACAACAGAAGCAAAAGTTATGACATGCAGCTGAACACCTACAGATTGGGATATAAGTGGTAAAAGATTAGTTGTCCTTCTTGTTCCTTCTTATTCCTGGAAAGTAGTACAGGTGGTAGGCTTTGGTGATATCTTACTGCCTTTGTTCAGTGTTGGAATCAGTTAACAGATAGATAATCAGCAGTGTAGGAGCTCAGTGGGGGGAGACCTGCTGAGTAAAATACCAGTAGTAGGTGAATGTTACAACATAGATTTAATTGCTTGTGCTCAATACAGCTGATGAGCAGGAAAGAACAACTAGGGCCTCAAGGGGGTAGCAAGATTTTTCTTAATGATATTTGTTAGAAACCTAAACCCACAAAGGTTGGTCAGTCAAAAAATGACTAATGCCTTTTGTAGCAGAGTTTGTCTACTATTGCTGAAGACTGAAATCTGTTAACTTCTGTATCTCTACTGTTATATTAACTTTAGGTTATTGTGAAGCAGGAAGGCTTGCCAAATCTCTTGAGATTACTCACTGGCAAAATTTGAAGGTATCTAGCTTTCTGTCTTAAACTTTTTGATGTCTTAGGTGAACAGTTGTCAGTGCTCTGTATTATTCTTGCACAGCCTGAACAGTTTGAAAAGTTTGAAATGAGAAGTATTTGTAATGTTTAAGAACTAGAAGTAATGCACCACTGTTTTTCAACTGATGTGTGATGGGAGAGAATAATGGGTTTGATTAGAGTGGAAAAGACTGCGGAAAATCCAGTGAAAACTGAGGATAATGATAGCATGTAAGGAAAGGCAAAGTTCAAGCTGTGTTATCTCTTCATTCTTTCAGGACACATTATGGTCTCTCCTAGTACACTTTCACTACAAGTATGCTGTTGCTTAACACAGAGCAAATGGAAAGGTGAGAAATAAACCGCTCCAAATTACACTTTACACTTTATTCTGGCAGTCTGACCTCTTCATGAAACCTGATGGATAAATGACTTCTGGCTTGTCTGTCTAGTCTTCCCCTAATCACCATAATGGTATCCTAGATACTTTCCTATTTCATTTCATAGTAAAAATTATTCTTACCTTAAGGTCTATCTACAGCTTAACATGGTATCAAGAAGAAACCTACAGCTTTATAACTGGCCATAAATAAGACTTCTTTTGCGCAACAGTTCTTTGGCATAAACAGCCATATTAAAACTCTTTGTACCTTAAGAGGAGGGAGGAAGGATGGGAGAGGAACTGTCCTCCCTCTGCTGAAAACAGAGTTGTGTCTACTGGTGGACAACAGAAGTCATTTGTTGCCACTTGTTACATGTAGAACCTGCATGCATACTGTGTTTAAAAGTGTACACTGATATGATACTACTGTGATCCAGTTTTCATTAGAATGAAAAAAATTATGCCATTTGAAGATAACTGAGTGTTGGTATAGCAATTATGCTCTTAGATGGATACATCTGCCTTTCTCCATAGTTTATCTAACATTAGAAATGATTTACATGGGGCTTTTCAAGTCTCGTGAATGCGGAGTATTGTCTTGCTAATCTATGATGGATGAGGAATAATAGGTGTTTGGTGTTGTACCCATATCTTTGGGCACACTATATGTAGCAGGGATTCAATCTTGACTTAAAAGTAACATAGAATAATTTTTTTCTCTCTCTCAATTAGCAACTGTAAATGCTCACTTTTTCTGTGATGTTACAAAATGGCAAGAAAATTATAGTCTACTGGAACCATGGAATTGCATTTATCCATAAATAAATTAGAATTAAACACCAATACTATCAGTTGCTGTTCTCACTGGGCTTCTTTGCAATATTAATCTTTTCAGTTCTGTCTCACCTCATGAGCTTTTGCTTTCAGTCAAGTAGGAGCTGGTGGCAGTTTTAGTCTGTGCTAGTTGAGAAGCTTTTTGAGGGTTCCTAAACTATCTGACCTTCATATATGCCTATAGAAAAAGGTATAGCATAACAGTTTTAAAACAGAGAAAAACAAAATGCCGTGTGATTAAAAAACATCTTTTTTTCTTTTTGGTTGCCATTCAATAGCTTTTGAAAAGTCAGGTGGATGCAGATGTAAAATAACGGGATTTAAAAACAAAACTACTAACGCTGCTATTTTGCCAAACCATTGTGTGCCAAAGGTAAATTTTTACTATTAAGTTGTGTGCATTTGAAAAATGATGGCTACAATGAAAATGCCAATACAGCATTAACTGTAGGAATTACAGTGAAGATGACTATAAAGTGTTTCCTTTAGCTATTTACTGACACAATGGAACTATCCTAATTAAATGACTGCTAGAGGAATAAATCAAGAGAGTCAACTTTGAGCAATTGTGCTGCAGGTGGCTGAACAGACAAGCTGCCTTGTATTACTGTGCAGTAAAGACAGCAGCTAGAAGTGAAATAGCTGTTGCTAGTAGAAGCATGGGCACTTGAACAAGGACCCTTTTTCTTAGTTGCTAGCAATTCTTGCAAGACTTGGTGTTAGGCTTCACTCATTATGAATGCCTCTCAATTAGTAGTGAAACACCAGGTGAGACATCTTAATGTAATTTAATTGGATTAAAAGTGACTTGGAAGAGGGAGGCATTTACCAAGCTCTATTCTGTTTCTTTCATGACAGTGTTGATTGAATGCAGCGCTACCTTTTCTGTACTGTGCTGAATGCTAAGGGCTCCAGACAAGGGTCTCAAAGCTGTGTTCTGGAACAACAAGATCTGGCTAGATCCGGTATCTTAGTGAACTGTCCATCAAAACAAGATCCTGGACAAGAATGAAGCCTTACCTCAGTAGAGGGCTGCACTAACTGAATGGCATATGGGGGTTTTGGCTGGGAGGAAAGCTGTGTGGTTGTCTTGAAGATCATGGTGTATTTTTTTAAATCTCTTAAACAGTGCTTCATTTCCTTAAAGATTATGAGAAAGTTTGCACTGGTTCAATAAAAGATGGGCTGCTTGAGCTTAAGCAGGCTATAGTGCAAGTACATGACCGTTATATTAAGACCAAGTAACTCTAATTAGAAGCTCTTCTCACATGGCTTGCCACTTCAACAGCTTGTGTTGATATAGAAGAGTTGCTGTTAAGGTAAACTTATACCTGGAGAAAGGACTTCATGTCACTGAGGCAGCTGTCTATAATCCCGTTATAATCACTAGTAGAAAAAAAAATTGAAACATAGGATTTGTCTGATCCATGCACACATACCTTAGAATAGAATAATCAATTCCTTAGAAACACCTATTTTTCTTCTTTGGCTATTAAAGGAATTTAAATGACCATGCAAAATTACCACCTATTATATCTACAGTGTAGATGTAAAAAGAGTTTGAGATTCGATTGTAGATGTAGTGCTTACCTGGAATGCCTGTCTGCTTAAACCACATTAGGAAAATTGTTAGTGATAAACTAAATGCATAGATCTTGAATGATTACTCTATGACCTGTTTATTACCATGTTAATAGTCCAGGTAAATTGTTTCTATATACAAATTCATTAGTGTGTAACTAGTAATTGCTACCTACCAACATGTTGTAAGACTTAAAGCACTAGCAATTAAAACAAATTACATTTCTGCCTTTTCCTCTGTTCATGTGAGGTTTCCTGTGCTGGTCCTGTTTCTCACATGCACTTACAATCCTATAATGAAGACTGTTTTAAAGGATATAGAACAATATTTGTTATTCCTTTTAAATTGCATGTTAAAAAGCCATAAATATTTTAAAGCAAGGCAAGGAATAGTTTGACTATTACTAGTTCCTACATAAAATGTAACATACAATTAAAGCATCCACTTTTTTAAAATCCAGTGCTCAGATCTTGTAATAGAGCTTTGTAGTACCCTGTACATCTCTGAAAGCATGTTGTAATTTTTGGTTCCCTCCCTCCTTCCTCTCTCCACAGGACTTCAAGTGTGAAAAATAAGTCTATGCAATGTTTACATACTCTTAATAATGTTTCTTAAATATGGGTCTCAATAGGTTGCAGGAAGTGAGATTTCTTTTACGGTGTTGGGGTTTTTGTAGGACAAATGAAGTATGGTGGTAAGTTGCGTTTTCTATGATGGTGTCTATTTCCACTGATATAGGACAAAATGCCCCTTGATGTGTGATTTATTAAAAAAAAACAAAACAAAACCAACAAACAACAAAAAACACCCCCCCCAAACGCCCCAACAAACTCACAAACTAGTATCTTCAGAGAACAGATAAATTTGTGCTATGAAATCATACTAGCCATTGTGTTAATATGGAACTGAAGTTCTACAATTAAATGTAAAGCCTGAAGTGGAAGGGTTTTTTTATTGCAGTAACATTATTGCTCATTGACCTGACCTGTAAATTTTGGCATGCATAATTCAACACACACTCTTATTTTAATGGTTGTAGTTTCTAAGTGTTCATTAAATGATGAATAGGTTCCTCTGACACAGTCAAACTTTAATAGTATTGTTTGAAAATAGTTCATTTCAGATGCAACATTTCAAGACCTCATTAAAGTAATTCTTGTAGTTGACTACATTAACTTGTTTGATGTATTGCCTTTTTATGTTTTCTTCTCCATCTTAATTGGAAAAGATTTAACTATATCAACATTATGGCTTTGAGTAATGGGAAGGAGGACCTGCCAGCTGCAAAGTTGTCTTCTATTGCTTACAGCTTAAGTCTGAGAAGCATATGGCAATAATCACCACAAAATGCTTTGCCACACTTGGGGTTCTCTCCTTACTTTAGACAACTTAATATATCAAGGAGATTGAAGGAGGGGCTGGAACTCGTGGTGCCTTTTGACTCTACCTTTAGAAAACAGGAATGACTGTTTTGTTTCTTTTGGGGTGTGTATTTTGTTAACCTAGGGAAGTCCATTTGAGTTGGTTCACTTTCCAAGTGTGCTAGCTGAAGATACTCAAAGACAAGCTGCTACTGCTATGGAAGAGACATTCACTTAGTGAGTAGATTTTGTAGTCCTCTTATATGCGAGTGTTTAAATCCAGAAGAAAAACCTCAATTTTTTAAATACTACTACCAAGAAAACTCAATTTCTTTTGAGGGTGGTTTTTTTTTTTGGTCTCAAACTGACAGACATCTACTGCTGTGGTAGCTGGAGAAGGACAAGGTGAAGACACAGCTGATATGTGTAGAGCTGATAAAGGGTAAACTGGACTCTGGAAAGTTAAATAATCCCAACTGGTAATTGCTAGAAGTAGTCTAAGATTATTTTTTAAAAAAAAAAAAAGGTCACCCTAACATAGCAAAAGAAGCTCACTTGGAGTATGGTTAATGTACTGTCTTAACCAAATGCTAGTAGTTTCTTTGCAGCATGTAGATGTGTGCAAGAAAAAATACAATTCCCTCCAAACTTATTAAAATATAATAACTGATAGAGCAGTAAGTATTTTGAAGAAGGGGAGCAAATAAGGAAGGGCAATTTATAGTCACTACAGAAGTATTCATACTGTTTTTCATTTGGTGTTTTTGTGTTTAGCCATTTTTCCTGGAATAAGTATGTCCTCAGATATTCTAAGGACAAATTTTATCTGCTGTAAAAGAAAAAAAACAAAAAACAAACAAAAAAAAAAACCCAAACCAACAGTGGATTTACCTGACACAAGAAAGACTGCCTGGAAAAGAGCACTCACTACGAAGGCTTATGGTTCTTCTGTGGTGCTGTCTCCTGGCTGTCAAGTCTAAATAGTTCTTCAACTATTGTATGAACTGATATTGATAACCTAAAGCTAAAAATCTTTGTGCTGATCGAAGAAAGACATTTTAAAGGATGAAGGATGTCTAGAAGATAATTGTAACTGTAAAACAAACCTCAGAAAGAGACAAAACTGGTCTCAAAAATGGGAATGTTTTGGTTTTGCTGGCTTCTGCCTCTTAACTGTCTCTTTAACCTTAATACAGAAAGCATTCCTTTCAACTACTTCTCAAGTGCTGGTTGAGAAGAGAAATTGAGACTCAAGACCTGCAGTCATATTCAGCCTGAACCACATGACTGTTGGGCTTGTTACCTGAAAGTCAGGGTTGGTTTGAGGTACAGTGAGCTACACTTGTGGGATCACATTGATTTGAGGTGAAGAGAACAGCATATATTAACTTTGATGCAAAACAGGTCTAATGCCACTTGTCAACTCTTGAAGGCATTCTGGAAATTATGCTATAAAGGAAGCAGAATGTGATTAAAAGCAAGAAAACAGACAATGTCAGTTTTGTATTGGTGTCAGTTCCCCTCTAAAAGAGACAGTGTCAGAGGGGTTCCTATCAAAGCTTTGAATTATACTGCAAAAATCCATCAGTAACAGGTTAAGAGTGATTAGAGACAAACTCAGATGAAAACCTGAGAGAACAGTTATTCAAATAGTTCACTTTATTTCCCTAGGCAACCCCTGTGAGGATGCTTATTGAAGTAAATGAGGCTTTTACAGTCTGAACACTTTTCTACTTCACTTTTTTCCAACTCCCCTTAACTTCCATGTAGGTAATATCTATTAGCTTGGTTTGTGCAGTCATCACACTGGAACATATGAATAGTTGGCTCCTCAAACTCCCAATCCCATCAGCCAGCTCACTGCTGAATGAGAAATTTCTTATGCTCCCATCCTTACATTGTATGATTTGTTCATGGTTTCTATTTGAACAAATGGTGACTATGTTCCCTTCTGACCTCTGGTGTAAGGGCTCTTAATACAAAAAATGGTAAATTCAGTATGCAGTACAAAATACGAACAGAAAAAACCCAACCATATAGTTTTGTTAAGTGAAATAAATAGTTGCAAAGGTCATTGAGCACCTTGAAATGAGGGCTTTTTCTAATGAGCCAGGCTCTTAAACAGGAAAGAAATAATTGTCTTGTGGATGTAGAGCCTCCAGCCCTAATTCCAATCAGCAGTACAAGGCAGGCGGTCCTACCACAAGGCCCTACTTCACTCATTAAATGGAGTAGGCTGATGAAGCTGGCCTGTCTCACAGGCATGGACATACTGTGTGGTCTTGGCAAGGTATTCCTCTTTCTGACAGAGCATTCTGGTTTTGAAATGGGTGTTTAGAGAATAAATATATAGACTGTGGTGTTCACATAGAAACTTTCAAGCTCCTTTTCTAAAATATAAGTGGTCTTAACTGATTAGAAGGAGAAAGCTAGTAGAAAATTCTGCCTTGGGTGCTTACTAAAAACATTCTGGGTAGAGAAGAGGAATGCCATGCAATAAAACATGTATTGATATGGCAGGACAGAGCTGGGCAGCATGTTCAAAAACCATCTGAGTGTGCTGCGTTCTTTAGGCTGACATGGCATTTCTTTAGGATGGTCAGAGCTGAAGGGGGAGAGATATTCTTGGTATTGGAATGCAGTGTGAACACTGGGGATAGTGAAGGAAAGAGGAGGTCAAGACTGCTAATACTGCAGGGTCTTTTTTCTACTTAAGTCGCTCTGACTTTCACAATAACTTCAGTCACATATCTACCTGAATGACTCTTCAAAGTGAGTTAGAAATAGTTTACCCAGGAAGGAGGTCCTCCTACAAAAGCTTTTGAATTGCTCAGTTTTCAATGTAACTTACAGAGGATGACCGGAACAAGTCAAGTAATAGAAAACCACAACTATTACCAACTCCTTAAAAAATTTTATTGGAATATATTTTTTTTAGAGGGTGAATACTGATGAACATCTCGCACATGCTTGCTAGTATAAATTAAGATCACGTGAGGTCTAAAAAGTTCCTCTGAAAATGAGTTTGCCAATTAGCTAGTGGAAGGTCTGTCTGAGCAGTCAAGTGTTGTGCAGTGAAGAGATCCATGCAAGCTTCAAGTGAAACCAGAAGCAGGCTATTGAAGATCGCTTAGATTCTGTAGGGAGCAATTTGGTTTAACAAGTCTTCAATTTGCGGTGATAACCAGCTGCTCACATTTATCTATTGCGAGTTTTCTGTGTAGCTGTAATTCCGTCCATGGGTAGTACACAGGCAGTATTTGAGAGTTTTGTTGGAGTTTTCCCATCTGGGAAGAGATGGACAGATGTCTATGATTTTATAGCAAAGGCTTTTGAAGATGAATCAGCAGTATTTGTCACATAAATTGGTCCAAAATCACACGCTACACAAGCACAAAATATCTTCCTATTTCAACAAAAGAAAGTGTCATGCTGGGGTACTTTAAAGAAAAATGGACCATCTTGCATAAAATGACATCGGTATGCATTTTGCTAGACACTTGTAAGATCTCAGTTTCACCATCAATTCTGATTCCTCTGCTTTGAGGGAGGTGGGCCAGTTACTGCCCAGGTGGCAGCAAAAAGACTGATTAGAGGTCAAGAAAATACAAGCTATGAGGAAATACTGAAAAAGCTAGATTTTGTTGACTAAGGAAAAGACTGAGGGAAGGTATAAGACTTCAAATAAGTGTAAAATATTGCTGGGGGAGGTCAAAGCAATGATCTATTCTTGCCCTATATGCATGGGGTAAAGTAGTAATGAGTTAGAACTGCAGCAAAGGATGCCTAGGCTTGGATTAAGCTAAACTTTCCAAGGATTAGGCTAATTAAAAATGGAATTAGGTTTTCTATAGAGCTGGTACGATTTCCAGTAAAATCAGTGGGAGAAGAGGTTATGCTCCCACCTGTAAGAATGACTTGGATGCATATGGTCTGCCCCAGGGCAAGAGCTGCACTGGGACATCTTCCAAGGCAGTGCGTTGTTCCCCTTGCAACTTTCAGTATCCTTAGCAAGATCATGGTCTCTGACTGAGGCCAAGCTTAAAGAATGTTTATGGTAACTATAACAACTACAAGCAGAAGAAAGCATTACCTTTTTACCTTGTGTTGAACAACACTTCCCCATGTATGAGATGCTTAGTACTTTTTTTCCCCCAAGGTTCCTGTTGACCTGAGTAAGATATCAAGTTAAGCAAAATCTTTAGCAAGTGTTTGTGAATGATTGAAATAACTTGACAAGTTTCATAAAGGACACTATGTATTAAGAAAGATAAGTGGAGCTGAAGGAAAAAAAAAAAAAGCTGTATTTTGGTGCCTTAGAACATCAGGAGGGTCTATTTGCTCATTTCCATGAAATTCAAATAGTCATCATCTAGAAAAATATTTTGAGCTTAGCCTAGTTGAATTTTTATTTTTACACTTCTTGTGACAGAACACATTTTTTTTCTGTTGCTGTTAGTAAATTTTACTGCTGAGTTGCATTTACCAGCCTGTTACGGCTATGCAAATTTTGGAAAACCTTCATGTTGAACAGCTAACTAAATTTTCGTATTGTGACAAGGCACTTCAGGACCTAGTCAGAGCCTCAATATCAAGTAAATGAACTGGTGCTTAAAACTTCAATGGCTCAGAGTGAGACTATTCAGCCTGCATCATGTTGTATTTGGGAGCTCAGTAGCTGCTGTGAATTCAAAGTGTCAGAATTGGAAAATTGGGTCCCATGCTTGGGTCTAGATGAGGAAGGCTTTGAGTATGCTTTGTCTGAAATTAGATGGCTGCAGAATTAGTTACATGTGCCAGGGTATGAACAGCAATGCTCGCAGAGTGCAGAGGCTTTCTGGTTTCCTTACAGCACTGTCTTTGGGTTGCAGTGGTCCTAACTTAACTGATAAAATCAGGTTTTCAAAAGCAAGAAGTTTAACCAGAAAAGTAACATGCATCCCTTACTCGTTAATACCTTAGGAAAAATATTCCCACATACTTTTTTTCTATATAGTTTTAAGAACTTGAGGTATAAAATTTTGAACAAAACTTAAGTTTTAGCAAATGTAAAAGTTTTTATTTTGTAAAGATGGGAAGTGGGAAACTATTGAGGTAAAAGCTGTGGATTTTTTTTTCTTCTAAGGACACTTTCTTGGCTGTTTTAGTAATATATTTTCCTGTATCAGTTTTGATCATGCACTAACTATGGCTGTGACTCCAGGCCAAACAAAGAAAAGTTGCTTTTTAGCACTTGAAGAAAAAGGCAATGGCATTGTTTTCTGTTATATTATCTCTTAACCTTTCAGAATTAAATTTGATGCAACTTTAAACTCTAACATAAGTTTTTCAGGGATAGCTGAATTGTGCTGAAAGATTAAATACAGGAATCCTGTCAAATAAAAAAAAAAAACCCCTCAAAACTTTAACTTTAGTGCTTGAATATCTTTGTACCACTGAGTCATTTGAAACTCCTGAAACCCTTCTTGGGTTTAGAACAAAGCCGAAATATGCGTTGGTAGTGAATTTATTTCTATGAAATAAATTATGCCAAATAGTTGATTCGCACAGTGAATACACTTATTTGCTGCCTTAAATGTTCAGCAAGCAAGAGGCAAAGGGACTGGCTTTAAAGCCAGAAGTCACAGCAAAGGGATCTGGTTTCATGTGTTTGTCACATCTTTCAAACCTAAGTTTCTGCATATTTTCCATCAACAAGAAAGCAGTCATGCTCTGTTTAAACTGTTTAAGAAAAAGATTCGGGATTTCTTTACTTAGACTCAGTTTGAATGTGGCTGTTTCATGTAGTACATATTTCTTCAAATGCTAGCTGTACAAGTTCAAGTTTCATATATTGGTTTGGTTTTACAACGTGTATCAGGCAAAATTTTAGTAACGTAGCAATGTTGCTTTTAATAACACAGACAAGAGTATCATTGTCAGCAAGTCCAAGGGAATAGTGTGAAAACACATGCTTCTGATTGTGTTTGCTTGAGGCAAGTAAGACCATTGGATACAATTAAGGCTTGTGAGGCTGTACAGGAGGACAAAGAAATGTATGGATGGATTATGTTGATACTAAAAAGTAGCACAGCGTGCTTCTTGGAGTTGGTACAGGACTTTCAGTGCCCACAAGGCAGACTGCATTATACTCACCTTGAATGAGTACATGGGTGTCGCTTGCCAAGATTCTCTGCTATGTTGATAGCAGCCAGAATAAGAAAAAGCTGAGCTTTATCTGTTGCATCTTCCTATGAAACCACTTAAAGACTTGTTCAGTAGCTACACACTTACTTAAAGTTTTATATCATAGTTTGGGCTATATCATAGAGACTGTTTCTTTATAGAAGCTTTTTCCATCAGAGAGCAGAAGGATATGTCTAAAAGAAAGCAGAGAGGACTGTTCTGGTCACAGAAGGGGAAGCATTCAGGAAAAAAAATCTGAGAGGCCTTTATTTGGAAGGGAGGAAAAAAGGAGTGCATTGCTTTCCTGTCACTTACAGAAATTACTTTGTCCTGTCCTGCAGAAATTTATCCTGATTTAATGCACTAGGCTGTGGAGGCTGTTGATGGTTTTTAAGTGGAAAAGCATATTTATGGATGACTGGGTGGAATCTAAGTGCCTACTAAGAAAATCTATGCTTTTTATATTTATTCTATGCAATGGAATTGAAATGAGAAAAATAAAGAGAAAACCAGCTCTTTTGTGACTTGAGACTGTTGTAATCTAAACTGTTTGAATTGAATGTTTAACACAATTATTGATGGGATTGGAAAATATGATGGTGGTAAATGAAAATTAGACAAGCTTACAGTTTCTAAGTACAGCAGAAAAATCATGCATATTTTGTCCCTATCATCAGATCATTAAGGATAGGTAGAATCTCTCCATACATGTAAGTGCATAGTTCCTTAGCTATGATGATAGAAAAATGGTTTTCCATTAAGTCTTCCAAACATGTAAAGCTAGCTGTCCCCAAGTATCATGAATCTGATAGATTTGTGGTGATAAGGCTTTTCTACAAAATGGTGGTGGAGATCAACATAAATGTACTAGCTAATCTCTTAATATATTGACTTTTCAATTCAGTACTTTCCATTACAGTAGGAGCTAATAAGCAAGTGAAGTTAAAAAAATGCTTATACTTCCAGGCTTATGTCTAATAATTTTTTGTGGTGACAAAGGTCCTTTCTTTTTAGGTACTGGCCTAGGCTCCTATGTCTACATCAAATAAATCCAATATCAATAATGATTGAAGGAATCATAAAACCACTTGCTATGGAGACCAGTGAGACAAAGCAGAGAGATTCTTCATCAAGGTTCACACTGTTTGAAGACCAGTAGACTCGCCTAAATTTTGTCTTCTAAAAACATTGTTAATAACTATTGAGAATTTAGTGGTAACTCTGAAACTAGAAGATTTAATATCAAGTTAAAACTTGCATATACACTTTTTCCTTAAAATCTTTTTTGCAAACGAACAGGTGGGATAAGGCACCTCCTTTGGTTTTTTTAGTTGTTGTTTTGATTGGTTTACCTTCTGCTGGACTTTGTCAATAGCAATGCTGATTTTTTGGGTCTATATAGGCTATTAGTTTAACAGAACAGAACAAACAGTTGACAGCTTTCTGCAGTATATGCTTCTATCGGAGGATGAGTAAAATGTCTATTTTAGAATGCTTCTCTCTATAGTGGTAGTACATGGTGTATGCTGAAATAACTTATAATAAAAGACTCAAGTAAATCATGAGGAGTGTAAACTAGATTAGATGTTTGGAAACCATTAAAGCTTACAAGCAGAAAGTAGGTCAAAATGACTGCATAAACTGAACTTGCTTCTTCATCAGAGGCTTGCAGTGGAACCCTAATACGAAATGAAACATGGAAATCAGTTATTTCTATATGTGAATTTGTTAGTAGGAACAAATGTGCTGCTTTAAATGCTAGCCAAATCAACTTTGGGAGTTTGAGCATTTTTTTTTTATTTTTTTTTTTTTAAATCTGATTCTGACCCAAAGTGTGGTTTCATCCTGGCATGGTTTGACTGCTTTTTCATATGCCCCTGTGGTGTTTTCTTAGTTGCTCACCAGTGAGGGAATGAATTTTTATGAACTTCATACAAATTTATATATTTTCAAGATTGTTTAGCTTTCACCCAATATAATCTAGTTGCTTGGCAGTTCCCCCCCCCACTCCTTTAACTGGATGTGTGCCTACAAAAGGCTAGCTAAAATCAACATTTAGATGGAGCTCTGCTTATTTGGAACTTACTATTTTGTGCATATGGCTATAATATACTTCATTGTTTTTTTCTTGGATGTTGAGCAGGGTGACAAACTTATTCCTAGATAAATCAAAAAACTTCATTACAAGGTTACATCATAAAACGTGTGTGGGCATATTAAAAAGAATTAAGCAGAACCAAATAATTTTCAAAATTACCACTTTTTCCATGGTATCTAAAAAAATGTTTGAAACTCTAACAGGGGCTAACAAAAAATTCAGAATCAAAAGATCATTGTAAAATGCATACGGTTTCCTATGTTCAGCTCATTTATTACCTATCTTAGACTTGTGTTCAAATTAAGGAACACTGCAAAAGAGGATAAACTGCTGTATTTTCCAGAAGAGGAATAGTGAGGGGAACTCCTCTAGTTAACAGTGGAAGGAAGAGTATCTGAAACAGCTGGTAGCCAATCTCTGAAAGCAGTTATTAATATGTAGAAACTATACAGAAAATACTTAAAGTTGGAAAAAAAAAAAAAGTGGAAAGAAACTGACCTTTACTTTTCCTCATGTTCCTTTAATGACTGTCCTATGAGAATAATGTGTTGTTTTGGTCAGTGAGCTACTACAAAAACAGGAAAAATAATTTGAACAGAGTATCTTATCTGACATAAGATAAAATGTCTTTGCTCTTACTGTTTTGTGCTGTTGTTTTTTTCATAACAAAACTGTTGCTTGTTCTGGTTGAAACAGACATCTCCTGTCATATTTGTTGGATTTCTCAGTTTTATACATAACTTAAATTCAGGTCGATCTCATACTATTTTTTTCTTACAAGAAAAATTATGTGGTTTTTATGATTTCAATATTTTTTTGAGAGTCTGGGACCATATTTTCAACATTGGGGATCTCTTGTATCATCAGAATACAATTTTTTTTTACAGTTACAAAAATAAAACTTGATAAAGTATTTCCCTTTTTTGACAGTCTGGCAGGTATTCGTAATGCAAGTTTAAGGATTTCTGTGCAAAGGTGATAAGTCCATGGAATTCTAGTTTTTGAGGACTTCCTTCTTGTAAATCCCATACAAAATCCAATAGAAAAAAATCAATAAAAGCAATACTAAAGGACTAATGGAGAACAAAACACATTCATAAACATACAGCTAGTCTTAAAACACCATAGGTGTTCTTAAACCATGAAGTACTAATAACCTCATTATTCATTAGAATTTATCCTGATTAACACCTGTCTGAGGACAGAATCTGACCAACAGCACTTAATTTTAAATTTCATGTTATATTACGGTTTTGGCTTCCTAGAACCAGATATATCAAAAATGTTGATGAGAAGTTGCTGCCTGCTCAGAATTTTTTTAAATGTAGTTATTTAAACTATTTTTACTCTTTCAAATGATAGGCATCAAGTGGGAGTATATGAGATCCGGCTTGGAAAATATAAAACTTCAGTTACCCACATGAAACAACCTTTTAAGTGACAAATGAGAGCTGTGATTCAAGACTTTTTCTCCTGGTGCCCTGACAAAGCTACCTTCCTGCTATCTTCTTTCTCTGTCAAGCAGGTACTGCTTTTGCAGATCGCAAAGCCCTTTCAAGGGCATTTAAAAATTACTGACCCACTCCTGCTTTAGACTTTGGGGTTTGTCAATGTGTTGTGTTGGACCTTAACTACTGGAGGGAGGGAAGTGGGTGCATGCCACCCTCACCTGAGTGTGGTGACAATAGGTGTTAGCTCAAGGTACTGACCGGCTCTCCTCTGCTCACAGGAGGAACAGCTATCTGTGGGGTTATTCTAAGTGCTCTTGAAAGGTAATGCTAGCTGAAGGAGTTGCACAAATACTCTCATGTTTGGTTTTGATGATGCTTCAAGATGCACTTCATCTCCTGGTCTATCCTGAGCAGAGGAGAAATAAGGGCAAGAGCCTGCTGTCCATGCTACTACTACTATCTTGTATAAAGTTCCATCTGATTTATTTGATACTACTACATTTGAGCCCTAGATGTGACCTAAAGGCATTTTGCTTCTGATCACATCCATCTTCTTGAGAAATTCAAGCCATTCACTTTTTGAAGGGGCTGCTATAATGTGAAAGACTGAGCTAGATTCAGCAAACACAAGCCTATAGCTCAAATTACTGGTAGGTGTTCTGGAAAGGTACCAAAGAATGTATGGACATTTTGGTGAGGAACAGGACAAAACTACACCAAGTTTTGATCTAAACTAGGTTTATAACTTCTAGTTTGAAACATTCATACAATATGTAATGCTTTCCGATATCCTAATATCATAAATACTCCCAGTTTTACGAAAAGCCTTTTTCAAGACCGTTGTATCATACCACAGAAAAAATAATAATGTAAGTGCTTGCTTGCACTTAGAGCAACGTTTGCTGTAGTCACATCTTAACTCGCTGCTTTGGGATGCTGTATGCATGACAATTAAAACATAAAATTCAGCATTAGTTTTACATTTCTACTATGAAATTGTTTGCTATTTTAATCTCCTAAATGATTATTCCTTTTCTATTGCTGCAGGTTTGGTATGCTCTTTGCCTAACTTTTGATTATATTCCTTAAGTTGCTGAAGAGTAGTTGCTGTTTATCTTAGGATGGTCTCTTTTATGTTACAGTTCACAAAGCATCACATCTGTTACTAATGACCAGAGATACAGCATAATTGAAATATCTTCAAGTAGCTTCTTAAAATCAACATGCTGTATATTTTCAATCTAGGTGGATTTTTGTGATAATGTAGGTACATGTAGTTTAACATGAAAATGAGAGAGGTTTGTCCTGTAAGTAAGGGAATCTTAAATTTCCCAGAGACTTGTTTGTTTGGCTAAAAAATACCAACTCAGCTGTATGGAAACTCAGTTCAGGTTTCAAAGCACGAAAATAACAAATTGCATGCTTTTGAAACTATCTTTCCAGACAAGCCTTAACTGAAACAATTTAAAAACATGATGCTGTGCGCAGAAGGCCGCCTATGCTCAGGCTTGCTAGGATAAATCTGTTAAGTTGAATTTTTTCGAAACTGAATAGATGCCCTTCAAGAAAGGTTGATTTTTGCATGCTACAGTTTTAACTGTAGAAGTTGATGCAGAAATCTTTGGATACTTCAGCGTTAGTATATGCTTTAACTGAGAGCATGTAGTGTTGTTAAGTAAGCAGCTGGACAAGACAGTACTTAAATCCAGGATGTTTCACTGCATTCACTGCTTTCCCTATTTTTTTAGTAGAATTTAACACCTTTCCAGTTACTTTCTCCTTCATATGTTTCTTGGTTACTTAATTTAAAAAGGATGTGAGTTGACATTAGGCAGGCTGAACATATCAATCATCTGCGTATAACTGGAGGACTTCAGTAAAAACAATACTGAAAAATAACTTGAGCTTGTTTTATTTCATCCTTAAGACTTCTATAAAAGTTCTTCTCAGTTTTGGGTAACATTAGCCGTTACCATATCTCATGCTGAACACTAATTAATCTAACAGTACTTCTTTGTTGATGCTCTGATGAGATTCTAGCTAGGCGTATATCACTTCTTCACAGAAGAGAAGATCTCAGTGTTCTGCTTTCTTTTTTTTTGACTTGTAGTGCATGTTGAGGCTGGATCAGTGATTTAAGATCTCGGATGCAGTAAGTATTGAGATTCATGCAGTTCAATAAGTAAATGATATGGTAAAGTGTGTGCACAGTTGGGTTCAGAGCTGAATGCCTGGGCTATTATGCCAGTAATGGGTGTCTGAAGTAACATAACATAAAGACTTGAAATACAGTATTGCTTTAGTCAGAAGTCAGGAGGCTGCTTTTTTTTTTTTTTTGAGTTCAAGAGTGTTGTCAGTCTTTCCTAAATTTTATAAAGCATCTAATGTGAAAGAATATAATCATGAGTAACATTCGCCTAAATAATGTCTTGCATGTTGATAGGACTTTTGTGCCATGTGTACAGGCAGAGAGCTAGAAGATTGTTATATAAGTTTTAATTTCAAGGTCTGTCTGCTTTGTATATTATTCTCAAGAATTATGAGTAATACATCTCTTAAGCCAGAGCAATTGGAATGAGATTTCAGCAGCTTAAATCCTGTAAATTGTAGCTGAATAAAATCCAATATGAAGCTGAAGTGCCTCACCAGAGAAGGGCTGAGTAACAAGAGCAGAGCAAAAGCTCTGAGTCAGGGAGGTAAGCAAAATAACTAATAAGTACAAATGATGAGTATAACAGCATGAAAAAATTTGGAAAACAATTTTCTTAACAAGTAGTTATTTACTTGCTGATCAGCGAGCAGTAACTTATTCTCTTGTAACACCTTGCAGGACTTACAGACAAAACAGCTAACAATTTGGGGATTAATGTGCAACTTGAAACAAAAACAACCAAACTTTCCTGATGTGACTCTAATGCAGCAGGAAGAGGTGTTTGTGCCACTGTTGTGATGATGGCAAGAAGAGGGAAGTAGAGAAAAACAAACTTATTGAAAAACAGTGTAAGGTTTGGGAGGTAGAATGCTGTTGAAAGAGTGGGAAGACATTTTTAGCAGCTCCTCCTCAGAGCAACTTGGGAACAGTGAGGCCAGGGAAGAATTTATGATAACAATCAAGACATGTCTGTGACGGGGGCAGAGGACTTGCCCATGAGAACAGGAGAGGTCTGGCTCTTAATGTTTCCCGTCCATATGTGGTACGGTTTCTAGGAAACAAGATGACATTAGGGTAAGGAGCTAGCCAGAGACACAAGGGGAATGACCACATTGGCTATTTTGAGAGTTGTCATTTCAATAAAGACAATTCATCCAGGACCTTTCTCAAGTTCAAGTGGTTACTGAGTTCAGTCCAGTCTGTCATTCTTTTCCGAAACAGTCCCCTGGTAACTGCAAGTCCTTCAAAAATCTAAAGTCTCTCTCAATTGCACTAGAAACCATGCAGATGTAGTTTTGATATATAAACACCTTTCACTTCTGAGTGCTGTTGGACTGGTTTGAATACCAAAAAAAAAAAATCACAAGGGAAGAAACCATATATATTGGGTTTGATATGTTCAAGGAAAATCTGAACTTGAATGACAGGCTCTTTCAAAGGGTCAGTCTGAATTAAGAAATCTGGCCTTACCTCAATTCCTACTCTGTATAATAGGGTTAGTACTTAATTTCATGTAGTCATTTTTTCTAAGCTTTATAAGTAATTGGATCAAAAATTTATATTCAATATACTTGCAAAATATCTAGAGCAAAGTAGTCCCATCCCCTCAGGATTGTCCTGATACTAACTAGGGATAATGATGAAAGTCTTTACTGGATAATGGTTCTTTATGTAGCTCTAAGTTATGTCAAGCATCTGTATTTCAGTATTAAAAAAATATATTTTTAAGCTTTTTGGGGATAAAGCAATATGACTAGTATTTTGAAATATTATGAAACAGACTTATGAAACTTTTTGGTCCATTTTTAAAATGTCATGAAAGAAACACACAGTAAGATTTTTCTTTTTCAGAAAGAGCTTTTTTCCTTTTTTAAAACACTGCCTATTAATTCATGTAGCCTGTATTTAGTGTTGTCAATATAGTATTATGAATAATATAATTTAATTTCAGCTGTTTCAGAAGCTGAAAGCGTTGAACTGTAAGATCTTCAGACATCTAGGAAATATGCTGTAGAGAGCTGCAGTATGACCTTTTGTTTTCTACTGCACAGATATTTTGTCTTGGTAAAAGCACATATACTTCTGAAAGTGGACGCTTTCTTCTATTCTATTTTGATATTTTCAGATATAGCATGTTAAGTAATCCTTTTACATTCAGTATTCAATTAATATCCTTTTGTTTGTCTATTTCAAACTTGTTCCGGTGGCTGTGTGCTCCTCATCACTGAACTGATCCACTGTGACTCCTTTTCTTTATTGTTTAACAGGGATTTTCGTGTTTTCTAAGCCTTCTGTGTGTCAGAATGAGGAAGTTACCACATAGTATTGGATTTCATATAGCAATAAATGCTAGTAGAAAACAGACTAGGATATCAGTTACCTGACAAAGCAATTGCATAAAGCTTTATAAAAATGAATCCATTAAATTTGTTGTATGATTCCTTCTCTAAATTGAGTCCTTGCAGGTTTCAGATGCAGTGTCCAGTAAGTCATGGTGTAAGAAGCCTTGAAAACGCTTTGCAACATCTGATGCTGGGCCAGGGAGAGACTTAATAGTGTGTTTGGGGTGCAAATGCTGGTTTTTGCCTAATGACAGCTGGAGATGTAGTACCCTAGCCATTCCCCACTGGCCAGTCTGATGTGTAAAGAAAAACATAACCATTCAAATAAACAGTCCACTTAAAGTGCCTTTATTGCTTATCAAGTCTCAAGGAACAGTGATGTTGCCTAAACTTTCTGGTCCTGCACCACCTGTTGGTCAGGTGAAGGATTATGAAGATGAGTGGTATGATATTTTTTTATTTTTATAGTTTTTAATCACAAAGTGTTTATTCTCAGTAATGATCTGGAGGGATGTTTGAATAGTTTCTATTCAAGTTAGTCTGAGCCAGACTTACATGCACCAAGAAACTGGGCAAGGACCTCTTTTGAAGTGTGCATTTAGCAGACTTCTTAATTTCTGTGAACCAGAGAAAAAACTTTTGTTTCATTTCTTAGAACACTAGGAAGGCATTGGATAGGAAGTGATATAGGAAATCTCTGTAAATAACTTTTTCAGAAAATAGAATGATTCTAGTCAGCATACTTCATAGAAAGTAAATCTTGTCAATCAGATTATTGCTACATAGCTATTAAGTGCTCATAAGACAAGACTTAGCTTATCTGACTTGTCAATAAAAGGTAGAACATGCTATTGAAACAGTCCAAGTTAAGTAATTAAAAATGTTTGCATGATGAGTGCATAAATTATTTTTGAGGATGGACTTATCCAGTATGTGGTTTTATAGTAGATCCTGCAGTCATGGGCTCTTGAACACTTCTCCCGAAGATGTTTGCTCTTGGATTACTTAATGTTAGAAAGGCGTGTAAACACTAGACAAAGCTGGGGGAGCAATAAATAATGGAGTGGACCTGTTGGTTGGACCCATCCACAGAATTTGCTGCAGGGCACCACTGTGAATGTGGTTTTAGTTTCTTATAGCAGCTCCACTTATAATTATACACCAGACAGTAATTGGAAGTGGCACCACCCAAACCTGCCCTGGTTGTCTCAGACTTCTGACAGGACTAGCTGCCTGTTTTGTGCCACTGCTGAAAGGAAAGGGCAACTCTCAGTTTTATAACCTTGGGAATATGAAACAGTCAATTGTGTTATCTGTACAGGCCTGATGACATCAGGAGCCTGGAAAAAAAAAACAAACCACTAAACCTACAAGGCATTCAAAAAAGAATAAAAGCATGGCATGCCTTTTACTGAGGTGAAGATTTATTATTTGAAAGGATTAAGAGATGACCTTGTTCTAATCTAAATATTTTTGAGGGGAAGTCTTCTGACTGTGGACTGCTTTTTAATACAGCAGAAAATGATGAAGTTCTGCAGTTGAAAAGTGAACATAGACAAATTGAGTCTAGAGATGAGAAATGTATTAACAGTGAAAGCAGCTAACCATTGAAATGTCTTAGCTATGGATATGCTCACTTTAACCTCTTTCGACCTTTGCAAAATTGTTTATCTTGAACATTTCTTTGAGCTGCAGGGTTGACTTACAGACTTCAGGCAGAAATATTGAAGTCGCTTGGCTTGTTGTACCAAAGAGGTCGGGCTCAGAGTTTTGCAATGTTACAGCTTTTAGAATATAGGAATCTGAGTTACAATATATGGTTAGATTGCTTGACTCAGCTCATAGCTTGTATGCATCCCCATTATTTTTTCTGTACTCATCATTCAGACAAAAAAAATTGACTTCAGCTGCTGCTTACCTGTACAAGTGTGTTAAACTTCTTTCCAGTCAAATATTCAAGGCTTTTGAGATTTTTATGGTTCAGAGAACTGGGAAGGATGTTAAGTTATTCAAATGAAAGTGCTTAAAGAAGTATTGCAATTAGTAACATTATGCAATAAAATATGGAATGTAAAATGAGTGTTTAAATGTTTGTTTAAAGCTGTTTAGGTAAAGTAAAAATCTATCATGACTAAAGATACTTCATGTCACTATATTTAAGTAATTTTATAGAGCAATCAGTGCTGGAAACTGGCATGTTGATCACAATTTCATATTGTCATGCTTCTTTGATGTATGGCATGAATAAAAAATGGTACCTTGAGGAGTAAACGTGAAATGTTACTGATACAAGGTAAAAAGAATTAAACCTATTTAAGTCTGCTTATGGCCTCTCATACAATACCTTGTCTGTAACAATGCTAACCTATGGCAGTCTGTTATGCCTACATGTCTTACAAAACTTTCATACCCACTGGCTTGCGTTTTCCATACAAAGCTTTACAGAAACTTGAATACTCAAGCTGGATCCAGTTTATTTTTACTTCTGTAGATAAGTCTAGAACTGATATACAGGACCTATTCTTAGTCTGCAACTTGGAACTAACCATTAAAATTACATGAAATAAGTAATAACACAAACCTAAGAAAACTACATATGCAGATAATTTAAATTTTCAGCTTTTGTCTCCTTCCCTTGAGATCTTTTTTTTTTAATCAGACAAAAGCTGATGTTTGGGTGTGAAGACAGTCCATAATAATAATCAGTCTAGTGTAACTTCAGCTTTGCTACTAACCTGCACAATGTAATGTGCGTGTCCATGAGGCTGACTTAAAATCAGTTTAATATTTTTCAGCATAGGTAAGAAAGCTGTATGTCTCATGGCAAGGAAAGTACTGAATGGCCCTCAGTCAAAAGATCCAATGTGAGACAGTCAAAAATCTTAATGTGAGAAGAAATAAGGGATTTAATATGGACTGTAAATGGTTACTTCACAAGTTGGGTGGAATCTGAGCAGCTGTTTTTCTTAGCATCTGTGTGAAGTAGTCCCTCTCTAGGACCTGTATCATGTAAATTAGAGTTTGTATCCCTCTTGCAGCCTTAAAAACATTATAAGGTAGAAATTTCATCACTACTGAACACTCGCCAGGAGATCTGGAGAGAAGGAATTTGAAAGGAAAAAAAAAAAACATCAACACCAAAAAACCCAAACCATGAGTGGACCAAGTCAGGCCCAAAATGCCTGTTCCTGAGGGTTTCTCAAATTTTACTCTGTTTGTTTCTTAAAGTTTGCTAGAATATAACCTTTAAAGCAATGAAATGGACATTGGTTAATCTGTATTTCATATGCTTTAATTCTTGATAGATATTTTCTGATGGCAATTTTTATTACTAAACTCTTTTTGGTTTCTCACTGAAAATACTGAACCCAACTTCAGCTAAATAACCAAAGCAGCTTGATAAAGGAAAAAATTATGAGCTTTTGACTGGTGGTTAATACCATTAGCCTTGGTTCAGTAAAGATTTCTGATGAACAAGTTTAATTTTTTAGGTCAACTATCATTTGATCTAAATTATGTATATACTATGTAATTGCCATTATAAAATTGTTCCAAAGAAAGCTGAAGACTATAGTGGTAGAAATTTGAATCTTAATGAAAAGCTCTTAGAAAGGAAGTTGACATCTCTAATAAGAAGCTTAAAGAACAGGGCTTTCCATAACATAGTACCTTTGTCAGTACTGAGTGTGCTCATTTGAATTTCTGGCTTCTACAATACATGCCTTAATATCCCAACAATTATTAATGAATAATGACAACATATAAGTGAAAAAAATGTAAATGGAATCCTATGTTTGTAGCCTAAAATTGATTTATCCTATTGCTACCTTAGGCTATACTAATACTGTGCAAGAGTGGCTCCTTGCTCTAATGTCTCCTCATGTTTATATTCAGCTACCTTCTGCTCTGTGAACCTGGAGGAAGTCTCAGGGACAGAAATGTTTGTTCCAGAGCACAAAGGACTCAAACTTGTTTACTCTAGTGGATTACCAACAACCATGTTTCTGCAGACCATGAGGAGCCACGTGGATGTGATGTGGTGGGAAGCAAACCACACTGCAGAATAGCAGAGCATTATAGCTGCTACTTTGTAGAGTGGTGTAAATAAAATCTCTCAAAAGCTTGGCTTTCATTTATGCCCTGAAGTGTTACTCAGTTTCTGTCTTGAAAATTAGATCTTTATAGAGAAGACTATTACCTAAACATTGAAAGACTCGGTTTGTATTAATCAAAACAGGATCCTGGGTTTTACTTCTTACAGCGTGTTCATCAACCTGTTGGCCAAGGTTAGTTCAAGATGGTACTTGGCTTCACAAGTTAATTGGGCATGTCTGTTATAGTTATTACAGGTGAAATGGGCAAGCAAAATGCGCTGTGGCTTAGCCATCTCTTGCTGCACTCTAAATTCATGAAAAGGACTACTCTAAACCTGATGTCAGAATATAATGACTTTAAAGAAGCAGGATTTTTTCCCTTTTTTTTTTTTCTTTCTTTAAGAGTAAAATTCAATTCACCTTCTTTGCTGTGTGATTTGTTGTAGTTTGGTCAAGGCATGGCTTGATGTTGATCTATACAGAGTGAGCAGTACTGATGTATTTAAGCAAAAATAATAACCTAGTTTATTATTCTTTTCTTCCCTTCTCTCTACTGTCAGCTGGCAAGATTCAGAGAGTGTTCTAGCTCTGTTTCAGAGTATGTAAGAAAATTGAACTTCAACCCTACCCCTGCCCACCAACAGTCAAACTTCTTAAATTTACAGTCTTGTTGCACTTGGACTTCACAGATATGTGTTGAAATCAGCTAACATCCGTAACTGAATTACCCAGTTTCATAGTATAAACATACCTTTGAACCCTTTGCAAGTAAGCTTAGAAGGAAGTTGGACACTTATTTTACTGCAAGACTTCAGATTTCCATTGTGTGGCTCTTACGAGACCAGTGTCAAAGTTTTAGACTCTTCCAGTTTCTTGCTGAGAACCTGGAGTGCAGCTCTAATTTTGTGAGGTGCTCTACTGTATTCTGTGATAGCCTGAGCACTGGATGACTTACTAAAAGTAGTTTCCTTTAGGTTGTAATAGTAAATAACACTTTACAACTGCCTTGTCACCCTTTTTGCCCTTGCCTAGTTTCTTGTTTCTGCTTCTACATGACTGTCTTTTTCCACCTCCACGTGCATTTGCGAAAAGACCTGATGAATGAATTTGCGAAAAGACCTGATGAATGAATTTGTGCCAAAAATGATCAAGCAGGATCAGGGCCCTGATTCAGACTTATTGTGCATCCACAAAATAACTTTTCTGGTGTAGAGGGGAGAGCAGAATGAAATGAGCAGAAATATTTCAGTTGAGTATGTGACTGCCTCTTTAAATAACCCTGCAGTCTCAAAGTGTTTATTAAACTACAGGGAAAAGTTGTGTTAGTACTTCAGAGACAGAAACCATTTTGATTTGGTAGCTACCCAGTGACTGCTTTTAGCTTTCTTACTCAAACTGCACTCAGTAACTAATACTGAAGCACTCTTACATGGTGGGCTGTTTATTATACACTGAGTGACTGAGTTTCTGTCCACTGGCACAACCTGCTAAATAAGACAGATAAAACTGAACTGCACCTCTAAATATGTTTAATATGTCTGTTAAAGTAGTTAGCTGGAATTCAAGTTGCTTAGACTTATCTCCACCTACATTAAGTACACTCATTTAAGTACTCAAGTAGAGATTACATAGTGGTGTGCAAGTGAAACCTCACCATTAAAGGATGGGATTTTTGGTCTGCTGTCTCCCATCTCTTGACTGGTGAAGCAAGTTGCTGGAAAAGAGTTGCCTGTCTTGTGAGACCATTACCTGCTAGCTAATGTGCTGGGTTGTGGCCAGCTAATGAAGACAAGGTGGGATGAACACTGGGAGAGGCAGAAAGATGGAGCAGAACTCTGTAAGTAGGTGCAGCTGAGGAAACTGGGCTTAAAAGCAAAGGCACAGACTTTAAATTCAGTGAAAATTTCTTGAGAGATGTCAGAAATTACTGTTGATATATGTAGTCAATTACTGTGGAAATTAGCATGTTTCTTCCATCTTCAGTCTAATTTTGGCCATCTCTTGTGTACGTAGAAGAGCAAAGCTAAATCTTAATCTAAGAACATACTGCAACCGAAAATAATTAAACCAAACAACTTTTTTTTTTTTAAAACTGACTGCTAAATATTCATAAATGCTGAAATGTAATTTTAAAAAGTGACTTCTTTTATACAACTCCCGAACTTCTAAAGAGCCTAAATAATCTTTGAAAATGTGATTGGAGCACTTCAGAATGTTTTCCTGTTTAGCTAGTAATTGCATAAAGGCAGAAACTATTAGCTAGTGCCTGCCTTATAAGAAAAGGTCTCAACCAGCAAATGGACAATGAACTACATGGTTAATGAATGGCAGCCTCACCAGAAATACCAATAGCAATGGTCTGTTGTATATAAAGCAGAAAGGATAAATGGTGTCAAAATTACATCGTGTTTTTTCTAAAGATATAGGAGATGGAAATTTTAGTTTTTCTTTAGGAAGAAGGTTCTAATCATGTGTGTTAGAGGTAGGTGATTATTTTTTGGGGGGTGGGAAAAGCTGTATTTCTGGTTCAAATATATTGCTAGTTCTTATGGCTCAAAAACATGACCATGAAAGGGTTTTGGCTATTATAGAAAAGACAATTGCTAGTACAGCACTCTGGATTTCTGTACCTACATGCTTATTCTTCTCTGGTTTACGGAGTGTGTATCTTTTGTCTGTTCAATATGATTTTACATGACAGCTTTAAACTACCCAGAATACAGTTTTGGTGTGAGAAATTATAACCAATGTAGTAATTAATATGTCCCTGTGGAGCAATTCTCTCATTCTTCTTCCTGTTCAACCCTGGAAGGAATTGGATAAGCTTCTCTTTTTTTTTTTTTTTTTTTTTTTTTTTTTTCTCAGGTTACCTGAAAACCTTTGAACTGTTAGAGTGCTTCAAACTGGTATAAGTGTATGCTAGATTGCCAGGATGATAACAGAAATTTGGGCCCTAATGCTGAAGTTTTTTATAAGAACTTGAAAGAAGTCTATTATGAAGATACTTAGCAAAATTGTCAGGCTTTTTTCAGACCGTGAAGGATAACACAAAAAATCAATAGCTGCATAGGTAATATTCAGTGCAAATGCTGCCATGTCTTTATAGGAGCACTTTACATCAAGACTGATAACATCTGGGAATAGGGAGCCAATGATAGCCAGAACAGTGATGGCATGAGATCTGTTGCATTTTTGAGGACAGAAGTGAGCTCCAAGAAAATGCTGTAGGGTGGCACTGCAAGCAAAGGGCTTGTGAGCTGGGCTGGCGGATATGGTTGTGTGGATACAGGCAGGCATAGGCACCAGCAGCCCAGCAGGGTGGTTGTCTCCCAGAGCTCTGCTCTCAGTCAGGATCCAACATCCAGGACTGGCCCTATGTTGTTGAACATAAAGAACTACTCTTTGAGACCCTTTCTGTCATTTAAAACAAAGTCATGTGTCTTTCAAGTTGGAAAGACAGAAGCTAGGGGCATGAAAAGAAAGCATAAAACTCTACAGTTTTTCTTTCCTGCTATTCACTCCAGGTGTGAAAGGGAGCAGAAGAAACCATTATGAAAAATATAGTCTATACAGTATATAAAGTCTGTGTCAAATTCTAGCTCCACTTTTACCGCACAGTTTATGAAACAAACGGGTTACTGAATTTAATATGCTGTCAGCTTTTTCTTCTTCTTTTTTCTTCTGCTGTCATCTATTTTTCCAGTAATGGATATTCTCTTCTAGATGCAAATCCAATGACAGGATGATACATGTGCTAGTTGGGACAAGTGAGAGCTATGGCTTGTGGGAAAAAAAAAGTTATTTTTTTTCTGTTGATGTTAAGATAGCTCTTCAACTTTTGATTAAAAGCTAGCAAGGAGTCTGGGGATTTTCTTTGTTTCTTTCTAGATAGAAATAGAAAAGCATGGAAAAGACTAGTGACAAATTATAAACAGTAAATATTCTGGAATCCCAACAGAAAGCAGAGTGACCATAGTCTTAGTAGAATTGTATAAGATTTGTCTTCACCTTTCAAGCTGTCAGTAATTTTCCATTGAAACAAGAACTGTTGTAAAATCTTTTTGGACCCACACCTACCAAATGCATTTCCTATCTTATCTTAGTGGGTTTTTTCTTTAATAATTTCAACATGGACAGTGTTGAATCACCTCAGCTGGCAGGAGTGGCAATACCATAGGGCTTAGAAATGGAATAAAGTAACAAAAGGATCTCAACTCATTATTAACTTTTATCAGCTGTGATACAGAACAAAATGTCATTGGTTTCAACTATGTTTGCACTCAGTCTGATATCGCTACCCACAAGACATCTGCTGGGAGATTTAATTTTGTCACACTGGCGAGTGTTTTTACCAGGGGAATGAGTTGAATGTGTGTAGTTAATGATAGGACCTGTCTGCTGTTGTGCTGTCAAACATCTTCTATGTAGATATAAGTATTTTTACATAAGCTTAAAAAGACAAAGGCTAACTTGGTTTCTGCAGATTGTATGTACATCAGTGCAGCAAAGGGTAAAACATCAGTCATGTTTCTTTGGCTAGATTGGCTAGGGATGAGAAAATCTAGAATAGCTTGCTACTCAGATGGCAAGCTCATTTCTACTGGGCTCTGTTAAGAATGATGTGATCTCCACAGGGAGAAAGAGATAAAAGGCCAGAAAGAGTAGAAGATAACCAAAAATGAAGAGTGACTTTGTATTTCCAACAGGTGAGTGTGTTACATGCTGTAATTGATCCTGCTCATCAGATTAAAAATTGAATTGAGTGTGTGAGGGTACAGGAAAATAGATATCAACTAGAGGAAAAAGACTTTCAGTGAAAGAAACATTTGAAAAACATTTAATGGTAACAAATTATTTGAACAAAGGAACAGCCAAAAAGTCCAGCAGGGAACAGCTTATGTTCTTAAGTGACCCTTTTCTGTTGTGTTTGGTTTTTTTGTGTGTGTTTTTTTTTTTTTTAAGACTTGCCAATCAGAACACTCTGTCATTGTTAACTGTATATAGGCTTTATCTTCTATAATCTTTTAGATTTTGGGCACTTGGATCTTTTGTACACTCCAAAAAGCTTTAAAGCTGAAATAATGGAAACTGGAAGAAAAACCCCATACTCAAGTTAATTTCCCCATTTTCTTTTTATTTATATCAAATGATAAATTTTTTTTTTCCTTTGCCAGGTAAGTTGTATCTGGGAAAATACAAAAAAATTGCTGCTAAAATGTGAATTTCAGGAATATTATCTGTTTGTCTTAGTCGCTAACAACTTGTTGTATTTTTGTGAGGGCATCTGGGTCGCTAAAATTTGAGTTCAAAGGCAATGTGCTTGGGTCATCCAGACTACGTGAGTTATTTTTAGGCAAACCCTATGTCAGCAGGCTAAAGGGATATGTGTACCATGCACTCCAGCAGACTCCTGGGTGCACAACAGCTGTGCTAGCAGTGATTAAATCTCTCAGCAACATCACTGTGTGCTGCTGAGGAACACATTCTGGAAGGCATGTTGAGTAGGAGGTTCCAGTATCCGTTCCTCCCTCTCAGATGAACCACTGCAGCTGATACTTGGCTATTAGCACTGTCATTTTCTCCTGCTGAATGTTAAGACAACTTGCTTTCACAGTAAACCAGCACTTCCAAGTTGCATTTATTCCTTTTGATGAACTGTTGAAAGTTCTTTCCTTCTAAAATAACTATTTTATCTTGAAATAGCAAGTGTTAAGGAGGGTTTAAAAATGCAAATCTAAACTCAAGAAAGCTAGAAGCTTGAAAATTGTACGTATTCATGCTTTTGATTCTTTCAAGGATGTGCACTGTTAAGGAGAGAGCAAATGGAATTCTCTCGCCTCTTCTCTAGACTGGTACAAACCTGACCTGAAACTATTTTTCTTTCTTTCCTTTTATGAAACTGAAATTCACAGCCAAATTAAAGGTAGTTTCCTACATAATCTTGCTTTCCAGACAAATTTAGTAATTAATATTAAATGACTGATTTTAAATACCTGCATTCACCATACTCCCTAAGACTGATCATTTAGTGTGGTGCTTTGCATTGTTGTAAGGTCTTCCTTGGTATAAAATCAGCCTTCTCTTTTTTTTTTTTTTTTTTTTTTTTTTTTTTATTTCTCCTCCCTGTTAGCTGGGAAGACAAATATATACTGTCTGGTAGAGACAGCACCGGGGGTGCTGAAAAGGGTACATTTATTAATGTCATCAGCCTTGTTTCTTTTGTTTTACTTCATGAAGATTTTTGGCACATGCATTTCACTTCTGAACATCAAAAATGTCTGTTCTTGACTTCGCCCCCTGCCCCTTTCACTTCAACCCTAAGATACCTTTGTGTTTCCCTGGGACATTACATTGGTAAACTACTATTTTCATCCTTCTGAATTCCCCACCCCCAGTTTGCTAGGCAAAAGGCTTTACATTTGTTGTTAATTTCACACATTCCAGATAGGGGAGAATACTCATTATTGTTCTAAACCTTAAGTTTTACTTGGTTATTTATAATGCCTTTTCACGCAGGGTTTGGATGAATTAGTGCTTGTACAAGTGACATGACAGGAAGGATCATTATTTCCATTGCTGCCCTCTGGGGAGTTCACTAAATCTGATGCGAAGACTGTGATATCTTCAAGCTCAAGTATTCTGTTCACTTATGGCAGATGCTTTCTCTGTTTCTTTCTCAATTTTCAGTCTTTTGCTTTTGTGAATGTCTGTCCTCTACAAGTCCTGCCAGAAAGTCCATGTTGTTAGCAGTAATGCTACATTTTGCAGCATCCAAATGTGTAGTAATTTGCTCACAGCACCCAAGCTGCTTCTTACAGGTCTGCTGAAAGTTGAAGTTTTTTTCTAGCTTCACAAGGGCACAAGCTCACTTTCTTAACCATTTAAGGTTTCTGTTTGAATCATGAAACAGTATGGAGTAATATTTCTTCAGGTGACAGGAACACGTTTTTCAGTAGTTGAAGGACAAGGGTTGAAATACAATCATGTGTAATATTTTTTACAATATTTTTTTGTTATTCTTAAGCAGTAGTTTCATTTAGTAATGCAGTTTACTAAAATGAACCGTGGTAATCTTGGCTATACAACAGTTCAGACAAATCCAATCAACTCTATCTTGGTTATGGTTTTCTTTTTCTCTATATCATGTGAAAAGTAAAATATGATAGTTCTGTTACAAAATTGGCTCTATTTGTTTTCTTTTTTAAAAAGAGAGCCACCATAATCCCCATATTCTTCTGCTTCCTTCTCTATTATGTAGCTGTTCACGTGTTCAACTTAATTTTACTGGAAAATACGGAATTAAAAATAACAGTGGTTTTTTCGGGGGACTTCCCACATTTAAATATGTTACCTGGGGAAGCTGAAGGGTTTCTGCTGTCATGACTACATATATACAGACATGGACAGCTAATTATCATAAGCTGCTTTTGTGTTAACAGTAAACCAAAACCACTGTTGCCTTTGCATCTTTCTTGATGGTGAAGATGTGGTATGTGCTTCTTGGAGCTGATATGTAGTCTTGCTAACCTTATGAAATACTTTGCTTCACATAAAACCTATAACTGAAGTTAAACACATCACTGATGAATTCCAATATTTTAAAATTTTCTAAAGCTTAACTGTGAGCTATGTTTTCTTTAGTAATGTCTAGTAGTGGGCATCTGTTGTCATGAGATTAAAGTGCACTTGGTAGCTACTATTTTAGATGCATAAATCAAGTTGATAAAATACTCACTTCTTAGTCAAAAATAGAAGGAAAAAGAAAATAAAAACCAAAACACAACTAAAAACACCCTAGTAATCCCAAACCCCACCTTCTAGCTTTGTTGACATATTGCCACAAATTGTTGTGAAATTAATCATAAATTAACCCCATCACTGGGTAATGCCTTCGTTAACTCAAATGCTGCATAATTTCTTAAGCTGAGGTTTACGCTTGGAAATTCAAACTGTTTCTTAAGATTTCTTAAGCAATGTTATATTCATACCTTGCCTTAGGCAGCTGGGGTCAATCCAAATAAGTTGCTGTATGTTCTTGCTTTTTGTTTGTTCTACTGAAGAATCGCTGTCTCAATATTAGTGTGTACTATTTGAATAGGCTCTAATATTATTTTGGTTGAAATAATTATGCTTGTAAACCAAGCTACGGTCCCTGGATAGATTAAGATTTCTATACTGACTTTTCTGTTTAGCTATGTCGCCCCTACTTGAAAACCCCAAAGAAGGAGGCACTTAAAGGCAGAACCAGCTTGTCATTCAAAATCTTGCTATGTGGCAGTCTCATCTGTGTATCTACACTTAATCTTAAAGGTGTTGATGGAAGATGTAAATTCATTCCTTCTGAAGGAAGAATGCTGAGTGTTGTTCTGTCTACAGTCAGTGAAACGTGGTTGCCTTGGGAATGGATTGAGAAGTTTTAAAAACTTTGGCCATGACACTACACATGATTACTGGTAACCTTGCTTCTTGCAATAACTGGACACAGAGCCAGCTCAAGGTTCTCCTTTATTTTCTGTAACAGTTGAAAGATTTTCCTGCTTTACAAGCTCACTGGCAGTATTTCATGACAGTTAGGACTCCCTCATGGCAATGTTTGGTAATAGGTTCTTGACCCTAGTATTACATTGAAGTAAGGGGTTTTAAATACCCGGGGCATTGTTTAAGAAACAAAGCCCCAACAGGGCACACTTTCTAGGCCTATGTCTGTTACGTGTTTGTCTGTAACTTTGTTCATATCCACATTATTAAATACCTACATATTGGCTATAATGTCTCTAGCTTTCTCCTTCTTTTTGGAAGCCCAACTCCAATACACAGTGAGGATGAGGCAATAGGGTCCTCGCTGAGTTGCACTTTCTGAAGCTGTCCCAGAGAAGCTGCCACCGGGTAGCTCCTAGTTCAGAAGAGAGATGAGGAGACTAGATGCTTGAGCTATCCTGTTATTGGTGCCTGGAGGTGGTAGGCACTACATCTACAGGAAGCACTTTCAGCTGCCGCCTTTTTGGTCTGGCTGCAGTTCGTAGAATTTCTCACAAGACGTTAACTTGGCTGTAGAGGATCTCTTCCTTTCCTTGATAGTAGCAAGGCTCCAGAGGTGGCCTGGAGTTATGGTGTTGGCTGCTGAATAAGGGCATGCCTTCCCTTTTGAATGATGATATAAAACAGTACTCATGGAGTATTCCTGTAGAGCTAACCTGGTAAATTGAGATGGGAAGAGATCATCTGGATTGAATAAAAAGTTTGTTCTAAAGTTCTATCTTTTTTTAGAGTCTTGTTGCACCACCTGCAGTTTATTTTATGCATATGAATACAGGTATGATTTTCTGTTGGGAGGTCTTGTAAACAGCACACCAGTGCATCTCGTCTGCTGAAAAGTTCTTGCTGTGCTTTATCTGCAGTTCTAGTTAAATTCTGTTGGCAGCAGGCACCAGTTTTCAATGGCAGGCGTTTGCTGTTGCTTGTTGTCCTCTCTGAGATGTGTGCTACCAGCTGAGGTCTGCACCCCTCTAGAAAAAAACGGTAGACATGAGGTCAAAGACCCAGGCTAGGCCAAACATAGTGTTATCTGTAGTTTTGCTGATTCATAGTGACACTGGAGGCTAATGCTTGACATGTCATCTGTGATATAATGGCTACATAATAAAAAATACAAATATAAATGTTTGCAAGGTGATCTAAAAGGGATGTTGTATCAGCCTGGATGTGATCAAAACAGACTGAGTTTGGTAATGAGTCTAGCGCTTTGTAATTTGAAGCAACATACTTCTGTGCGATGTTAGCAGTATGACTGGGAGCGGAAAAAAGGCATTGATGAGAGTTTAGGCATTAGGTAATGTCCTATGCTGGATGGACGTAGGACTTGGAATAACTTGAAGTTCTAATTGACTCAGAGTGTAATTGTCCACCTGGATAATTAGTATTCTCTGCCCTAGTAGAGCACTCTGAGTACTCAGCTGGTTGAGCTGCCCTCTCAGGTCTGCCCTTTGGGTATTCAGGTGATGTGATCTTTGTAATGTAGTCATGTTCTTAAAACACAAATATTGTCCTGAAATGCAGTCTAGTTAACACATCGTATACTCTTGGAGGCAGCTGGCCTGAGTGAGTAGTGAAATGCAATTGGTAAGGGCTGGGACTCATGTCCTGTAGCCTGTAGAGTAAGTCAAGATAGTATGGCATTATCTCCCTTCAGTATTGCTACATTCATCTCTTCCCTTCAGATGCATCGGTATTGCACCAAACCTGGCAGGCTTATGTAGTTTCATTGGTGGGGCAGTAAGGGACACTACATAATTGAAAACTTGCCAACATTTATATAAGTAATAGTAAACCTTCAAGTGCAGCAGTCCTAATTAAATGGTACCTTTGATGTCTACCTTGTGGTTATTTCAAAAGCAAAAAGTATTGTGTTGTGACTGAAACTGAATTCCAGAGAGGTGCTGAACCAGGGACCACAAATTTAGGCAGACCCTGCTGGACTATGCAGATGTGTAGCTTGGGTGGGTTCTCCTTGATGAACACTGCCTCGGTGTCAATTGCTGCTTAAACAGTGCCTCTCAATCAGTGTCTGCAACAGTGCTAATCCCCAGGTAGTCAGTTAATAAATTTGGTCTGTGTCTAGTATGGTAAATTGTGATTCATTGTCTGTACTAGAAAACTGACCATTCCCTGGCATGATCTGGGCACTTAACAACTAACGCAGTCTTGCAAAAATTTGCTGTCACAACTCAGAACTAAGCATGGGCAGGGCCATTTTCAACAGGCATTTAGTGACATTTGGAGCCAAAGGGAGTTTTCCCGTGTAACTGTAGGCTTTTTTTTATGCCAGCTGGCATGTTTAATTTATGTCCCTGGGCAGAGCCTTTTCTTCTTGTTAAATTTCTAACCCTTCCCTACTAAAAATAGAGACTTAAAGGTCAAAGTATTTTCAGACTACCTGAGAGTCCGGTGAGAGATTAAACTTATCTTTTTGACAAGTTGGATGATGGGTATGTAAAACTTTCCTGTCAGCTGTGACAGGAAGAATCTTGGGCTGAGGGCTGCACAGTCCCTGTAGGGCTGTATTTTCTCTAGTCTTACTTCTGAGCATGTAGCATATGTGTTCTTCCGCTACACCAAAGTGTGGGAAATAACGGATTCTTGAGGACACTTGAGATGATATGACCAGAAACTGGAAAAAGATGAGTCTTTGGCTCTGCAATTACTTTTTACCTAGCTAAAGATTCATTATGCTTTCAAAATCTTGTAGAAATAAGTGTGCTCTTAGTCTGTTTTTGGACTTTGGAGATTCTGAAATTCCTGTAGCATGGCACTGTAGGGACAACTCCTGCTTTGTCAGATCTTGATTTCAGAAAAGCGTTGATTGGAAACCATGGGTGGATAGTTGGAAGATCATATGAGGCTGCTAGTATATCCATGGTCAATAGGTCTCTTGAAAAGTGAAGAGCTGCTTGATAGTCTGAAGGCATGCATGCTGTCCAATCATGCATGACTAAGCAGAGAATTATGGCTTTCTCCTCATCTAAGGGGGAGGGTCAAGAGGTGATTTTACTGTAATTTTTTTATTAGTGTTGTGAAAACAGCAATCAGCAACTCAAAGCAGCTTTGGACTGAAAGACACACTTCCACTGAGAATACTTTTTTCCCTCCTTTTGTTCATGAAACTTTCTAATATTTTGTTTCTCTCACAATTTCTGAAACTTGTGGGTGTTTAGATTGAGTATATAAATACATTTCTTTTTATGGGTTTTTTTTTTATGAACCTGCTGACTGTCCACCTCCAAACTCAGAAATGACCCAACTTTTTTCACTTAAGCTGGTATGTCACTTATCCCAACCAGTAGGCTACCCTTCATTAGAGTAATACATGACATTTGGTAAGAGTCTGCTGACAGAATAGTAAAGAAGTTTTGAAGATGACTTGTGTGGTTGATTAAGTGTATTTTAACTTGCAACTGTAATCAGATCTGTGTTATTCAATTAAAAAAGCCAATCGTGAACAAAGCTATAATTAACCCACCTAGTGGTATTTATGCTGCTTCATTAAAACCTTGTTTTTTCTAGATAATTGTATGATACAGACAAGACAACTATGTAACGAAAATAATTTTATTGATATTGTGATAAGAATATGCTTACTTTGTGATTAAATTATTCAGCCAATTATGTGTCATGCTGTAAATGTGTTTGTACTGTGTAAGTCAGTCAACATGCTTATGGTAAATACTGGTAGTGCCCCTGTACTGAAGGTGGGTTACATTCCCTGTGAAAGTGTTTGCTGCCATAGTCTGAGAGCTTTCATACTTCTATTGTTTTGACCATGTTTTTCTTTAATTGAACTGTATGAGTATGTTCTCAGCTGGTATTTATTTTTTAGTTAGCTACTGCTACTATTGCAGACTTGAACAGGTTTGCTTGCTGAAAGCCTTATCTATTTTTTCTGGTTATATTACCCAATTTAATCAAATATATTGCCTCTATCTACAGACCCTGTCTTTCCCAGGAAAAAAAAAATCAACAGTTCTATGCAGGTAGAAGCAGTGTCACTCCTGGAAGTCCCAAAAGGTGGCCAGTGTCATGCAGCGGAAGAATTTCCTTTTCTTTAAGTTGCTCATGAAAGAGTTCCGCCATTAGGACAATTTTTAATATTTGACATTGTGACCTCAGAAAGCTGAAGGTCTTGTAAATAAATGGGTGAGGGTCTCATGGACAACATGAACATGGGTAACACATGCTTTTTGAACCTAGAAAAAAGCCTGGAAGACAGTTATAATAATAATAATTTAGGAGTTGCTTGACCTCCAGGAAAACAGTTTCACATGTTTCAGAGTTGTATGGATAGGTTAGTAAAAATTATTTTCTTGGGACTTCTCTTTAGAGGATTGAGAGATTTTTCTCAGGGATTTTAATGATTTTTTTTTTCATGTGTGCGTTTTTTCATTAAATCTGGTGAACTTCAGAAATGGCAGCTTTTCAAGGAACTAGCCTGAGGGTTTTAATACAAAACATAAAAAGAATAGTCAAAACTTTGCCTACTTATGTGAACTCATTGGAGCGCCCTATGTGTTCCTTAACTATGTTGTGATTATAACTATTTACATTAGTCCAAATATTTATACAATGCACAACTGTGAAAGTATGAGGTGCTAAGTGGAGAATGAATGTTTTCTTTACAAGAGAGGTATTCCTTTTTCCTTGAGCAGATGAGGCCTGCATGTTTTTAGGAAAACAATTTTCAAGGTTTTTTTAGGAAAACATGCACAGCTCGATATCCCAAGGAAACATTTGTTCCATCTCTTTTAATTCATGCATCTTGTACTTGTCAGCTGGCCTTAAATGTAGAGCAGAACCAAAAGCAGCATTTGTAATTGCTATGTTAATTCTTTTCTATGAATTGGAGTGAGCTTTCTCATCTTCAGACTAGCCCCAGACACCAGTCTGAAAGAGGAGACAAATCAATGTTGTTAACTGTTTAGCCATGGCCCCATCTGTGGCTCTGGTGGGCATGCCAGCATCCCCAGGGTGCAGGGTACAAGGCAGAATTCTCTTGAGGTGCTAAATTCACACCTGGTTTGAATGTAGTTTCACTGCAGGGCTATCTTCTCAATTGCAGTGCCTTAAAGTCAGACTAATCAATAAATGTCTCTTAAAAAAAAAAAAAAAAATAAGATGGCATGTTCAGTGCATTAGGGCCTTTTGGTTTTCAAATTTCTTTTCCTCTTTTGCTGTCATGACCCCCAATTACATTGTTTAGGCAATTATTTCAGCTCTCTCATAGACCAGGAAACAAGTTCCAATACTGGCAAATAAAATACGTAAAAACCCCAAAACAAAATGCAACCCCCCTGCCCGCCACCCCCCCCCCCCCCCCCCCAAAAAAAATCCTTTTTAAGTCAAAGGAATAGAAAGCACAATGAGCAGAGCAAGATATGTCTTATTGATAGTTCTTGTTCAGGGTGGGTAGGCCTTCCCTTCCAACACGTTTTTGGTTACTAGGACTTTGCTTTTGTTTTCTGCATTCCCAGATATGTGCCTGAACCTTGAAAGGTGGCCTTAATACAGCTATTTATATTCATTCAAATAAAAATGTCCATTTGAAAATATAACAATAAAGCAGTGAGATATACCAATAATTGTGTCAGAAAACTAGGAATTGGATGATACTTGGCATGTGGAGATTGTCATGTTACCTGGTGGTTCTTGTTTCTCAGTATTTATAAACAGGCAGGAATGATAGGCTTTGCATTTAGGACTAAAATGCCAGCTGAGAGCTGCTGAGTTTTTACTGCAGTCTTTATAGATAACCAAAGCTTGCTGCCTGAGCTGTTTTTCCCTTTGAGGCTCCTAGGATAGAAATCAGCTTCCACCTGTTATGTGGGCAGGTGATGTTTTCAATGGGCACTAATTGATTTGATGGGCCTATCCTGACAGGAGGATCTTTCAGGAATTTTGTGACACTGTTTTCAAGCAAAATAGATGGGAAGGAATGCACTGTTGTGGGATTTTTGCCATATTGCTAGACATTGTTAGTTTCAATGAAGTTAACTGGGAATTCAAAACAAAACTTGAGCAGACTCAGAATAAATTAGAATAAAATCAAAGACAATACTTGTGTGATGCCCTGTGAGGAAAATCTGTAAACCTCTGTACAGTTCTAACTGACAGAGATCCTGTTCTCATGCTAATGTTGCCAGTAATGAAGAAATGTGGGAACAAAAATACAGTGAGTATGCGTTACACAAGCAGAATTGTGCTGAACCAGGCTGAATAATGGTGTTCTCTATGGGATGCTAGCCAGCCCTTTAATGCTTACTGCTCCTGCAAAAGCACTTGCTAATCCTGCACTGGGAATTGTTTTTCTAAATCACATTGGGACTTTGATTTCATTGTAATAGAGCAAGGCAAGGGAGGCTAGGGTCTGAGACATGGGACAGATGGTTTGTGTTTTTGGAAGAAGGGTGCTTTGTAATGGTGTGTCATGCTGGAATTGCGGCTGACAACAGCCCGCTCGAGGACCAGCGCCTTCAGAGAGGCACTTTGCTGTCTAATTCCTGGGCTCTGTTCTGACCCAGTAAAGCTGCATGCTACAGACCTGGGTACATTTGTGACTCTCGTCTTAACTTCTGAAAGTTACTCTTGAAAGCTTTTTTAGTTGCAACACAAAAGGGTGACAGTTGTTGTAACGCTGCTTGGGAGGAAAAAGGAAACAACAGCTAGTCTGGCCACCGGTGCCTTGAATTTCAGGATTTGGCAATGTCATCTTACCCTCCAAAGAAGTTGCATCAGAAAGTCAGTTCTTAAATGCTGTGGATAGAAATATGCCTGTTTCCTAAGCATTTAGATGGCAAGGAGATGTAGCTGAGGGCATGCATTCAGAATAGCTTCATTTTTCCCTAAAAATCCACACTAAACTATGTTGTATTTTGCAGGCTGATAGATAAATACCGGGAGGGCGAGAGGAAGAGAGTTTCATTTAGTGACAAAATACGAAGCTCTATTTGTGATGCTTGCGTAGATGTATCTGAGCGTCAGAGTGGGGATTTCACAGGGGCAGTAAATGAAGAAAAGCCCACATTGTTCCCCACTGAGATTTCTGTTGTTAGGAGACTAGAGCACATTGTAACATACATAAAGATGAACTATTGCTGAAGACAGCTGAGGAGTTTTGTAATAATGTTGAGGGCATGTGGAAGTACTTAGCTCTGTGGATGATTGCCATAGGAAATCATGTGTACTTAGTGGAAGACAGTGTGGCCCAGCTCCTGTGGCTGCCTGGCAGGCTACCCAGGTAAAGGCATCTTGCACTGGAATCCTTCTCCCATTCCTTTTTTTGCCCCTTTTGTTGCTTTTTAATGCTAGCTTTAAGGGAAGGTGATCTTTTTCTAAAACCTGCAGCAACAAAACCCAACTAAATTGGGCAATAAAGAGCGAGGAATGGTTTCAATCAGTTTTTCAGTGTTGGTATAAGTTTCTATTAAAAATATGAATCCAGCTGAAAAATTCTTCCTAGTCATTTTTTAAGGTAAATCTCCCTGGAAATCTAATCATAGGCATAAAAAACCAAATTTAATTGAAAATTATAGAATTTAAACCTTTTCGTTTATAATAGATGTCTTGCTTTCACTTTTCGTTAATGTGTAATGTTTCTATTGCTTGATTATCGATCTCCTATCTAACTAAATGTAAGAGCATCTGTGAGAGAGTGCTTAAATATAAAATACAGATTTCAAAATAATAAAATTACAGGGTTGTAAACTATTAGGAAATGAGCTAATAGTGGGGATGCCACCTCAATTCTTTATCAGTGACAGGACCCAACAGCACTAAACAAAACTGTAAGCATAAACCAAACCCAAACACAGCAAATTCATGAATACAAAAAGTCCACATTATATTTTTTTTTATAATCCCTGGCTGTGGTTTTTGTTTATTTCAGTTGTAGGTAATTTCTTAGACCTCTCTTCACTTCTCACTAACTATGAATCCACAGATACCCTTTTATCTGACTTGGACATCTTTATCTTGTACTCAGGCATAGAAGTGTACAGATAACTTCATTATTCATTAAATTCTATTATTGCTTTTAATTAAAAGTCTCTACAAAATCAACACTGAAGTGTCTGCCTGTTATGATTATAGGTAAGTTAATAAACAGTCATTTGCCTTGCTCATTAAGAGAATCTGATGTTACTGCTCAGCATTTATATAATCTTTGTCTAAAGGCCATAAAACTTCTTCAAAAATCAGTTAAAAAAAAAAGTTTCTTATAAAACTAAATGACCTTATACATCAATGTTTCCAGATAAGATCCAGCATAAGCTACTCCAAAGATAGAGAGCATCAATCTTGGGTGATTCATTTCCTCAGCTACTCCCAATGCAATTTAGTGAATACATAGTCTCTGCAATAAAAACTTTTCCCAAAAGGCTGAATATTTATATTAAGATGTACTTAAGTACAAAAATTGCATCATCCCTTGCATAAGAGCTATGTAATTTGCATTTGAAAAATGAAATAAAAAATAAGACTCTATTCATTTTTTTAAAATAAACCTTTTCTCTTTCAAAACCAGTGTTTCTGTCCACCATGACAGTTTCTTTCTTACTTCAATACAGAAATCACAAGGGAACTTTCTCATTATGGCATCAACTAGTTTGTATTTTACTGTTCTTCCGTTTTTCTGGGAAATCCTTATTGTCAAATTTACTGCATGCATGTTCACAAACACATTTAAGAATGCTGACTTTTCCTTGCCCTAGCTGCAGGACAAGGAACTGTGGTTTGCATGAAAACTGGAAGTTTAGAGTGATAATTTTTTTGGTTCTGGTACTGATTGTCTCTGGTTCCTGGGTGAAAGGTGGGCAAAAGTTATTTGCATGCCAGGAAATAATTTTAGGAATTTGAACACAAAGTATTTTGCAAATCTGAACTTAAAAGCTGGAACAGTGAAATTCTGTGTGGTCACTTTTTTTTCAGTTTGCAAAAAGACAGCCAAGGAGAAATTAGAAAGCATTATGTCATTCTTCTACTGTAAAACAGAACAAAATTTTCTTGGGGGTGGGGGGAGTATGGTATCTAGAAGAACATCCATGGGTGGATCTCGCTGCTTTTGCACCTTTTTCAGATTGAGGCTGAAGATGGGGCTTCAAGGGTAAGGAGCAGTGAGCATGGCACCTTGATGGAGACAGGCAGGCATGGTCAGGGGCAGAGGGCAGCAGGAAGAAGGTTGGATTATTTTAGTCTGGATTTCAGGGCGTGCAGGGTGAGCAGCCAAAAATGTTCTGGGGGTAGCAACCAGAGTAGAATGACAGGAGATGGACAGCACATTGAAGAATTTTAGAGATTAACAAATAGTTGTTTGAAAAGTGAAATGCTGTTTGGGTTTTTTGGTTTTTTTTCTATAGACCAGTATGTCTGAGCATATCTAATCACTTGCTATTATAGGAATCAAATGTACAAAGTAGCAGTTGATATTTATAAAACAGAAGGAAGACTGCTTCTCAGAAAAGGCTTATTAGCCACATTAGAAATCAAGAACAAAAGCTGGTAAGCTTGAATTGATAAGCAGACTTTCAAAACATGAACTACTCAATAGCAGCAATTTGATTGACTTGAAATGCTAGTATACATTTAAAGGCACAAAATGCTTTAATGTATGTCTCTGTGTAATCTGATTCCTTCTTACCATGTTCCTTTTCTTTCCGCAGCCCAATTCAGAAATAAGCTATATCATGGGAGACAACTGAGTTAGGGAGCAGTAGAAACTCAAAGTCTTGTGAGTCACTTCACCGTGCAAAAAAAATTCTCTTTGATAGCCTGTGTCACTCAGCAAAAAGCCACTCGGCAAACAGCCTTTGCTTTCTAAAGGACATTCTCATACAACCTCTCCTATGTAGAACAAACTAGGAAAAACTGATAAATAGTGCGTTCTGAGAGCAACTTACTAAATCTGCACTAAGTATGGGAAAAGATACCAAGAAATGTAGGTGTTGAGTTATCTTGCTAGGGTTCCTGGAATTACCCTCTCTGGCTGATTTGTTGTTCTCCAACAGCTTAGTATTTAGATATCAAACAGTAAATAGCATGCCTAGACATAATGCTTTGCAGCCTTTGTCAACATATATCTTTTACATGATGCTGAGCTGGCTTAAGATCAGACAAAAGATTTATGATTTAGTTCTTGCTCAAAATAGAGGCTGGTCCTCATCTCCTCAGCGCAGCTTTCACTATTCAATTTCGTGTGCTCCAAAAGAATACATTGCTTGTACCATAATTATATGTTTTGTTTTGGGAAGTTCATTTGTGCTTAGGATCCTAAAATAGATCAGTTCTGCGTGTCCTACTCACAGAAAACCTCCCAAACACAACAGGTGAAGTGGCTGGGTTTTTTAGCAGGCTGGATTTGTGTTTAATTATAAATTAGGGAATAGCAGAGCTAAATAAGATAGGTTGAGAGCAGTTACCAATATTCTCCAGCCTGTGCTGACTGAATTGGACACAGTTAAAAAGGGAAAGGATCCTTTGCTTTAGGAAGCTGAAATTACTAGTGTTTAGGAGGTGGCATCTATCAAGGAAGGAGAAGAGGCTGCTCTGTGAGCAGGTTAACTGATGAACTCAGGTCTCCTGCAGATTTGTGTTCCTCATCCCCACAGCTGTTACCTTAGACCCTTTTTTATTGCCTTCTCAGCTGCCTCCCTCCCAGGGATGTGGTATCTGTCCACTGTGACTCCTCCAGCCCATCCCTTGGTCCTTTGTCCAGCTGGACAGAAAACAGCCCTGGATTTGGCTGCTTTGGTTTTTTATGTATGCTGTGTGTTGACACTGGGGATGTTCAGAAAAAAATTAAGTGAGAAATTGCTGAGTTTTGTGGCTTTTCATCTGTTAAGACAGTAGTTTGGACCTATCTTATTTTTAAGTCTGCTTGTTATCATGAAGTGGGGGGACCTTCATGCCTTGGAAACTCCTGCTCCTATGTTGGGCTGAAACAGCCTAATAAGAGCAAGGGTTCCTGGTGGGTCCCTCAAGTTCAGTTTCCTTGAGCAGCCAGAGTGAAATTGGGTTTTGTCTTTCTGGAGTGTCATGAGTAAATTAAATGCTTGGCAATTAATGTTTTCTAATAAACAAAATAACGTGGGATTTTGAAGCCCACTTTCTTAGCTCTGTTACTTTATTTTCATTTCACTGGAATCCAGGTAGAATCCTTTGCCATGTGGTGGGTTTTCTTCCTAGGTAGTCAATATCATTAATGTAAAATAGGCTCGTTTGTTTTTATAGTTCTATTGTTAGCTTGCTTATGACAGCAGTAAAAAATGGTCGATATTCAGTAGTCATAATTGCCATGAAGAGACACCAATAGACAAATATATTGCAAACCTTTGTGCTAACATGATGGCTGTCAGTACTGAATGTGTCTACTTTTCAGAATTATTGTCACCTTTAGCTGTCCAGAAGGAAAAAAATAACTGTTAGCAGAAGTAATTTCCAAAGACATTATAGTTAAGAGGAGGTGAGCGTCAGTTTGTCCTAACACATTTCAATATATGCTATTTTTTAACATTATCTACTTCTCAGGCAAATTAATCCTCTGAAATACAGATTTTTGTATTGAACATAGCTGGTTTAATGGTTATTTCCTATGAAGATGATCATAAATCGGAACACCGGTGAACATGCAATTTAGGGCTTCCAGTACAGAAACAGCTGTTAACATTGAGTGGTTGTGTATACCCTGTCAGCGAGGGTTTATTGCTGCCCTGGGTGAGCCATTTCAGCATTCCACGATATGCTCGGTCTTAATAGCTGCCCAATATTTAAACAGGGAGAACAGCTTGGATTTCAGGCCCCGAAAGCTCTGACATTCCTTTCTTGCGTTGTCCCAGAGGGCCATGTGGTGCCTTTAATTGTGAACAAGTAAACATTAGTCTGGTGGCTTGAGCAATTCAAGAGATGAAATGAGACAGAAGTTGTCTCTGCAGGTGGGTTAACAGCTGCTGCCAAGTGCCTTTCTGTCTTACTATCTCAGAGCAAGCCTCAGAGATGAGGCTTAATAATTTCCAGTGTCATATAAAGACTGGCAAGCAGCAGGAGAGATTTGTTCTGATTCTTGTGAAAAAGATTGATGTAGTGTTTGTTTCTGAAGACTTGAAATTGAGAGATAAAAAACACTTTTGGTTCTTTTCTCCAGTCATTTAGTGTCTTAATGTAGGTATACAAATTCTGGCTTTTTTTAAGTGTAGTTGTGAGCAGTAAGCAATTAACCCTCTAAATGCAACTACCTATAATTTAGCTATCAATTAACTTCATCTTAGTGGCTCACAAACTCTTACAAATAAGAAGGAGGACAGTCTGTCTGGAACAAGTAGCTTGGAAATGTAATTACCTGTCTTATTTGCAGATGCATGTTTTTGACAGAAGCTTTAAGGAGGGGAGAGAAGGATGTAATGTGGAAATAGCTCTGACAAAAATAAAGCCCCTTCTCCCAGTGCAACCCTATTCAAACATGAGGATCCTTCTGCTGCCTCCCCTTTTTTTTGTCTGTAGACTTACCACACTATTACTGCTGGTGATATATCCTAAATATGAGTCCCATAATTAGCAAAGGGAAAGCAAGGAGAGAAATTATGATATATCAAGTAGGAGATAAAGGAGATTTCTTTGGAAAAAACTAATGAAGTATTCAGTGTTTAGCTCCGCTATCTTCACTCTTCAAATAGTTTCATGGCAAGCTGACTTTTCCAATTCATTTTTGCTCATCTCGGTAATTGAAAGTGGGATGTGTTTTCCCATCAGCTGTACATTGGAGGCTCATGCATCAGCAGGCCACTTCTGTGAGTGCATATATGTGACTGTAGAAAAAGGTTTGCTTTATAAAAATCCATAGAAATCAGATCAGATGTGTGTCATCTATGCAACTGAATCCTGAGCCGTGATCTAGCTGTCTTTTATGGGCTAATGAGGGTCACTGTGGGTCAGGACTTGAATGGATGCTTCCAGGAAAAATAAGAGTAGTACAAAGTACTCTTTAGTGCATCCATAAGTGGTGCTTGCCCTTTGACTCAGTGATACTGTACAGCCTGAAAGATACTTATAATAGTTTATGCAGTCTTCTGGGTTGGTGTCCAAACAGATGAGTTGCGTTTACAGTGTGGAACAACACAGTCTGGAAGGTCTGGCGTAATGCAGTGACAGGGAATCTAAATATCTGGTACTTCTGATGGGCAACAAGCTTGGGAAATAAAAAACCCCACCTGCCTAGCCTCTTTAAAAATAAACCAGGTTGCTAAAAAATTTTGTTTTCTTCTATAATGCACCATTGGTGAATATATATTTATACAATTAATAAGTAAATAGTGGAACATATTCTTCTAAGAAGTTGTAAAAACTAAAACAGTAAATGGATTAAGGAGGAATAGAGTAGCTTCACGAAGAAATCCATTAGTGGCAGTAACATACAAGATTTGAATGCAACCTTCAGTTCAGCAACTGCTAGTTTGCTAAAGCCTAGAGAGTACACCAGAAGAAAGATCGTTCTGTGCATGCCTTTCTTCCTAAACTGGTTTTCCTCAGCACCAACTCTGAGATAAGATACCAAATTCAGGAGATATTTTCCTGACCCCATGCAGCCATTCTTACAACAGTATGCATATACAATAGAAAGGCTATTTATAAAGCAGAAAGAACTTTGTTTTGTTAGTCCATAGCTTTTAATAAAAAGAGGAATTATGAATAGCAGGGAATTTGGGAACTGGCACTAGAACAAGGGAAGTGAAGAAAGCAGAGAGGCAAAGCGAAGTGTGTCAGCGAAGACTTTAAGGTCTGACATTACAATTTTATATCATCAAAAATCCATTGATACCAGACAAAACTACATTCAATTAACTTTTCTCATAGAACTGATCAATTTCTTTTAAGCTTTACTGAATATCTATTTTTCAAATCCTACGGCTGAAGTGTTTCTAATCTTAGTTCATAACCATGATTTCCTGTAAATGTACCCGATTATTAGGTGACAAGGACGTGGACCGAGACTCAGGTCTCACCCCATAAATGCCATTCAGTCAAACATGAGTGCTACTCTGCATGTGTCATGGTTTAACCCCAGCCAGCAACTAAGCACCACGCAGCCGCTCACTCACTCCCCCCCACCCAGTGGGATGGGGGAGAAAATTGGGAAAAGAAGCAAAACCCGTGGGTTGAGATAAGAACGGTTTAATAGAACAGAAAAGAAGAAACTAATAATGATAACACTAATAAAATGACAACAGCAATAATGAAAGGATTGGAATGTACAAATGATGCGCAGTGCAATTGCTCACCATCCGCCGACCGACACCCAGCCAGTCCCTGAGCAGCGATTCCCTGCCCCCCCCCCTTCCCAGTTCCTATACTAGATGTGATGTCACATGGTATGGAATACCCCGTTGGCCAGTTTGGGTCAGCTGTCCTGGCTGTGTCCTGTGCCAACTTCATGTGCCCCTCCAGCTTTCTCGCTGGCTGGGCATGAGAAGCTGAAAAATCCTTGACGTTAGTCTAAACACTACTGAGCAACAACTGAAAACATCAGTGTTATCAACATTCTTCGCATACTGAACTCAAAACATAGCACTGTACCAGCTACTAGGAAGACAGTTAACTCTATCCCAGCTGAAACCAGGACAGCATGTGAAAGAAGCAAGGCAACTAAGGAATATTCTGTCTCGTGCATCCTTTATAACCATACTCAGATAATTTCAAATCTCCTGGCCCTTGAGAGAATCGCAATATAGAGTATAAGACTTTCACCAGACTAGCAGCAATATTGCGTAGGAGCTGACAAAAATCAGTTAAATGAAAGTCTTGTACCACGGTTTAGAAAAATTGTATTTCACAAAGATTTAATCTTTGCTTTTCATCCTTTGCATGTTATACTTAAATTTTCTCGACAGATAGATTTTTTTCAAAGTTTTAATTTCAAAATCTCTTCAATCTTTTTGTATTCAAAAGTAATGCATGCTGAAGTAAAAAACTGAGCATGGTGAAGACAGACACTTTGAAATAAAATCCTTGAGATTTAGGCTAGTCTAAGAAATTAAGCATATGTGGAGTTGTGTGAAGTGTAACTTCTGAACGATGTATTATCATCAAAAACTCTAGAATAACTGAATCCTATCTCTGTGCAATCTTTCAAAATAGTTTTCTAATCTTGGCTGAAGGTACAGATTCTTTCACAAAATGAAAATTTTAGGAATTCTCACCGCCACCTTCAACATGTGAATGACTTAATGAAGCAGCTTCTACTTTTCATACAAAATATAGTTTTAAGCCATCCTCAGAATTCCTTAGCTAGCCCTGAATTTTATCCGTGGCAATCTCTTCCTTCTCATCTCTTGCATCTCCTTATGGGTATTAACATGAATAATTGCACCGAATTTATCCACACAAATAACCTGCACATTAGTAAAGGACTTTTGGTCTATAAAGTAGACTTAAATTTCCCTTGACAGTATCAGGGGGCACACAGAGAGCAGCAGAAGCACTGATCACGTATTTACAGAGCTTTAAGTGCAGGGTGAAGTTTTACAGTAAGTTAGCAGGAGCACTCCTCGTGCAGGCAGTCTGAACTGCTGTGGCTGCAAGATGATGTAGTTTACCTCTGGGGGGGCAGGACTGGAAGCAGTCTGTACTCCTTAGGCTGAAGAAGTTTGCTGGTGGTGATGTGTGGAGGTGAGCCTGGCGTAATCACCTGTTCTGTTTCTGTGAATAAATGCAGTGGTTAGTGGTATGGGCGGAAAGCTGCTTCTATATGCTTTCACTTTAAACACAAGTGCTGGCAAGCAATGTTATCTCCAAGGAAAAAGCTTCTGGGGGCTTGAACATATGGAAGAAGGATTCTGACTGCTGAAGAAGTGTTTGATGCTGAATCGTTGTTGCTTCTTCAGAAGATAAATCTAAACTTTTTATTATGATGATGTATCGTTGCCCTTCGAGGCTTCCAAATAGGGGAGTTCAGTATCTACCGAAGGGAAGTTAAAAAACAACCAAAGAATCTTTCTCAAGCAGGCAAGTTTCACTTAAGGGCTGTTGAGAAAACTACGTTAAATAACGATGAGGTTTATAAGACATAGTGCTGTGAAAGGGGGCACAAGTGGGGGAGATGTCTAGCTTATAGCTACTCTGCAGAATTTTTGATGTATTATGTCAACTCATATATGCACAAGTATTGACCTGTACCAGTAGGTGAAATGTGCTGACACGGCCCTCTAGACCTGCCAGCCTAAGTTTTCATAGACCTTCTCTATGTTTTGCTTTGGTTTTCAGCCTTTTTTTCACAGCTCCTCCTTTTGCTACATAATGCTGATAGAAGAAGAAAAGTCTTCCTTTTGAGGAAAATAACACAGTACAGTGGACAAAGCACTAGACAAGGCATGAGGAGGATGCTCTTCCTTTTTAATGTTGGCCACCAAGTTGTTGACTATTTGGCAGTTCACAGGAGAGCAAGCAATCAGGTATGCCTGTATTTGTAAAGCCTCAGTGTTGTGTCACACCACGCCTTTCATCAGCAGTATGTTTACAAAAGAGGTGGTCATCCCTGCCACTAGTTCAGGAGAGAAAGACTGTTTTGAAATAATAAATGAAACTCTGATAGCCTTTTTGGCCTTATATTCAGATAACTACACTTTAAGGGCAGGAGAGCAGGCGTTCAATTATGCCCAGATATACTTGCATAATATTTGGGTCTCTTTTGAGGAAGTATACTACTTGAGATAAGTAAGCTGTATTTTTAAATCTGTGCCTGGGACAAGGCATATATATCTAATTAAGTTTAATAAATATGATTTTCTAACATACATATATACCTATAGATGTACATACACTATGTGTCAGAGGCTATGGAAATGAATAAATTTAACTTAGTGCTATCATGTAGGACAGTTGTGCACATAGTTAATCTGATAAAACCCGTGTGGGTTTTTTTTTAACTCTTGTTTTATTTTTGGTGAAGACTCAGGACCTCTCAATGGCACATACAGTACTGTTTTCTGTGTAAATGAGTACTGAAGCCCTGAAAAAAGAGAGGGATTTAAACAGAAACGTTGCCACGGCAGAGCTAGCAGGAGCAGCTAAGAAGTGACACATTTAAGATGATAATTTTCCCCGTGGCAGTCGGATGATAGGAGGCCTGTAATGGTATCTGTGGAGGGGAGTTAACAGCTGCCGTCTTCTCTTGGTGGATGGCCATATTAGAGCTGATTCCTCAGGCGCTGCTAATTAGCGTGTGGAGAAGAATGAGGTGAAGAGGATGGTGGCATTTTGTCATTCTTGAGGCACAGCAGACAATGTTTAAATCACAGTTTGATGGTGGAATCCCCAAAATTATTTTCTGTGTGTTTGTGTAATGCTGTAAGCTATCAAAACCACAGGCTGAACTAGATGTCTTTTACTGCTTCTACTGTATATAAAACCAAAATTCTTCATTTGTTTGCTGCTACAGAAACAGCAATAGACGTACAGAAACATCTTGGAGAAAAAGCTTTCAGTTCTAATGCTTGTGCATAAAAAAAAAAAAATTGTATATACTAGAAAGACTTCTTATGTCCCCTGCTAAATTTACACGTCCACTGGTATCATAAAGAATTGCAACTGCAGCATGCATGCTCGATTGTGTATATTACAGTTCATTAACCAGCCCTCAGGCTGACTAATTGTGCCAGATGGTGTAATTTCTGTGTGTACTTGACTTACCATGAGTGTTACTATCTTGATTCTGATATTTATCTGCAGTAAGTGGGGGGAGAAAGGGTTTCTAATTTACAGGCACCTTCCTCGAAAAGACCAATTGCAGATGGAAACAATTTAATGAGTTGTGATTCCAGATATATCAACAGGAATGTGAACAGTCAGCATTCATCAGGGGAGCTACCGAATAAAACAACAACCTTCAAAAAGCTTCTAATCAGCCATCAGCCTTTGAGCATGCTGGTTTGGAGTTGCGGGGAGGTTCACAATTGCGTTTTGATGGCTTACAGGAGAGAGAATTAATGTTTCGATACAAGTTCACTTTAATGATAAACCTCTAAAATACATAACTGCATTTTATTTTGTGTTTGCACAAAGATATTATACTCCACCCTATTTTTGCCCTCTTGTCTAAGGAGCGTTGCTCCTTAGCCAAAGACCAGCACTTGGGAAATTTGTCCCCTCCTGCCCACCCCTTCTCCCTGAGTTGATGTATGTGTGTAAATTTAGCAGGGGTGAATGTTAGACTGTTTTCCTTAGGGCCTCAGTAGAACATCCTGGATTTTCTCCTGACTCCTGGATGAGAAGTGTTTTATTTATCTAAGTAATTTGTCACAACAGGTAAACAAATCAAATCAATCCCATCAAAATTTCACAGGGCAGTGAGTGGAACCACTTAATCCTGCCTGAATTTAACTGGAGAGGTGACTTGCAAAACCTGGTGGGGCACTTCTGTTGGAATTATCCCTCCAGCGATCGTCACAGAATTTAGAGGCTGTGATTTCAGAGGAAAAGAATGATTACCCAAAGGGTTCCTTCTGTAAGTACATTTTGTTCAGAAAAAAATAATTGGAGCCAAGGAAAAACCCTTCGGTGAAGAGAAGGCAATAATACTGGAACATTCCTCTATTTCTTCAAGCCTCCTTCACGTCCATTTGGCCTACAGAGCTTTATACCCTTTTTATGAAAAGGCTGTATTCACATTACTTAGAATACACTTAACTGTGGGAAATTTGCAGAAATCCAATGCTTTATGCTCTCAACATTCCTCTGTAGGCTCTTTCTTCAACTACATGTCACAGAGATAAAATAGTAGCATGCAAGGTTTTGAAGCTGAAGAGGTAGATAACTAATTTTGGAAGCAAAGTTAATACACCTCTGAAGACACTGTAGACGTTTAAGATAGGTATTGAATAATCATGTTGATAAGCACATGAAAATGGAAGGTAAGGATCCTGAGCTGTAGTGGGATTAATTTTTAACAGGCACAAATAATGTCTGCTTGCGATACTAACAGAAACTAACAAACCGCTGTACAACCACATTTTTTCACAGAAAAGGCAATCAGGGTTACAAGACAAAGCCACTTTAAAATAAAAGCTAAACTCTTTTGTTTTCCGTTGCCTAACATAACTATTTATACAGTCAATAACTGCCGGAAGAATAGTTTTTTACAAAAGGCATATCAAAAGGCAAATCTTACTGCAAAGAACTTTAATTTTGCCGTGGCACAGCACTTATCTTTTAATTTTAGCAGTAATTAAATCCCTTCTCTCGTGTGTCTAAACAAAACCAGCACTATCTTAACAGCTTCTTGAAACACATTATAGTGTTGGGTTTTTTGTTTGGGTTTTGTCTTTTTTTTTTTTTTTTTTTTCTGGACAGCAGGCAGGGCTGGATAATTTAATTTATTTAAAAAATGTGGTTTGGACTTGTGTACTTGGGAGGCTTGCGCGCCTGTTGCTAGGTTTGCCTTTCACTGCTATGGCAACCGCCGGGAAGCAGGGCTCGGTGGGAGACGGCCGGCCGCCACGCCGCGCATCCCAGAGGACTCGGTGTCCTTGGGGTTAGTGGGCCGAGGCGGGCAGCTCTACACTCAAGGGTTTGAGCCGAGATGAGTGGGTTTTAAGATCCCACAGCTTCAGACCCACCTGTCAGTCTTGTTCTCGCTTTCCCCGGGGACCGAAACCAGTAGGGGAGGCTGAGCGGGCTCTTGCCGTTTTCTCGGTGGAAAAAGAAAACACACGGGCAGGGTGCGAGAGCCAGGCAGGAGTTTTTAAACTCGTCAGGGCCATGTCCAGCCTCACCCGTCAGCACCTTGAATTATCCAGAAACGTGTCTGAACGCAGCTCATGGTATTTGCCTGAGATGCCTTGATAAAACTTCCAATATTTATTCCAAATATTAATTACCTGATTCCCGGCCGGTTGGGGTGTTTGCTTTTCTGAGCGCAATCGTTTTCTCTGAAAAGCTGTGTGCTTGCAAACTGTCACTTGACAAAACAGGTGTCTGAGCTGGAGTGACTCCGTGACTGTGACCCTGAGCACATAAGGGACGGTGAGCCCGTGTGCGTGGCTCAGGGCTCGGGGGTGCGCCCGCCGTCCCGGGAGGCAGTCACCCTGCCTCTCTTTTTCTGGGCTTAGATGTTTGACTTGGACATACGCCGATTTGGGTACCCTGCTCCCTCCGCTTGAGTTTAGGATTGCACCTGACCTCATCCTGTCGGTAAATGTTTACATGTATACCGTTCCCAATGGCAGTGTGGTTTTACCCTTGCTGTAAAAGCGTGCCTGCTGAGGTGCCTGTGCTTACCTTTGCACAGCAGCCTAGCCATTGCGGGGCTGTTCTCCGCCCGCTGTTGGAGGGTTCAAAACACGGACCCCTCTCTGATGGCTTCAGCAAAGTGCAGTCGTCCCAAGGTATAGCCTGGCTGGAACGGGGCATGCTGCTGCAGGGAAAGGATTGCGAGATGTGGGGCACGGGGTGTTAAGCACCCTTCACAGTCCCTCTCTCTAAGACGGTTTTTAATTTAGAGGCGCTAGTTCTTGGCTGAGGATGGACAATTGCATTGTTAAGTGAAGAGTGGTTGCTGCTCCTCACTTTTTTCCTTTTGTGTGAGATTTTGGAGGGTGAGGAGTAGAGGAGATCTGTTTGGTTTTTTTTTAAAAAAGTATATATATAACTGGATTTTTCAAAGGGCCAGATACGGCATGCACTGGCTCATGGAATGTTTTTTCACTTTGAGGTAAATGCTTTTTTACTCATTTAATGTGTATGTCCCTACGTGGGAGAGGTTTCAAATGGCTGCTGTGGTAATCTGATTTGAAGCTTTCTAGTTACTTAGTGTTACTTACGTTCATAAATTAAAAAACCTTAACTTGAACAGTTAGTGTAAGTTACTAGGTTTATATTTTTTAATACTTTTCTAGATATTAGTTAATAATTGAACTTCATGTTCTGAAACACTTTCAAAACATAAGTGGTTTTGAGTTGGTTTTTTCATATCTTAAATTGTGGTGTGTATACCCCCAAAACAACAGGCTTGGATTTTACTTCGTTAACTGGATTTGTGTATACATAGCCATGACGCTTGCAAACCCTCAATATATCCGGCAGGTAACGTCCAAGGGACAAAGAGAACAAGTGTCTCTGCAGCTATCATTTTGTGTTAAAAACCAATATATATTATTACTTTTGCAATTGGATATTCCTTTTGGCTCAGGTTTTGGGTAAATCAGCTGCCTGTGTTATGGCCTTGATGTCAGTCTTCTCCTTTCTTGTTTGCCTGCATAGCTTTTCAGGACTCTCTAGTCACTGTGATACAGTCGTGACGGAGGCAGCAGGTACAGCCTAGAGAAAACTTTTCCCCGCTTTGAGGCCCCTGGCTGGTACGAGGAGCAGCGCTGGGTGCTCAGCGCTGCTACCCCTGCCCGCTCCCCATTGCGGGCCTTGCGGAGGAACAGTCGGTCCGCATAAAATTCTAGTTATTGGGCACTTCTTAGCTCTAAGCAAATTAGTACAGCTGAGTTAACGCTTGATTAAGGAACAACATCCTTGCCCCGTTATGTTTCGGTCACTTGCAGGACTTTCTAATCCGCTTTCGATACGTGGCCAGGTCAAACCGCGGGAAGCCGACGGCGGCACCGGAGGCAGCAGTTGCTGTGTGCCGGGGGAGCGCGAGGCCCCCGGCACCCCGGGGCTGTGTGTGGGGATCGTGGGCGGCACGGTGGCCCCTTCAAACCCTGCGGGAAGCCGGCGCTGGCAGCGGCAGCAGGAGGACCAGTTGCCTGTGCTGAGGAGCGTGAGGCTTGCGAGGTGTGCGGGGGGTGCCTCGGGGGGTCCCGGGGTGCCCAACGCCCTCGGCCTGTGTGTGGGGAGGGGACCAGGTGGCAGCAAGGATGGACAGCTGCTGGAGAGCACTGAGACACTGGGGGACTGTGGCTTCACCAGCCAGACCACCCACCCCTGGTCATAATCCCTCTGCAGGGATCTCAAGCAATGGTGACCACCTGACGTACAGCCATGTCCTGTGCGTCCCCTGTGGTATTAGTACCCACTGAGACTGGTGCTGCTACCCAGACAGAGCTCCCAAGGGAACATGCAGCTCTCCAGCTGTCCGGCTGCAGCACGTGCCTGAGGTTTCTACTGGTGCCTGAGGGCAGCAGCGAGAACACCTATGGGAAGTATGCCCAGGTAGAAGAGCTGCTCTACTTGGTAGCTGAGTTTTGGGATGAAGTGGACAGGTTGAGGAGCATCCAGGAGTCCAAGGAGGGGGTTGACTGGTAAAACCATACTGTCCTCTCTGGAACAGAAATGTTAGCTAGGCATAACCCATGATAAGGGGGATCCTGCGCCTTCTCCTGCCAGGCAGAAGGCAGTGACTTGAGGGCCAGAGGTAAATAGAAATAGGTCTCTGCTTGGGGCGGTGGGAGGAGCTCCTCCTTGTCTACCTTGTCTTCCCAGGTGCCCTTACACAACAGGATACGAGGCTCTGCGGTTGGACAGATAGGGACATGGTGAGGTTGAAGGTGATCCATCCATGCTTGAGGAGTCACCAAGGTCAGGTCAGCCTATCCTCCACATCATGACCACCTTCATGAAGAAAAAATGGCAAGTTGTTGTTATAGGTAACTACCTTCTGAGAGGTACAGCGGGCCTGGTCTGCTGACCAGACCTGCCTTTTAGGGAAGTTTTCTGCCTCCTTGGGGCTTGGGTTAAAGATGTTACCAGGAGGCTTTCTAGCCTAATACGTGCTTTTTCATGTGGGTACCAATGAAGTTGCAATGAGAAGTCCAAGGGTGATCAAAAGAGACTTCAGGGCCTTGGGGAGATTGGAAAAGGGATTGGGAGAGCAGTTAGCATTTTCCTCAATCCTCCCAGTTGTAAGGAATGATGTTGAAAGAAATAGACAGACCCAGCTTATCAATGTCTGGCTCCTGAGGGATGGTGTGCTAATGAGGGCTTTCATGCTGCACCGCGATGTACTGAGTCCACTGGAGCGCATCTGAAATGTTTGTACACAAATGCATGCAGTATGACAAATAAACAAGAGAAGTTAGTAGCTTTGGCTCAGTCCCAGAGCTACAACATCACTGTCATAAGTGGGACTTGGTGGGAAGAGTCTAGTGACTGGAGTGCTGTGATGTATGGGTTATAGGCTCCTCAGGAGACAGAGGTGGGACAGGCAAGGTGGAGGGGTAGTGCTATATGTAAAGGAGGAGTTGGGCTGTACAGCACTTGAAGTTAGGGATGATGTGGTCAAGAGCCTCTGGGTAAGGACTAGTAGAAAAACTAATAAAGCAGGTAGTGTCGTGGGAGTCTATTGCAGATTGCTCAGCCAACATGGTGGCACCAGTGTATTAATCTATAAGGAATTAAGGGAAATCACTGGATCAGTTGCCCTTGTCCTTATAGGTGACTTCAACTTCCCAGATATTAACTGGGGCTATTATACAGCAGACACTAATAGGTCTAGGAAAAACCTGAAACACTTTGAAGATAACTTTTTGATATAGGTACTAAGGGGAGCCAAGTAAGAAAGGTGCCTTCCTGGATCTGTTGTTGGCCTGAGATGGTCTTATTGTTGGGGTGATGATTGGTGGCTGTCTTGGCCACAGTGATCATGAAGTGGTTGAGTTTAAAATCTTTGGTTATATGAAAAAAACCAGTTAGCAGAGCTAATACCTTGGATTTGGGGAGAGCAGACTTTAGGCTGCTCAAGGAGCTAGTTAGTAAGGTCTCCTGGGAATCTGCTTTTGAGGGAATTGGGGTCCATAAATGCTGGTCAATATTGAAGACCCCAGGAGCAGGTAATTCCAGTGTGTCAAAGTGTATGGACGTTGGAAGTAAGGTCAAGTTACACAGGAGGACTACAGAGATGCAGTTTGCCACTGTAGGGAAAAAATTCATCTAGCTGTCTAAAGCTCGATTGGAGTTGAAGCTGGCCAGTACTATGGTGGATTGCAAAAAAGGCTTGAAGAATGTTAATAGCAAAAAGAGGACTAAAGAGAACATTGGTCTATTACTTGATGAGGTTGGTTACCTCACAAATAGGGAGGAAGATAAAGCAGAGACATTTACTGCTTGCTTTGCCTCTGTCTTTAATACCCATGATGGCTCCTGTGCCTCTCGGAACCCTGGGTCAGAGGACCACAACTGGGGTTGTGATAAGCTCCCAGTCGACTTTGAACTTGTATAGGATTTGCTGCTGCAACTGAGTGCACATAAGTCTATGGGCCCCAATGGGATTCATGCCAGGGTACTGAAAGATTTGGCCAATATTACTGCAAGACCTCTTTCAGTTATTTATCAACAGCCTTGGGAATCTGGAGAGGTCCCAGTCACTGGCTGCTGGCAAATTATTCCAATTCTCAGAAGGGCAAGAAAGAAGATGCTGGTAATTATAGGCCTGTCAGTATCACTTTGGTGCCTGGTAAAATTATGGAGATTATTGTTCTGGGAGTTACTGAAAAAGCACTTGAAAGACAATGCAGTCATCGGTCAAAGCCAACATGGGTTCATGACAGGAACGTCATATATTACTGACTTGATATCTTCTTATGAAAAGGTTACCCACCTAGTGGACAAAGGGAAGGTAGTAGATATGGTTGGGTTTTTTTATTTTAAGAAAGCTTTTTATACTGTCTCTCCCAGTATCCTTCTGGGCAAGCATATAGCTAGACATGTATACAATATGATGGATGAACAATTGGCTGAAAGGTTAGTCTCAAAGCATTTTAGTAAATGGGGTAACATCTGGCCAGTCACTAGTGCTGTTCCCCAGGGCTCAATTTTAGGGTCAGTTCTCTTCAGTGTTTTTATCAATGACCTGGACACAGGAGTTGAGTGCACACTAAGTTTGCCGACAGCACTCATTATGAGCTGTTGATTCCCTCAGGGGTAGAGAGGCCTTGCAGAGAGATCTTGGTAGATTGGAGCATTGGGCTATTGCCAAGCACATGAAATTTAACGAGGACAAGTGCCAGATTCTGCACCTGGGGTGGTGTCGTCCTGGGTGTGCGTATAGGTTGAGGGACAAGAGGCTGGAATGCAGCCCTCTAGAAAGGGATCTGGGGGTTTTGGTTGACGGTAAACTCAATATGAGACAACAGTGTGCCCTGGTGACCAAAAGAGCCAACCCTACCCTGGGGTAAGTTAGGCACAGTATAGCTAAGTGGTCAGAAGAAGTGAGTGTCCCACTATACTGAGCATTGGTGAGGCCTCATCTCAAGTACTGTGTGCAGTTTTGGGCTCCACAATATGAGAGAGATATAAAAACATTAGAATGTGTCCAAAGGAGGGCAACAAAGATTGTGAAAGGACTAGAAAGCATGACTTACGATGAGCAGCTGAAGATACTAGGTTTGCTCAGTGTAGAGAAGAGGAGACTGAGTGGTGACCTGGTTGCTGCCTACAACTTACTCATGGGGGGAGTGGAGAAGGAAGTGCTCATCTCTTCTCTGCGATGTCTGGTGATAGGATGTGAGGGAACAGCTTAAAGCTGCATCAGGGGAAGTTCAGAACAGATATTAGGAGAAAGCTCTTCACTGAGAGAGTGGTCAAGCACTGGAACAAGCTCCCCAGGGAAGTGATCAAGGCCCCATGTCTGTTAGTGTTCAAGAAGTGACAATGGACAATGCTCTTAAATATATGATTTACCTTTTAAATTGCCCTATGTGTAGCCAGGAGTTGGACTCGATCCCTGTGGATCCCTTGCAACTCAGGACATTCTATATACTTGCTTCCCTCTTTTAGCTGAAAGAAAAAATCAGACATTAGGATATTTATCTATTAGTGTAAATTACATTTGCTTGTTTTTTCCACATGCCTATATTTGTGAAGCAAGGAAGCTATATTCCACATTCTTAATGTTTGTAACATCATGATTGGAAATGAAAGACACGGAGAGAGAATATCCTGTTTCTAAGTTTCCTCACGATAGTTTTCAACACATTCATTCTTTTCTTACCCTCTGCCACTGCTTAAAAGAATAAAATCTGTTAACAACAGGCATATGTGATCAACAGCTCCTCCTACTTCAAATCTGTCTTTAAGCCTCGCTTTTTGGGAGTCCATCCTACATTAACCTTCTGCTAGGGTTTATATCAAACAAAAAATGCAGTAACTATGGCGCTGTGCAAATGGGGGGTGTGTGAAACTGTAAACTTCTGTGTTTGCTAATCTGTTGATAAGGTATGGTTGAAATCTACTGGCAAAAGTACAAATGTAGATTCTCTGAAAATTGAATGAACAGTTACTTGAAGAGATGCACAAATAATTGAACTTTCATCCATTTAGGAAATAAAGCATTCTGATTTAGCTGATATTTTAGAATGAAGTGAGATATTCAAATTCTGAGGATTCAACCAGTTCACAAAAGTCAAATAAAAGGACAGCACTGAATGAATCAGTGGTTTAACAAAGAAACAAATGTGGTCTAATTCAGTTCTTCCATGAATATGTTGTTTAAATTCACCCCTCTTTTGGGTAGGGTTTTAGGGAAGGTTTGGTTTACTTCATTACAGGAAGGTTAACATTGCTTTCTCTAATGCTGGCTTTTAGAATTCAGCTCAGATATGAGGGTTTGGGGGTTTTGTGTTGTTGACTACAGACCGATTCATTCATTCTGGTCCATTTTCAAGGCTGTGCATCTCTGTCACATATGTCAAATATCTGTGTGTCTGGAGGGATCGCTATCACTCTGAAGGGGTTTTTTTGTTTGTTTTAAGCAGAATATCTGAAAGGGAAAAGGATGCTGAAAGCTAACAAAGAAAATAAAAGATTCAAAATGAAGCAACATACCCACAGGCCATTTCTGACTGATAGGAATTCAAGTGGCTGTGCTTTTTTTCCAAGTGAGTGGCCAAACAAGCTTTCCTGTTTGACATTCTCCCCTGCATCTCCACCTGTGCCACACAAAGACTTTTAGTTTCCATCCTTTGTTTGAATAAAATGTATATCTAGGTCAGGCACACCTCACACTGAAAAGGGAGAGATTTAGCAGGGAGGAAAGAAGGAAAGTTCAGTGCTCTTCTACTTTTACTCCCAGGCATAATAAAGGTTAATGGAGTAGGATCTGTTTACTACAATCAGGTGTGAAAACTAATGATAACTATTTTATTTTGAAAGTAAATAGCTTTACTATGCTAATCCTCACCTGGAGTAATGCTGCTCCTCACCTGGAAGTAATTTCAGAAGTGACTGAATATTTATGAGTTTTTCTTGATAATGGGATAAAGGCTTCTCTAATATAGTTGTGGTCTTACACATATTATTCAAGAGAACATGGAAAATAGCTTGTAGCGTATTAAACACTCAAACTTACTTTCTGCAGAAGGAGGAAAAGCATGCTGTGTGAGCTGACAAAAGAGTAAACCTTGAACAGTTAGCAGGCAACCCAGCATACATGATTCGGGAGCTCAGCTCTGACAGCTTCATAAAACAGTCAGTGTAACTCACTGACACTTAAACATTTTTTTAAAAAAGATGTAACTAGAAGTATTTGCAATGTTAAAACTGGTTTTGTTTTGTTTTTTTTTTACTAGACCTACATAGGAAAGAGAATGGAGAATTCTACATTGAAATGAATGAATATTGTTATTCCAGATAGGTGACCAGATAACAGGCAAGCTGCAAAGGCAGCTGTGAGCCTCTGCCCTTTTTCCTTCCTACTCTATCTCCATGCTGCATGTTCTCTCTTCACCTCCACCATAGCCTGGTGCTGCACATCGTGCCATCCAATACCATTTAACTCTGATTCCCTTTTTCTCTCTGTAATAGATCAGGGTTGCAATTGCTCTAATATCTTTTGTAGCCAGACTTTTTAGTCCAGTTTAAAATCGACATAAGAACAGTGCCCACAACAGGGAAGATGAATTCATTATTTAAGAAATCACACACGTAATAGCTGTTAAAAAAGTGATGTTCTTTCCTGGTTCAGCAAGGAAGGGAGATAAGCGTCCTGATTTTTGTGCCAAAGGCTAAGAGTGTAACTCCTTCAAGAAAATAAAAGGTTGGCTTCATTTGTGTTTGTTTGGTGTATGGGGGTAGGGGAGTGAAATGGAGTAGGGGAAATGTTAGTTTGGTAACTTTTGTTTGTTTGTTTTGGAGTCTCTGTTGCATGCAACTAATACTTTAGGACTCAAGGCTGTCTTTTCCTGTCTTTCAGGCTTTGTAACAACAATGAAGCCGTTCTGATAATTCATCAAATGGCGAAGCGTTACTTTAGAGGATTCTTTTATTCCAGTCTGGATCAAGCAAGGCTTTTTCTTACAGCCATTTTATATAGATAGCTGTAGTTATATTATTTCAGTCAGTAGAGGTACATTGATTATAGGATTTTTAATTGTTTGGTTTTTGTTTGATCAACTGTATAAAAGACAACAGTTGGAGATACAGTTTACCTGAAAAACAGGGAGGATGATTGCATTTTGAAATGGGAATCATGTATTTTGTGAAGCTTCTGAAGTATACAAAAGCGCTTTTCTGCAAATATAGAAAATTTATACCCTGTTAGGGTAAGATGCTTTAAATGCATAGGGTTTGAGGCATATTTTTTCAACAATGAGGACTAGGTGTAGTTTGGGCCCATTTAAAACAGATGGTTCAGAACTGTATCAGGGACTCAATGCTGTGCTGGCATGAATAATGATCCTATTTTCAAAGTATTCTTTCCCACCTCCCTATAACTGTGCTGAATACTAGAGGCGGTTACAGGTGAATACTAACAGCAGATACAGGCAATGTGCTGTCTTGGCTTCCACATTTCAAGATAGACACAAGGGATTTAATTGCTGCTCTTGTACCTTGTCAAAATGACTAAGGGAATGGAGCAGTTGCCTCATCAAGGAGACTGAAAAGGTGGTGGCTCTTTAGTTTGGAGCAGAGACATCTGTGGTAGGGTATGACTGAGGCTTATAAAATTGGTGAAGGCAAGAGATGAACTGTTATTCATTACATCTCACCACAGAAGAGCTAGGAAACGGATTTAAATGGATTTGAAACAGATAAAGGACTTTTTTTATATAGCGCATAGTGGAATTCTGGAGGTCGTGGAGGCATACACAATATAAGCAGATCCAAAAAAGGATGGACAAACCGTGATGGATGACTGGTCCATAAGCAGATAGGGGATACACAAAGATATGCCTTTTAGCATCCATAATCCAGTTCTTGTAGGTGCTAGGGGAGCACAAGAGTAATGGGCTGTAGGTAGTCTTGAGTATTGGGTGTCCTACTGCCACTGGGCAAGGTGCACCATGGGCCTGGCCTGGTAAGGCATTTCTTATGCTCTTAACATGAGCGAACAATTTCATTTAGCGATCAACTCTCTTTTTTCCCCTGGCAGCGGGAGGGGGGGGGGAGTCTAAGCTGCATTTTGACTTAATTTGTAGTCTCAGCTTGAGCCCCAGCTTGCTTACCTTAGCTACTGTTACACCTCTGAGCAAAACCTGTGAGCTGCTGGTGTGTGGTTTGAAATCCCAGGCCAAAGACTGACATCAATTTTAATGTGCAGTGTGGACAGAATGGTGAATCGCAGCTGTGGGCAGGAGCTACTTGTCAGTCCTGTACCTGATGGTGCCCTGATGTAATCAAAGTCAGGCTGTGTGACTGCTTTGTCCCCTGCCCTTTTACTGGGCAGCAAAGGAAACCTTTGCCTTCTCTCAGCTGAGAGCAGTGCTGCTTGCTGCTTCCCTGCAGCCAAGGAGAGGATGAGGAGGAGAGAGGTCCCAGACTCAGTTGGAAGGCAAAGCTGCCTTTGCCACCTCCCCGCTGAGATTTTCTGTTTTTTCTTGGCTGTGTGAGTGCACAGCTCAGATCTGCTCTCCTGTTCTCTTTAGTCAAATCACAGGGAATAAAGTGTGATGGCAAAGGAGATCTTGGGCAAACACCTGCCTCACCTGATGATAAACACCAGTGACTGGAGGTCTCTGCTGAGACCAGTGTCTGCTTGTGTGAGTGCTTTAGTGATGTGCTAAATGTGATTGCAGTCATTGATTTGAGTAAAGAAGTCATCGCTGCCAAGAGTGGCTGTCTCTCAATGGACCCAACTTTGGCACATGTCCTAATTTGGAGACAGCATGGGCAAAACCAGTAGACTACCTGATCAAAAATACAATGTCTACCTAGCTATTTGAAAGCTTTGAGGTGTCAGACTGAAAGATATGTATAATTTATGCGGTATAAGCAGTTTTAACTTTTTTCTTTCTTTTTTGGAAGGTTGGATACCCAGTGTGAAATAACCTGTGTGGAATTTAGCTGCTCACAGCGTGTTTCCCAGTGCCAGAAGGAGCCACTGCTTCCAGGTCTGGCCTGAAGAAGGAAATCAGACTTGCTGTTAGTGTAGATGATCCTTAAAAGTCCTTCATCCTAACATGCAGCAGCATGAACCTACTGTTTATTTAATTTGAAAATACTGCGGTGTCAGTGAAGAAGTGTTTGTACAGTCCAGTAGACTGTTTTTATTATCTGCTGTCATTGTGATTTGTTGACCTGAATAACACCTTGAAATATGCTGTGAAAATAATCACCATGCAGATTATACCATGTACGTTACTTAAGTGGAAGAGCATTATTTGTTGAGGAACCAAAACATCAGGAGCTAATGTCGGTGTAATAGAGTATATTCTGTTAAAATTGGCTAGAAGTGGAAAAGCTTACTATGGGGTCATATAATTAAGGCATGGAAATCAATGCTGCTAGGTGTCAAGTTAGGCCTTGATAAAATAAAATCAGGAAAAAATATTAATATGGCTGGAGAATATGAACTATGGTATTTAACTAGGATAGTAAATTATAAAAATGTATGAATTCATGTGTGTACAACAACTCATATATTAGGAAGAAATTTTTTTTTGTAACTTGTGCTACTGGGCCCTCTTTTTTTTTTTTTTTTTTTTTTTTAACTTTTTCTAAAGAATCTTGTTCTGGACACTTTCAAGTAGGAGAGCAGTGTAAACCAGTCGTTGCTATTTCTTTTCAGTTCTGTTCCTTTATTTCAGCAGGCTTGCAGAACATGCATTTCTGGATGTTGGGATGCTCCATCCCCTGGAATGCATGAATCGGTGTTTTCTGGAAATGCAGGTGTTGTGCAAACTGTATTGCACAAAGAGCCATCTCTTTCAGAGACAAATGCACCTAGTACTGGTGCATTTGTCAAGGAGATGGGTGAATACAGCACTAAGAGAAACTGAGAGATTTGGTTGCTGGTGGTTGGACTGGAAAGGCCTTTAAGGTGTCAGTAGTGTAGAAATATTTAGCTATTCATTTTCAGTTCTGAAAATGCTCGTCTGCTGCTGCTCGTATTTTGGGTAAGGCTTGGCTGTTGGTTGTACTGTGTGCATGCATGCCTTCAGTGGTGATGACTAAGAATTGGCCAAGGACAAGAATCTGTCCCTAGGCAATATAGTTATACTCACAACTAAATTTTACAGACAAAAGCAATTGTTTTATTGGCCCGAAGACACCTTTGTCTGTTTGGATGAATTGTTTGTGACTGAGATGTAATCTTCCAGTTCAGAATGGTCTTGAGAATTGTATGCGGTTTATGGCACTTCATTTAAAAAATAAGGTGAAGTTAAAATAAACAAGGCCACAGGCAGTGGCTGAAACAGAGCACTCTGGATTTTTGCATTAGACTATCCTTATAGCTGGATCTCCTTTCAGGTTTGGTTCCACGTTTTAACCATGAGTGCTTTGGGGGTGCTCAGCTGTCAGATATTGATATGCACAGTCCTAAGTAACTGTTTGTGCTGCATCTGGATGACAGCGACTCCTGTTCTTTGCCAGCTAGACATCCGGCTGAAAGGATTTTGAAATCCTCTAGGGGGTTTTTGAAGTAATATGAAACTTAAGTCTTCTCTCTCTAGTACCCAGGTTAGAAATTATTATTGGACTGCCGGAAATTAGGATTCTAGCAAATAGAAGTGGTTTTCATATATTTTTTTTATTATTTTTTTACTCTTCACCTTATCAAAGCAACCCAAATTTTCAGAGGCATTTGTATGTATACTTGACAAGTCTAGCTTTTGAGTTGGATGCTAACTAGAAAGCCTAGATAGAGAAGCTTTGACAGTATTGTGTCCATGTTTTAGAAATTACAGTAGTCACTATTCACCTGGGAGTAAGTCCCAGGAGTTTTGGAGATACAGTTGGTGTAATTGCACACCAAACACAGATGTTCTCCTGTGGTCTCTGAATTCCAGGAGTGAAAAAATGTACAAGTTTTATATAAAACTTTTTTTGTAATGTTACTGTTTGTAGCTTTATCTTTTCAAGTGCTACAATAATATGGATGCAGAGAAAGAGAAGGAGGTTCAGTCAGTTCTCGAGTGTCTTAAAACCCCAAGACTTTCTGCTTGTCTCCAGTTTTGGGCTAGCCATTGTTTTTTTATCATATTCTGAACAAATCGTTTTCAGACTAACCACATGTTTTTTTAACAACTTGAGAATTGGAGATTTGCTGATAACTGTAGCATTCACTTGGCATGGAAGTTCAGTCTGACAAATGTTTTATTCTTCTTTTTCCTGAGTTTCCATCTATTTGAAAGTGTTGATATTGAACCACAACATTTGGGATTGACAATATGTATTTTTAAATTTAAGTATCTCTGAAAACTGGTGATCTTTGGAGGTATGCCCATTAGGCAAGCTGTTCTCATTTTCAAAGGTGGATATTTAGCAATCCTATTTGTAAAATATGGATATTATCACAGTTTGAAATATTTCAAATACAAAGGATGTATTGCTGGTGCGAGCTAAGTTTGAAGAGGGTAGTAAGTATATCCCGGTTATGGCAGCATGTACGCCATCCAAGATCTGTCAGGAAACAAATTATTTACCAGCAGACAAACAATCTGCATTTCTGAAAAACCTACTTGACGTGAGAGCTGCTAGATGCAGTACAGTGAGAGGAGTTGAAATAACTTTGAGGTCTACCCACTTTGACCTTAGATGTAGGCCATATATGCTAGATTCCTAAAATAACTTTTAAATCTACATTAGACTAGTTGTCAGGCTGTGTTCAGCCTCGCAGCCTGCTGTGTTTCAACATGACTTGAATAAACTTTTAGATCACAGCTTTAATCCTAGAGATTTTGAAGCAGCACCACGGTGGCTTTCAGAATACATGGGTAGGAAGCAGCTGTTGAAAATAGAATACCATGGATGAATAGACCTCTCTGTTACAGATATAGGACTTGCTACCATTTTTCCTTGAAAACACATTTCTGCAACGTACTTGCACAAAAAATGTGGATTGATTACAATGTATGGTTTAAACTGCCTTGTGAAGAGCAGTAATGGGGCCCCAACAGCCTATAGATTAGCTTCCAATAATCATCAATATATCCTTATTGCCTGTACTTAAGTGTAGGGCTTTTGCATGTGAATAAGAGCCACATACACTATTGGAGTGCAAAACTGAAACTGAGTTTGTGAAATTAGTTCAATTGGTGCCTACATGTGTTGGATCTCTTAAGCTGAGCCTGCAAGCATGCAGACTAAGGTCCACAATCCCCAGGAGACACAGAGATCACGGTATTAATAAATTCGGTGTCTTATTTGACAGAAAATAAAATACAGGAACATGAATGTAGAAGCATATGTATTTTGTTACAGGGTTCCTTAAAAATAGTTGCTGGTAAAACAAGGTTTCTACTTGAACAAAGAATCGTATCTTTAGTCCTTTTTTAATTCAGCAAATCTCAATTTCATCAAATTGGGGCTAAATCCTCAGGAATTCCTCTGACAAAGGGTTCCCTCACAATCTGGAAGATTATCTAATTATGATTTAAAGAGACTTGCAGCAAGGATGGCTGACTAAAGATCGAAGTCTCTGAGACCATTGGGAAAGGAGAAAGAAGATGTGAGAGAGTGTGTGAGAGCGAGCTCAACTTTCTTGCAATAGGAAAGTGAGGACAAGTATTCTTGTCCTTAAGGTTTGTGGTGAGAGGAATCGAGGTCCCTGGTGTCGGGTTTGGACCTGCTTGCTTTCCTTTCTTCTTCTACTCTTCTCTCCTCCTTTTGTTATGTGCAGACTCCATGCACCTCTCTAATGAAAAACTTGCATTTATTCTTATGGAGTCTTTAGATTTAGGTGTGTTAACAAAAAGGGGCTCTTAACTTAAAAGCTTGATAGAGAATAAAAGATTGCTGTTACTCCTGGACTGAGGGGAGTGGCCAGTGTCTGCTGCTTCTGAGAACACAAGAGTTTCCAGAAAGCCATTACGTTGGAAGTCCCACCCAGCTAACAGTTCTTCTTGGCTCTCTCTAGGTACTGGGGGTTGCCCAAAGAAGGAGACAGTGTTACCATACCTGGAAGGAGAATTGCATGATCATGCCTTCCCATCCCATGCCTGTCATAGGTATTGTGATTCCTGAGCTGGCACGAGTGAGTGTCCAATTAATTCAAAAGCATTAGAGATTGCTGATCAAACCCATTTAATTCTTTTTTATGGCTAACAGCTCCTGCTGGCTCACCCTTAGGCATGGCTAGGTAAACCTTACTGTTTAACCCTTGTACGCTGGGTCTGACCTTCTGCTTCAGCCAGCATGACTGTGAGTCAGTGGATTGCTTAGGCACAAGCTGCAAGCTCTGGGTTACACTGCATTGACAGTCTTTATAAATAAAGTGTGTCCTTTCCCCCTACTCATTCTCCCTCTGACATCCATGTGTGCGAGTGTGCTCTCATCTCCCTTTCTGTTGCCAGAGAAGATGAGCAAGTCACAGCTTATGCTATAGCTATTTCAAAGCTGTATGCATGTGTTGGTTGCTCAATCGAGCCAGACAGACTTGAAAACAGAGCTCGGAGCTGTAGTCTTCCCCTCGCTAGAGGCAATGACTTGGGTTTTGTGTCCTCTGCACAGCAGCAAATTTTCTCAGACCTTGTAGGACCTTACCTCTTGTCTATTCTCTGTCAAATGAAGCTGAAATTTCTTAATGAGTTCAAAACTGTTGGAGAGATCAGATTAGGGGGAGGCGGGGAGGAGAATAAATCAATAGTTCAATCTTTTAAGTAATCTTTCCTTAGGATCCAATCTTTAAATAACCTTTTATATCTTCACCTCATCTTAGAGAAATTCGTTCCAGTCGTCAGTCTTACAACAAGTGGCAAAGGAGCACTTTGCTGTGCTTTCATGCTGCGTATTGAAGGATTGCTTTAGTAGCATGAGAGTCCTGGGTTTCTCAAAGGAAGCGCTTGGTTCTGTTTCTAAACTTTAGAAGTTAGATGGGGTGGGGTAGAAGAGAGGAGGGGGAGTCTTTGCAGACTTGTGAAGCTAAATGGCTTAGGACTCAAAATTCATTACTTGAATGTTAAAATCTGAAAAATTCATGCTTATTTTCACATAAATTCATTGATCCAGTCCAGTATTTAAACTCTGAAAGGTTTGATTCTGCTTCTAATTCAAGTTAAATTCTTTTAGAAATAAACTAGGTATCAACATTTATTCCCCTGGTAATCCCAAAATAAAGTAATAAAGAAAAAACCCAAACAAACCAAAAAAGTTTAGTTAAGTTGAAATCTGCACTTTGTGTGCTGGCAGGTTCAAGTATGCTTGAACTATAATCATTAAAGTTTATATTTTTTTTTCTCAGTAATATCTTCCTATATTGCCCAAGATCATGAGTTAATTATAAAATCAGCAGTGAAAATGTTTTTAAGTAAATGACTCTCCTCTTTATTTGGGTGACTGGTTTTTGATATATTTTGTCTTCCCACTGAACAGTTGTAAAACTTCAGCTATTTTAGGAAACATGGTTGATTATCTCTGTCACTTCAATAGTATCTTTTCATCCAGTAATTTTATATGTTTTAAACCATTTTAAAAAATCTAGAAAAGTTTTTCCTGTTTCATCAACTCATTTAAAACAACAACAGAAAATAAGCCATGAAGCTTTGTTGATTCAAAACAGAGATCCTTGTTTCTGCTCTTAGAGAGATGAGTTAGGTTAGACTTACAACCATTCTGCAGTATTTGAAAATCAGGCAGAAGTCTACTTGGAAGTATGAAGTAAATTGAGCACGAAACAAGAAAAGCTATGACTTGGTTAATAATTCAACAATGCAGTTTTGTTAGTTACCATTTAACATAACTAAGATAAGAGTATGTGGTATGAGAATTAAACGTTAAAAAGGCTGATCTTGGGAGGAAATTCAGGATTGCATGTATAACAGCCTGTTACATCATCTTTGTTAAACAAAACCAAAGGGTTTGCTAACTATCTGAATAATTCCTGTTTCTGTTAAAAGGCAATAAGTAAGGAAATATTTATTGGAAATATTTTCTCATACATTGTCTTGCTGTTTAATCCATTTAACTCTTTCACAAAACAGTAGCTGGATATATGTGGAAAGACTTAATGAGACACATAATATCACATCTTACAGGGAATTGCTTGTCATGACTGCACAGTCTTGCACACCTGAACATTTGGCCTTGACCAAGAAGACTCTGAAGCAGTATAAGAAAACACCCGAGAAATATTTCCATTTGGTATTTTGTGTGATGAAATTACTTCCTAGGCATCATCTTCATTACGATGAACTATTCATATTAAGTGGTGCTGCGTAAGGTAATCATGCAGCAGGTACTAGAAACATACTGGAACAGGAAAAAGCAGTTGGAAGATGGGGCAAGCAGTTAGCCAAAGCCAGTGAGTAAAAATACAAACTAACAAAAACCCTTGCCATGAGAGCTCTTTGGCTAGGGATCAATGCTGCTTTGCACACTGAGCTGCTATTGCCAGGTTGAAATTGATGCTGGCCATCCTCAACTGCTGTATCTACAAACAGAAGACCAGTTCTTCTCAAGTCATGTTTCTTGTTCTGTGTGTCTTGATAATCCTCATATGCATGCTGCTGCTGGGATGTGAGGAGGATATTAGAGAAGGGTCCCCCAGCAGGCAAGCCGTAGCAGAGTTACATGGGGTGTCTGTCACCTGCCCTCAACCAGGTCAGGCTGGGGCAGTGTGTGGAAATTAACCTTTGAGACAATTTTGCAGGGACAGGAGGCTATTTCTTGAATGGGAGTTGTTGATGAGAAGTTTACAAAGCTTTCTGAATGTTTGTTACTATTCATGTATTCCCCAGACAATCTTCCCTGACACATAAACCCTCCATTGGTGGTCACGATCTTGTGAGTTTGAGAAAAGACAGAATGGATCAAAACAAAATAACTCTAATTGATTTTATTTGGTCTGAAGTAGGCAGTAGTACGTTTTAAGCTTTGAAATATTTAAGTCAGAAGCTACCGAATAGTGGTATTACACCACAGTAAACAACTGAAATAGATCTGATAGTTTATATGCTGGTAAAAGTAGTGATCACAGTTTGCTCCTTGAACCATCTTTATGAATCTGGACTAACTTTCTGAAGGAAATTCAGAGGACCTGACGGAGTAGCTGTTGGTCAGCTGTATTTAAATGACCAGACTTCTTAATGTAAACCAATAAGGAGCTATAAAATAATATGTTTTGTCATTAAGGGCACTTTTCTGTAGTGTCATGCCAGCTATGAAATACTTGCTGCCCACTTGACAGGAATGCCAGAGCCTGACCCTGAGCATTAGCTCAACTTTGTGTAGTTTGCTAGAAGACTTAGATGACATTTGGATTTTGCTTCCTGGTCTTGACTCAAACTAGCAAATTCTTTTTTAATACCAACCTCATATTCCCCATGCATTCTCACTGTAAATACAAATTTTGTAAAATTCTTATCAGCATTAGGCTGAGGTCTGCTGTATTCATTGTTCACTTCAATGGGAATCAACTCATCTTGTCCCTTAAATGGACATGGGATACACTCACACTCACAGGGGGCTGGGGTTAAAGGGGAGGTACTAGATGTATATTTCACTTTTTTTTTTCCTGTTCTTTGTTATGCTTACATTTAGCAAACTGATTACACCATTTATGTAGTAAGGAAGTTCATGCCTTAATCAAACTAAATTTAGTAACAGATAGAGTTGTTAGAGAATGAAATGAGTGTGTTGTGCAAGTAATACCAAGTCAGGCCCACAATTTTTTAAATGTTCTTCTAACTTTTCTGCTTGGTACCAAACATTACACTTACTGGCTGTTGTGGTTTAACACCAGCTGGCAACTAAGCACCACGCAGCTGCTTACTCATCTCCCTCACAAGTGGGATGGGGGAGAGAATCAGAAGGGTAAAAGTGAGAAAACTTGTAGGCTGAGATAAAGGCAGTTTAATAGGTAAAGCAGAAGTCATGCATGCAAAGGAAGCAAACCAAGGAATTCATTCACTACTTCCCATTGGCAGGCGGGTGTTCAGCCATCTCCAGGAAATCAGGGATCACGTAACAGTTATTTGGGAAGACAAACTCCATAACTCTGAATGTCCCCCCTTCCTTCTCCTTCCCCCAGCTTTATATGCTGAGCGTGACGTCCTATGGTCTGGAATACCCCTTTGGCCAGTTTGGGTCAGCTGTCCCAGCTGTGTCCCCTCCCAACTTCTTGTGCCCCCTCCAGCCTCCTCACTGGTGGGGTGTGGTGAGAAGCAGAAAAGGCCTTGGCTCTATGTAAGCACTGCTCAGTGAGAACTAAAACATCCTTGTTATCAACACTGTTTTCAGCACAAATCAAAACATAGCCCTATGCTAGCTACTATGAAGAAAATTAACTCTATCCCAGCCAAAACCAGCATGCTGGCAGAAGTTCCTGTGGAGACAGGAAGGCTAACTAGATGCTCAGAAAAAAAGTGGTTAACAATATAACTACCTCAATATAAATAGCTTTTCTTAGCTTTAATCTTGTGAACTTTACATTTTAGAAGATTCTGATTTTTTCACTTGGCAACTGTATTACCTTTGCTTAATATCAAAATCAGTCTCAAAGACCAAATCAAACCTTTGCTGATACCCATTCAATTCCATTGTTACTTTTGTGGTTGTTACACATGTGTACCACTTGGTATGAATCAAATTATTAACCAAAGTTTCAGATGCATAAAAAGGTCTAGAATATAAATGGCATCATATGTGATAGTTTTACATGATGGTGATTTTCTCCTATGTACAGACTAGGCAAATGTAGTTTGAGACATAAGAGGAGCAGATCTGTTAAGACTGGGATAATGTTGTTAGAGCATGGGTTTTGTGTGAGGCAGAGTATATGGGGAAAGGAGATATCTTTAATTGGAACTACTGTGATATTGTTGGAATGAGCAGACAAGCTTTTGAGCAAAGCCTTTAGTTGTGGCTGAATGTCCAACATACCAGCTTCTTTTCTGGATGCTGAAGAAAGTAAGTACAGTACTAATATTGCTGTGTAAAAGTTTTGCCAGCAAATAAGGAACTTTAGGACAGAAATAGCAATTAGTGACTTTTTGTACAACTCTGTAATAGTCCTCAGTAATTAATACTGATATCTTAATAGTTTTGCAGAGTAACATCTGCTGTTGTCGTTAGCGAGGTAAATAAAACCTAAGTCACCCTCCTTCTTTGAAGTGTGAATGTATGTATACATACACGTATTTGTCGCTATTTCATACCCGATGTGTTCATAGCATGTCTTATTGTATTGGATACCAGTGCTTACAATATAAAGGTCATTGATATCTTGAAATTTTCAGAGAGATGGATATAAAAGGTTTCACTTAACTGATGCTTCCATTTTTTTATCTCGAACTGAACTGCAGGCGCCTCAGAGGGTGGATCAGCATAACCATCGTGCATTAGCTTGCAACAGTGAAGTGGGAAGTGACAACTGACTGGAACCCACAGAAGGAATATATTTGTAAACTGTGGGTTTCTAAAATTAAATTAAGTTGATATTTGAACAAAACCCAACACTACCCATGTTCCGTAAAAGAGCCATGGGACCTTTGACCAGAACAAGGGCAGAAGAGAGCTGTGAAAAAATACTTAGAAGATAGTTGTGCAGCACTGTATATTAGAACAATGTTAGAAGAGTTGGCTGGAGACAAATCAGAGATGGGGGAAGAAAAGCACTTTTGCAAACTGCAGCACCTTAAGTGAAGAAGGATTATTAGCTACATGACAGTTAAAAAAAGCAACAGGCATTAGACTTGATGAACTCCTGAGAGAAAACTCCAAAACTGATGCAGCACCATTACTTTCACTCTGCTCAATATAGCAAGAAGATTCTAGAGCAGAAAATTCTAGTTAGCAAGTGAACTATGCATCTTGGTAATATCTTTTAGGAGAAAGATGAGATCCCTGGTTGAATACTTTACTCAATGTGTAAATGAGGGTACATATGACAGAAGCTGAATTACTAGGAAATAAATATGAAAAGGCTGCTATTTTACCTGTTTTCTTTTAAAAATAGGAAAGATGCTAAAGGTTCCTTTAAGAAGCAGAGAAGGACTATTTGGCACTTCTCAAGTTCTAAACCAGTGACATTTTGCCATGGAAAAAGGTAAAACCCTTAAGTACATTTGGCTATGGGCTACCTCAACAAAATAATAAAAGATATTTGTATTTACTCTTGGATTTTTAGAGGGGGAAATATTTTAATCTTCTTTAGCCTCCATTTCTGTCAATTTTTTGCATAATTGAGTTCCTTCCTTGAAAGGCTTAACATTTGTTTTTGTGCAGTTGACTCACAGCATAGTTCTGGTGGGAAGTGAAATGCCCTGTTTTGAGTATTAAGGTGATGCATCACTCTTGACCCTTACCTTGTGCGCAGAGTGCACTGCATCTTAATTAAAATAGATGATCTTATTTATTCTGCATTCTCAACAACAACAACAAGGCAGGGGGAAGAGATATGGGACTGAAGCAAAAAGTCTGTTAGCAGAATAATGATTTCCACCCACTCCCAAATCTGAAACTTGACACACTAATGCTCTGCTTCTTAAAATGTGCTATAACTTTGGTGCTGAGAATCACATCCAAACTCCATTTTTCAACATTTTCTTAAGGCCCATTTTGCACAAATATGAATTAATTTAAAAATGTATTTTAAGAACATGGGTGCTTTGTGGTTTTTTTTGTGGTTGTGTGTGAAACCTGGTAATGATTGGCGTCTTTGGCTTTTTCCTGCGGAGTTTGGACAGCCAACTAGAATCCAAGGAAATGTTAGTTACAGCAGCCTGTGGATAGACCAAAGCTTGTGAGTTAAGTACAGCCCTGCGTAGTCTTACTGCTTTTCCTTCTTTGCATGACAGGCAAATATACTTCTGTCACTATTTTGCTGATGTAAGGTCAGTCTGAATAGCTCTGCTAGTGCAATTGAACAGTTATTTTAGACAGTTAATCTTACAGTGCTTCTTCAGGAGTGTAAATAAGAAACAACTCCAGCTTAGTGCAGAGACAGCAACTAGTGTTATGAATGGAAGACCTGGGCCTTTAAGAAGGGCATTGCTCATGAAAGCCCAGTATATTGGCAGCAGATGGGCAGATAAAACAATTCGTGCCAATTACTTGTGCTACACCACACTCAGAGACATGCTCTGTTATGTAAGTGTCCCACACTGGGGGGCCGCATGAATAAGAACAGATTTGTCCATGATGCTTTCAGATCCTTTAAACAATAGACTTGAATTAAGATTGCTTTAGCAATTCCCTCTTTCCTCCCTTTCCCTTTTTGTGCCAAGCAGCATTAGCAGTGTGGTTTTGTTTAATTTAGTTTTAATTCTTGTATAGATCTAGAAACATTTTCTTACTCTCCCTGAAAAATGCACACGTACAAATACTGACAATACAGAGAGTCTTTTAGTCAGTGCAGCATTGCCAGAACTTGCCTGGAATAGTGATGTCTTGTGGAAATGTTGAACTTTTGTTGTTGACCCGGGTTTAAGCAGAATTTTGAACTTGATGACCTCCAGGGTCCCTTGCAACCTGAATTTTCTGTGGTTTTATATTTTTAACACTTCATCAAACAGGCCAGGGAGGTTACAGACTGGTTTGGGATGTATGGCATTGCCTAGCTGGATCAGAAAGTTTTGATCTGCCACTTTGATGCAAAGACAGGTCCATGCAATGGGCTTCCAGTCTGGATTCAGGTGTCCTACAATCCCGGAATTATGCAGAGGTTAAGTAATCAGTCCTCAATTGCAGTGCTAATCCTGGTTTCCAATACCTGGCAGTTAGCCTTAATGTACAAAATTTGGTTAACAAGGGCTGTCATTCAGGGTCGTTGTTCCTCAGTGGTGCATCCTATATATGCATGGAAGTATCAGATCTGCTTTGATTTCTTCAATTTTTGTCCTCAGTTCATTGTTGTGACTGCATTTCTGTGATTTGATTACAGTCTAGGCAGAGAAAGTTGTTCCTTTCTGCTCATTATCTCCAGCTGCTTCTAGCATCGTTGTTCCTCTGAAATGGGTTGTTACTTTACTGAAGTGAGTTGACAGGAAGGATATGTTGAAATAACATTTGACAGAACATTGCAAATATTTCTTCTATCTATGCTTTTGAAAATCCAAGATATACTGGAATATTTCCTAGGCTGCTGATTAGCAAGTAATGTGAAACCTGTGTTCAAACAAAATACGTGCATTGGCAGTGAAGGACTTCTGATTTTATTTTTTTTTTTAGTGTCTTCCTATCCTCTTGCATAACACCTGTTTTGAATCAATTTTGAGTTTCTAATACCTTCTGTGCAAAGCACTTAAAGGATTTGGATCAAGACCTCAGTATTTTATAAGAAACTTAAGTTGTGTGGTGAAGGATTTATTAAAGAACAGTAACTCCATTATAGTTTTACAGCATTCAAGTTAGGTTTTTACGTATTACTCCTATCTTATACATGGTGAATACAAGAACAAAAATAGCTTTTTTGTTTGTTTGTTTTTGAACACAGAGGGCAGGAAGAGTTAGCGTTCCAGGTCTTAAGAGGTGTGAGTTACCTATATAAAAAACCAGTAGTGTTATGTACTTTATTCACATTGATATGCTTCTAATTGGGTTTGGCGTAGCAATGAAGTTGATCTTTGATCTTGTGATTTCAGTATGGCTCTCAGAAGAAAGCTATTTTAAGGAGGCATGCTATCTTGGTCTATCCTCTGCCTGGTAACTTTTCAATGTTTTGACCAAGTTCAAATTTAGGTGATTCATGATATAAAATATCATGAAACTGGGCGGACAGGGAAGAGATGAGGAAAAACCATTAAATATGTTAATCTGAAAAGCATACACTGCATCATTAGCTCACGATATTAGACATCAAAAGGTTTAATGGAGCTGAACACATTGAAACATGACTTGATAGAAAACTAAGCTTTCTTATTTAGGTTTGGAGACAAGAATGAAATTTCTGGGGCAAGAAGTTGTAAAGCTTTTAGTGAGAGAAACTGTAAAAACAAGTATGTTTAAATGATAAAATGGTGGAACTGAATGGTAGTATTCAAAGCTGTAACTGTATGTACTAATCTACATTTTATTCCCTTTCTAATTTAATTTTTTTAAAATTGCTGGTGCTATATCTCAATGAGATTGCAGTGTGTTTCCATCAAGTTTGGATAAATGCCTTGTGCAGAATATGGCTGCATTTGCATGGTATCAAATCTGGATGGTCAGTCACAGGATAATTTATGTAAAATACATTCAGCCTCACAGAAGGGTTGGGGTTGGAAGGGACCTCTGGAGGGCATCTGGTCCAACCCCTCCCCTCAAGCAGGGCCACCAGGAACCCAGGACCATGTCCAGATCTTCTACAAGTTTTAGATCTAATCAGTTTTATACACATTTTAAAAACATAGTAATACCACAAAATTTGATTGGCTACATTACTTCAGGTAAAGTTGTTGGTTAATTTTGGAAATTACCTCAAGTAAATGCAAATAACTCTGCATCTCACTGTTGTCCCAAGAAAACAAACTTCTAGTGGCCTCAGACCTTTATAAGCAATAAAATAGACTCTATTTTTGTCTCTGTTTCTAGCTTCCCCTCATAAATACAGATGAAATATCATATAAAATTGCACGGATCACTTTAAAAACAAAAAGTTTAGGAAAAAGTGGTATTTTTAGACTTCAAGAGCTGTAAAGCATAATTTAGTGAAGCAGGAAACAGTGTTAATCATTGAGATGCATTGGCCTTTTCTTCAGTGCTGTAAAGTTTCTAAAGTACACTGAGGTACCAGAAGTTAAACCTTTGACTTTGAAGCTTTGAGGTACTCTGATTTAGGGGTGATTAGTATTTAATTCTTTTTTTAGTTGGAAGAAGTATGAACATGCAGAAATTCTTCAGTTAATGAAATCAAATGATAAATAAAGCAGGCAAAGAAACTTTAAGGCACCTTTCTTTGGGCAGGGGGTGGGGGGATGTCAGTTATATCTTGGGCTCTGTTACTGTCTCTTATGGTATACTTACTCTGAAAACACTTTAAAGATGAGAGACTTACATGTACTTGTTAGTAGCAATTTTAGTGTAATGAGCTGTGGGTGGTGACTTGAGTTTCTTGTTTCCACTGTAATATCAAGAAAGAAGTGAATGTATAGAAAAATGAACTTTCACAGCTGACTGAAGAACAAGTACAGAGAAAGCAAAAAATGATCATAAAATTGCTCTTAAGGACCTTCTGTGCTGTCAGTTTCCAAGTCCAGACTGCTTCCTTAGTAAGGTCCATAAACCTTTTCTGTAGCTCTTTTGCCTCGTGTTTGAAATGCTAATAATTTCTCCTTATTTTATTAAGTGGGCTAACTGTAGCCCTGACATGTTTTTTTCAAACTGAAATTGCTCTAAAAGGCATTTCAATTTAGAACTGGAGAACACTTAAATTTTTTAAACATTACCAATTCTCTTACATTCTTTTAAAACTTTTTTAAAAGGAGGGATGTAGGATCTGGCATGCCTTTGTGTTTTAGAGTGTTGGTTATCTGCTTAACATGACAGCAAGTGTGGAGATACAGTCTTTGCTGGCTGCTTAATTTGAACAGTGTTGGACCAAAACTTAGCTTTCCCAGAGTAGCTGAAGATGATTGCTCTTTTGGAAATATTTCTCCTTAACGCTATTTATTGATTTTCTTGGAATAGCAAAGCATGAAATTGAAACTCCATTCACGTTTTCCTTTTCTGCAAAATGGAAATTTCTTTGCCTGAGATAGAAATCTTTTTTATTTTTTTTAAATGCCTATAACTTATAAGATGTCCTGCAGGTTTTTTGCAATAAACTTTCTACTGATGGCTGCAAGAGGATGTAGAGCATATCTCACTGAATGAACTTAAGTGATACCTGTAATTCTGCAGCTTTTTTTAATCAAATGTCATGATCTGCAGGATGAAGAAATTGAAACCTTGCCTAAGTTGGGAGGGTCAACTTATCGATGTGGTCAATCCTCTGCTCTCCTTGTGCTTTTTTAAGTTTCCCCAGTTGTTCTATCTCGATAAAATCCACATTAATTTACCTCGATACTGAAAGACAACCAGTTGTGTATTTCATAGATTCAGAAACAAAACAGAAGAAACTATGCCTCAGTGTTTTCAATTATTTTGCAACAGAAATATTTGCTGTAGTTGCACGTATGACTACTTAAACCAATATAAACCTTGAAATGTTTTTTTTTTCCATTCAGAATATCACTCCATCACAGGTATTATGTTGGAAACAGGAAATTGTTATTGCTTAGTGCAGCAGTATTTATTTCAGTCATAACCGAGCCATGACAAAGCTGCAAAGCTGTATTGCATTGGCTTTGTGTGGCAAGGTGTTGGAGTAGTGGGAGCTACAGGGCTGGCTTCTGTGAGAAGCTTCTAGAAGCTTCCCCTGTGTCTGACAGAGCCAATGCCAGCCAGCTCCAAGACGGACCTGCTGCTGGCCAAGGCTGAGCCCATCAGCAGTGGTGGTAGTGCCTCTGGGAGAACATATGTAAGAAGGGGGGAAAAAACTACTGCACAACAGCAATAGCAGCTGGAGAGAGGAGTGAGAACATGTGAGAGAAACACCTGTGCAGACCCCCAGGTCAGTGAAGAAGGAGGGGGAGGAGATGCTCCAGGTGCCGGAGCAGAGATTCCCCTGCAGCCCGTGGGGAAGACCATGGTGAGGCAGGCTGTCCCCCTGCAGCCCATGGAGGTCCACGGTGGAGCAGATATCCACCTGCAGCCCGTGGAGGACCCCACGCTGGAGCAGGTGGGTGCCTGAAGGAGGCTGTGACCCCATGGGAAGCCTGCGCTGGAGCAGGCTCCTGGCAGGACCTGTGGCCCCGTGGAGAGAGGAGCCCACGTTGGAGCAGGTTTTCTGGCAGGACTTGTGACCCCGTGGGGGACCCACGCTGGAGCAGTCTGTGAAGAACTGCATGGGAAGGACCCACGTTGGAGAAGTTCATGGAGGACTGTCTCCCATGGCAGGGACGCCATGCTGGAGCAGGGGAAGAGTGAGGTGAGGAGGAAGGAGCGGCAGAGACAACATGTGATGAACTCACCACAACCCCCATTCCCCATCACACTGCGCTACTGGGGGGGGAGGGAGGTAGAGAAAATTGGAATAAAGTTAAGCCCAGGAAGAAGGGAGGGGTAGGGGGAAGGTGTTTTAAGATTTGATTTCACTTGTCATTTTCCTACTCTGGTAATAAATTAAATTAATTTTTTCCCAAGTTGAGTCTGTTTTGCCTGTGCTGGTAATCGCTGAGTGATCTTGTTGTCCTTATCCTGACGCATGACCCTTTCGTTGTATTTTCTCTCCCCTGTCCATCTGAGGAGGAGGAGTGACAGAGCGGCTTTCGTGGGCACCTGGTGTCCAGCCAGTGAAAACCCACCACATGTATTTTAAAGAATATGGCCATTGAGAGTTAGTGGGAGAATATCCTGAATACAATATTCCTGAATTTGTAGTGCTGTATTGGAATTTGTCTCATCTCTTACGTTTCTTACATATAATTAGAGATTGTCTGGTAACTGCAGTAGATAGTCTATAGTTGGGTAAGGAGGAACTGAAATGCATCACACTTTCTTCTAACTACTTGGGTAGAAATAAGAAGCAGTTAGGTTTATTCATTGTCAAACAGGTGACTTTTGAACTTTCCTTTTGTAATGGCTGAACTCACTTCTGTAATCCTAATTTTTCATGGGAACTCATGTACTTTCACAGCAGCTTGTTCTGAAGAGATTAGCTTTTGGCTTTGGAGTTGAACAAAATGAATCTAGTCCTACTTTATATGTGCCAGCTGTGATCTGTCTCTTAATGGTACTGATAACAACATGCCTGTGTTTATTCCACTATGTGTGAACCAACAGGCTCTTGGTACAGCTTTCATACATTGCAAGCATCTAACTGAGACTACTTTCTAACAAACTCCAGAAATTTTTTATTTGCAGTCATCTTTCATGGTGTCTGTAGGAATCAAAAACTTAACTAGACATTGATTAACTGATTACATCGACAAAGTCAGCATGACTGATATAACAACTTGCAGTTTGACTTTCTTTATATTAACCTACTAAAAACCAGATTGGATCCACAAACTTCTAATTGTAGAAGTGACAGCAGAGCTATAAAAATTGCCTGCAGCTTCACGAAGAGGTATGTCTGTTGACTGTTACCTTAAATGAACTCCATGGTAGGCTTATAATGTGAAAAACACGGTGGCCATGTGATTTTTCAGTATTAGATTATCTAAACCTAAAATTAGGCAAGTGTGAAACAGGACTGAGTGAATGCTAGTTTTGATAGTGATTGGTCACAGACAAAATTCAGTGTTGTTTTTTTATGGGAATACATTTTAATGTATGTTGTTTTATTATATGTGTATTTAGATTTTTAAAGTGCTGCGATGGAGTGAAATCTGTGTGTGTAACTTGAGTCTAAAATCTCAATGTGTCAGAAAAAAAGAAACAAACCCCAAAAGAAATAGAACCTCAACTCCAAACCGTAAGAATTATTATTTCATTTATGTGCATGCATAAGTGTTGATCGGAATGCTAATGTCTAATGCCAGAGTTGATTTCTACTCAAAATCTATCTGTTCCCACTGTGGTGGGTTAACCTTGACTAACAGCCAAAATCCCACCCAGCTGCTCATTCACCCCCTCAGCTCCCCCTGTCCTTAGCTGGATGCAGGGGAGAAAGTAAGATGAGAAAGCTCATCGAGATTGCTTACTAGTTACTGTTGTGGGCGAAACAGACTCATCTTGGGGAAAAGAGCTAACCTGTTGCCAACTAAAATAGATTCAGGTAGTGAGAAACAAAAAGGCAAGTGTTAAAGCAACACCTTTCCTTCCCCCTTTCCCAGGCTCAACTTCTCTCCTTTGCTTCTGACTCCTTTACCCCCACCCACAGGTGCTGTTTAGGGGGGAAGGAGGAGGGTGGCGTTATGGTCAGTTCATAACTGTTCCCCTCTGCTGCTCCTTCCTCCTCCCATTTTTCCTCTGCTCTGGTGTAGGATCTTCACGGGCTGCAGAAGAATCTCTGCTCCGGTGCCTGGAGCTGCTGCTTCTCTTCCTCTGGGCAGCCCCCGGGCTCTGCTGCAGCCCCCCACTGCCCACATCTGGGCATCTACATCCCATACATCCACAAATGCCAGAGCGTTTGATTTATAAAACCTCTAAGGGCTTTATAAAATGGGGAGAAATGGTTTGTCCAGTGTATTTTAGAATAATCAGAGGATATGTTATCATGGACCATTTCAAGTAATGATCTTGTGTTTCGCTCAAGTTATATATTTTATCGTGTTAGTATAACCTTCTGTAGTGGTAAATTTGGGATCATTGTAAACTGCTGATCATCTAGCAAGGGAGACATATAAATTTATATCACTTTAAGGCTTAGTTATTTTGCAAAGCTTAAACATCTCAGCTAAATTCTATTTAATATAGGTTTGCAGAGCCTAATATTAATCTTAAAAATAAGTCATATCTCACTACTTGTGGGACAAAACCCTCTCTTAGTAACTCAGAAATTGAATTGTGTAGACCTCAGGACAAAAGGTGTAACAGCTGCTTTTTAAAATCAGAAATATGTCAGTTTTTCAGTAGCTTCACTATACCTCATTCCACATCCCTATTATATAACTGTTAACCTCCTTTTTAATAAATTAGTGGAAAAAGCTTGATGCTCTTAGTGGATGACTTGAACCAAGTTTCAATATGTTTTTGTCCTATTCAGAGCTGAAATACGAGATTTTCACTATTGGTAGAAAGCTCTTTATTCTGGTTATCTAAGGACAGTTTTGGGGCGAGCCCACACAACATTTTGTTGAAGATGATCTTTTTGAAGGACCTCTAAAGGGCACAAACTATTTGAAGGGCCCCTAAAAGACACAAACCAATGTGCTGAGAACAGATTAAACAACCAAAGACGTGATAAAAAAAATAATTAATCACTAGGGTGTCTGTCTGCTGATATACAGATAGAGACATGATCGTTGCCAGCTTAAGTCAAATACGTTATCTCACAGATATGCAGAGCTCTCTCCACAAAGTAATGCCACATGTTAAGGACTTTCTGCAAAGATGTTTAAATCACAAAAATCATTACGCTTAGAGGAGCTTTGACATTCTCAGTCAGTTCTACTATGCCTGTATTTGGCAGCTTCATTAATTGTTCAGATGAGGAAGAGTGATGCATGGATGTCCTACTAGGCTTTAGTGTAGCAGCTTTAGGTTTTACAGACCCCGAACGCACACGATTGCTTTCAAAGTGTACACTACTACTGATGGGCGACACCCGCAAGTGTCTATTGTGATAGTGCAGGTAAGAGGATAATTGCCCCCTTGGGGTCTTCGAGTTATGTGAAAGTGCTAAGGAATGCACTGTGCTGATATAGGAATGCAAAATTCCCTAGGGACTTTATAACTCAAATGACCAGAATTGTTAAGGGGTCTACAAATCAAAAGATGAAAAAAACCTGCTGTAGTTGCCCCAGGGCCCCAGCCTGAAAGCTGCAGTTACGTCTTGCACCCTTCCTGCAAATGGCATGAGGTGGGGCTAAAAGGAGGCAGCCTCCAGCACTGAGAGACAAGGAGATGTATCTCCACAGTGCCTGATGTTGAGATGGAGGACCAGATTATGCATCCAGCAGAGCCACACTGAAGAGATGGATGGGTCGGGGAGGATTGGCAGGAAAGCAAATGTGTATTAGAAAAATGTTTTGGATGCACAGTATATATTAAAATCTTAACAGCAAGGCTTTTTAGTCACAGCTGGATCTTGACTCCTTTCCAGAGTCGCTGAACCACTTTGCCAGGGAAAGGCTCTGCAAATGTAACTTCTGCGTTAACATTAAAGGCACTTCCAAACTGCAACAGGAGAAATCATTTGCTAGGTAACCGCCTTTATAATTGTTAGAATTGGTTGTAAGATGCTCTAAGTTAATAGACCACCGCTGAAATTATTGGATTTTTTTCTTCGTAGTACAGTCTTATCAGCATCAATCAGATAAATAGATTATGCAGAAGTTATTACTCTTTGATTTCTAGTGCTAGAACATAAAGATAAGACCCCATGCAAACCTGTTTCTTACATCTCAATTTGTCATCTTACTTTCTTCCCCTGTATCTTACTGTGTTTGTATTGTCTTGTAAAGATAATTACAGTTCATAAATCCTTTCAGCAACTGAGAGTTAAATGCCCATAAAAACATACATTTGTCACTGTGCTTATAAAGTGGAAACTAGTGACAGTGGCGGGGGGGGAGGAAACTAAAATTTATGTGAAAGTGATGATTTTAGAGAGGCTAGCACTTTTTTTCTGTCTCAGAGGTTTCCATAAACATTTTTCCACAAGTCAACCAAGACAGCGCTTTATTTTGCCCATTAGTATATTCTTATTCTGTGGAGTATTTCATAATGCCAAATAGCTGTAATACAGAATGCAGTGCTAACTATTTAGGAGTCACCTGAGGGCCAGAAGAAGTCTGGTAAGCAAGGGGTCCTTCTGGTCTTATGAAGTTAGTTTTTGTATAGTTTCATGCTATTATTCATCTGGAGAGATGTGTACAGATATTTGTTAGTGTAAAAGATCTCATTTGAAACAGGGGATTGCAGTGGCTTAGAGCAATCCTCCCAGAAGAACTCAGTTGCCTACAGAGAAATTGTGACACCCTTTTTCATTGCAGTTGGGAAAACTGTAGCTGCTTTCACATCTCCAAATGCTTGAGAAAAAGTTTTCTCACTATTGCAAGTGTCTAAAATGGGAAAAGATATCCGAGACTGGAATTCTCCACTTTATACTCTGCTTTTCAATATATAAAGGATCAGTCTGGCTCATGCATCATAGCCCTAATATGGGAGGGAAGATATTTTTTTTAGCATAAGAAAAATGTCTGGGTCCATAAAATTTTAAATTATATGAATTGTAGACACTCTGTATTGCATATTAAAATTGTTATTCTAACATACATTTGACTTGAGGTGTAGTGGAGATAGTTTTGCTTTCCTGGAGAGCAGTGTCTCTTTTTTCCCCAGTATCTTTTTCCCTTTACATTTAACCACCTTTAATATTTCATGTCTTTTAGCAATTCATAACAAACATTTGTGGACAGGTATATTTTCTTTGCTTTAAGTGCTTATGTCTTAAATTTATGCAAGTACTTGCTGCTAATGCACAGCAGAAGAGAAGGGGACCTGCCCACAAATGCACTTCTCGACTAGACTGTGCTAGTTTATTTCCCCTGTGTAGGAAGAATAATTATGGCTTCCTGGTGTGCAGAACTCAGCAACGCTTTGGCTTTCAGGTTTTTGTATGCTGCAAGTAGATACAGTACTTGTGAGGTTACTCATAAAACAGGCAGCAGGGATAATCTGCCTGTAGTCAAAGAAGTTAGGAACAGGAGATATTGTGATTTTTGTATATGCCTTTGAAAATAACAAATTGAAGAAGTACCTTTTCTATGAGGCAAAAGATACTTTGAATAAGTTGTGCTATTTTTGCTGAAGACTTTCATACCACCTTGATAGTAGAAGTATGCACACTGATTTTTGCGTTGTGCTCAGGTTTTGTAGGAAGTTATCCTGCTGCTGAAAGTACAGTGCCTGTCTGGCATTTGTAACTTAATGTGTTGCTGTCGATCATCATACAGGTCTTAAACAAGCCAAACAGATATACGTTGTGTATTTCAAAAAACAAATCAAGATTCAAATAAGTACTTTTTTGTATCCTTTGATATAAATTAACTTGCTTGTAGTCAGCTTCTAATTGGACATTTATTCTGGTATTAATTTTGCTTTTATAAAAAACATTTTTAGCTAGCAGGTTGCTTAGGTAAATTAGGTGTTTTAAATATACAGGATTTAATTGTAAAACCCTTCTTACATTTAAACATAAAATATCATCTGGCTGATGAAATGCCACAGTTGAAGATAATTCTAATACCTTGCAGACATAGATGGTATACAAGAAGCCTGGGAAAAAGGCAAATGGGGGCCTGGTCTTTTAAAAGTTAAATGAAGAGCCACTGAATTATTAACCAGTCATAGCACTACTCTGATTTCTAGAGAGAATATCGTAGCAAATGACAAAGTAAAATTTGGACATGAGTAAGGTTCATTACATACTTGTCAGGAGATCTTGTTGGAGCAGCCTAGTCTATTCACAGGACTGTTAAAGGGCCTCTTGCGTAAAACAGCAGCAGTGGTAGATGTCACTGAGTATAGCAAAGCTTTCCATGTTCCCTGTAATGCTCTCATGAGCAAGAATGGGAAACAGTGGTTAGAGGAATAATAACAACATGTAGTTGGGATACAGCTTTTCAAACAATTGGCCATTGTGAGAGTGTTCCTCAATATCAAAATGTCTACATTTACGGAGTGGGTTTCAGCAAGAATCCCACCTGTATCTATATTTGATGTTTCAATGATGACCTGAGTGACACAACAGACAACATATTTATTAAGTATTCAGACAATACCATTCAAGGAATGAATGGCAGTTTGTTGGAAGACAGCAGTTGGTCAAAATGATCCTTTGACAAATTGGAGAAAAAGTCTAAAAAGGATTTCTGTTGACAGGACATTTCCTCACCACTAAACTTTTCTACCAGCTTTCCCCCACATTGTTGGATTGCTGGTGGCAAACTTCTTGAAGTGTCTCATTTTTACCTCTGTTTTTTTTTTTTCTTTGATACAAGTTGCAAAAGAGCCGTTTACCTCAAACTGCTATTTTCCTTGCCAGGAACTTTCTCTGAGTTTCGCGCCATTGTCATCTCAGCAAGCCATTTTTTAATTTTTCATTTATCTATTTTTTTTTTCTCACTATTGTTTCTTTCCAAGATAGAAGAACAGTCTAATCCTTTCTGCCACCCTCAACATGCAAATTCCCTGGCAAAAGGGATGGGATCTACTACTAGAAGTGCTTGAATCTTAACTCTTTACAGCTTGTTTTGTGTCCCAGATTGACCTGGCCAGCTATTTCAAGACTGATAGTAGCCAAAATCCATATGAGGGATGTCTGGATTGCTTGTTTCATTAACCAGCTAGCTATACTGGAAATTGTCAGTGGCTGAACGAATCCTCTGCTACAAAGTTTTTTGGCATTTTAAGATGATACACAAACTTTGCTGTAAAATTACTTAAGCGGGCCAGTGTTTCTCTTTGGGTTTTGTTTTAAGCTTAGAGCACTACCTAAGCAGGTACTTCAAGCATACAGGCACTGGTGTTTTCTTTCTCATGACTCTCTCCCATCACCCAGGTCTCTTAAGTTTATGCAGGCTGCAGGCACAGAGGAGCAGTCTGTCCAGCCGGTGATCTGAGTAACGCAGTGGGCCACAGTGATTTAGCCCTTGTAAGGTGTTCAGTTTAAGTCTGCAGAAAGAAACTGCTGGGTACTCTAGCATCAAAACCAAGTGAAGCATGAGGGATGGGAAATGAAGCAGCCCTCCTCCCACCTCAAAGTCCAAGTTCAGATCAGGCCACTGGTTTCTCAGCTCAGTCCCCTCATGTTTTACATGTAACTTTGTTGTTTTCAATCTGGCTTTGTTCCCCAAACTAGTAAATCAGCTGTGAAATGCAGAGTTGCAACTTCATTTACACTCAAATGTTCTCCTGACCATTTATTGCTTGTTGAGTCAAGTCTATTTGTGGTAGGAAAGATAACAGATCTTTACTGTCTGATACTGTTTGTCCTCATTAATCACCATTTGTATTAAGGGCAGGTTTTGGAGATGAGATTTTGATGCCCATCAGGAGACCCATACTGGGAGACCACCTTTCTAATTTCACTAGTGCTACCTGTGTTTGCAGATAGAGCCAAGGACATAAGGGTTACTGTGGTGGGTTGACCCTGGCTAGATGCCAGGTGCCCACCAGAGCCCTTCTATCACTCCCCCTCCTCAGCTGGACAGGGGAGAGAAAATATAACAAAGAGCTTGTGGGTCGAGATAAGGATAGGAGAGATCACTCACCAGTTACCATCACGGGCAAAACAGACTCAGCTTGGGGAAAATTAACTCAATTTATTACAAATCAACCAGAGTAGGGTAATGAGAAATAAAACCAAGTCTCAGAACACCTTCCCTCCACCCCTCCCTTCTTCCCAGGCACAGCTTCACTCCCGGATTCTCTACCAACCCCCCCCCCGCCCAGCGGCGCGGGGGGACGGGGATGGGGTTTATGGTCAGTTCATCACACGTTATTTTCTGCCGCTTCATCCTCCTCAGGGGGAGGACTCATCACACTCTTCCCCTGCTCCAGCGTGGGGGCCCACCCACGGAAGACAGTCCTCCACAAACTTCTCCAATGTGGGTCCTTCCCACGGGCTGCAGTTCTTCACGAACTGCTCCAGCATGGGTCCCTTCCACGGCGTGCAGTCCTTCAGGAGCACACTGCTCCAGTGTGGGTCCCCCACGGGGTCACAAGTCCTGCCAGAAAACCTGCTCCAGCATGGGCTCCTCTCTCCACAGATCCGCAGGTCCTGCCAGGAGCCTGCTCCAGCGCGGGGTTCCCATGGGGTCACAGCCTCCTTTGGGCACCCACCTGCTCCAGCGTGGGGTCCTCCCCGGGCTGCAGGTGGATATCTGCTCCACCGTGGACCTCCATGGGCTGCAGGGGGACAGCCTGCCTCACCATGGTCTTCCCCACAGGCTGCAGGGGAATCTCTGCTCTGGCACCTGGAGCATCTCCTCCCCCTCCTTCTTCACTGACCTTGGTGTCCGCAGGGTTGTTTCTCTTGCATGTTCTCACTCCTCTCTCCGGCTGCCGTTTTCCATCCGTCCCAACTTTTTTTTCCTTCTTAAAAATGTTATCACAGAGGCGTTACCACTATCGCTGATTGGCTTGGCCTTGGCCGGCGGCGGGTCTGTCTCAGAGCCGGCTGGTATGGGCTCTGTTGGACACAGAGGAAGCTTCCAGCAGCTTCTTACAGAAGCCACCCCTGTAACTCCCCCCCCACTACCAAAACCTTGCCACACAAAGCCAATACAGTTACCTACCCTTTAGTAGTGACCCAGTGATACCTTTGGCCCTGTCCATGACAAGGGGAGCAGAGAAAATTAGTGAGTGCATTCATTCAATATCGCTGCTGTTGTGTGTATCCTAAGCACAGCTTCTAACTGCCTGAATTCTTCAGAGACTTGTGCTGTTTTCAGAGAACTAATAATTTCCCACTGTAAGGACCGCTTCTGTCAGACTGATCTTAGTGATTAGAAAGGCGCCTATATCTGGAGATTGCTCCATATGAATAAGTCACAGTTGCTTTGACAGTGTCTTTGGTCGACCCATGGGGCTCTACGGATTATCCGGGTCAAGGATGTCTTGGTGCTTGCCTGTCAGTTTGCAAGTTGACCAAGCAAGTGCATGGATGACAGAATTTTTCTGGAGTTTTTTTGGATCTAATGTACTGACTGGTTTTGTACAGGGTTGGGATCTGAGAAGGAAACAGAGGAGTGCTTTTTTGTATCATTTAAAGTGGGCTTATCTAATATGCTTTCCAAGTTACTGTATGGATCATCTCAAGTGCCTAACTGAAATTTAGCCATTCGTATTCTCTGCTATTTACAGTTCATCTTCCTTAAAGATCATAACTTTTGCTCTTGAACTGAGTTTTTACCTTGTAGAGCACAAGCCTGCAGACTTCCAACGCAAACATAGAAAATGAAAATTGGCCTGATATTTCTAAGGTTTGCTCAGTAGGTCTATTATGCATGTATTTGGCCTAATTGAAAATCAGTCCAGAGTCCTAAATTCATAATGATTTGCCTGTATTATAAGTTTAGTAAGGATTCATGTAACACTTATGATACTTTCTAATCCCTTGGATTTATTTGCACAAAGGACCTGACAAAGCAGAGTAAGATGTCTCAGGTAGTTCCTTTGTTGCAGGGGTTGAAAGGATAGGTGTTTGCAGTGCTTAAACAGGGCTTTTGCTGTGGGAATTTGGCTGAAAGAGCTAGTAAATTTGAGGGTTCATTTCATTTGAAAGCCTTTTGTATTAATATCAGTTCTAATTACACAATTTTTAAAGTCTTTCAGCAGATGTGTGCTGTAATTGGTTTGTGCTGGAAAATATTTTTTTTGTGTGTGTGTGCTGTGCACTTCCACAAATATGAGAACTAGATGCAAATTTTTGGTGTTGGCCAAGTCATGGATTTTCTTTAAGTAAAGGTGATTTATTACTGCTGCTGTAATTTCTTCTGAATGAGGTAGGGCAGAGGATCTGATTTTCATATTTCCTCTGCTGAGAAAATTCAGTATTTATCATTTATGTAATAATTGTTTACATTAAGGTAGTCCTATTTTGTGTGTGCGTGGTTTGGTCTAATTTTCTCAGATTACCCTTCTCTTCTACATTCGGTAGTCGAGAGGTTAGAAAATAAGTCAGAAATATTCACTTTTTTGATCTGTTGAGTTTGCTTTTATTTCTAGTTACATTTTAGTTTTAATGGACTTTGGAAGCTCGGAAAAGACACAAACTCTGTAAGCAATGATAATTCTTCCTGGTGCTCTTAAATCTCATCATGGAGGTGGCATGCTTATTATTCTATCCTAGCTGAAAGAGAAATAGCTCTGGTTTTCTGAGGTTTGAGCTTTTCAAAATGGGAAAAATGGAGGTTTCTTCTGTTTAATATCTGACTTTGTAACAAGTATTTCATTTACTCTTTGCCTGTTTCTAACTTTGCAGTCAACTCTCCAAGCCAGTCTGAGAAGTATTTTTTGAACAGGTGCACTTACAGAAGAAATCTTAGGAGAGAGTTTAAAAACCTTTTGTACTTGGAACATTGAGATGCAGGGGAAAGAATATGAAAACACCTGGTGCTCAGTGAGAAGTTTTACCTAAGCTTATAAAACCTTGTGAAGAACAATGATATGTGAAGTACAACCTGAGGGGTTAGAAAGCGGAAGCCAAGTAAGAAACACTCAGTGTTCTTATTTTAAAGTTTACATTTATTTTACAAAAAAACCAATGCAACCACACAGTCTGAGTATTTTTTAGGGGGGATGTTTTTTTTTTCCCTACTGTTTATGGAATCTTCCATGAAAATGGAGCCTTTAACTGGAGGCAGTTTGTGACATGTCAGTTTTTAGTTAAGTAAATATATACAAATATGTATATTAGAACTAATTTCAAGAAATTTAACTGGGGACTCTGTAGAAACTAAACACAGGAAAACATGAGAAATAAATTTTGATCTTTAATAGATTAAGGCTTAATCTAGTGTTGGCTAGGAGAAGCTGTAGGACTGTGAAATTAAATTAGTTGATCTGTTAAAACTTAACAGATGAATCTTGTAAGGCAAAACTGACGAAATTTAGTTAAAAACTACATTTAAAGATGCTGTTGAAATGGAACTTGCATCACAGAGGAAAACCAGACAGTTGGTCTTTAAAGATCTCTGCTAGAATTGGGTCTCACCTTCCTTGTAACTGAAAAAAAAAAAAAAAAAAAAAAAAAGAAGGGGAAGGTTTAACTTGAATTAGGTAATTCAGTTTAACAGAATGTAAAATCTTAGTGAAGACATTGTAAAGAGTAGTTGCTATATGACTAAAGAGGCTGAGAAAGGCTGTATGACCTTGTGTAAAGTTTGATCTGCTGCATTAAATGTGATAATGACAAATTTTGTTGCCCTTAGTAGGGCTTCAGTCCAGGTTAATACAAGTTAACTAAGACAAGTTCCTCCTCCACCCTCCCTGAGTAAGGATGTTTGGTTTATAAAAATAAGAAATGCTAGGAATCACTTGGACTACCCTGAAGATGCTCAGGAGGAACTTTGCAAGAGTGATTGGCAATACTAAATATTTTAAAATCTTAAAGAAAATATTGCCTTTAAAGCAGTGCGAGAAGACAGTGCCAAAAAGGCTTCAGAATAACCACTGTGCTTACTAAGAAGAAACCTAAACTGGTTGAGCTGGGAATTTAGTCATGTTCGCTTTCCTGCTTGATATCAAGGGTTTTCTTCCTGCACCTGATGTCATGTTATTTCATTTCATTTCAGTTTTGGGGTAAATGTTCGTAATGGACAAATAGGTCCAAATAAGCCCCTTTTTTTTTTTTTTTTTTTTTTTCCCCCACAAAATATATCTCACTTTGATATGGCAGGGGAACATTAAGAACAAGGCCTCTTTTCTGATGGGCATGTATGATGGATCCAGCATCTGTAAAACTGCTGGAAGATGGACGTGAAATATTTTTCTTTCCTCTTAGGAAATGTTCTTTTCCTGAAACAATGTGGGCAGAGGACAACTGGTCTTCAATAAATACATAATGTATTCACTCCATTCCCTAAGAGTATCTCTGGTTTTACTTTTTTTTAATGCAAATGCTGGATTGTGTAATGGGCAGCATGTTCAAGCTGTTCTCAGAAGTTTAGTGTGAGTTTTCTCAATTTCTGCAGAGTACCTAAAAACAGCTTTTACAGATCTGGTGTTTGAAGAAAGCAGAGGAATAATGCTCAAAATTACTGCTCATCTGAGTAATTTTGTTTTAAGATAATTTAACAAAGTGCAAAGACTGACTGTATAAAATTATTGGTGTCCCATGTGGTGACCATATGTTAATTAATGGAGGAGGCCCACAAATACAGATGTCTTTGCATAGCTTTCCTGTACTAGAGAACTAGAGAAAAACAGTACTTGGATTAGCAAATTCACACATTGCTAGCAGAGAGTAAAATGTCAGATTAGCTTGAATGGGGATGTTTTCTAGCTTATTTTTGCACTTCTGATTGCTTTCTGGGTTCTGATGTGGTTGATTTTGGGGCTATTTCTTTCATGCAATTAAAACCAATATATTGTGTTTGTAACTAAGCAATTCTACCGCTTTTCTTTTTTAAAGTATTCTGTCACCAAGTATTTAAGAGCCTAGACTCCTTGAATGTGGTGTTGAGTGCTACTTAATTTTTTTGTTTTGTTTTCTTGAGAAATATATCAGGTGTATAATCATACTGGAAAAATATTGAAACGCTCTTGATAAACTTTTACTGATAAAGTTGTATGTCTTTTCCTGTAAATCTTGTATAGGCTGTTAACTTTCAGGAGACCCAAGATGAAAATCAGATGAAAATAAACTGTGAATAACAAATACTTTTCTTTAAGTTACCGTGGGCTTATTAAATGCAATTACCATTTAATTTGGTCCTAAAGATGTTTTTTCTGCTGTTGTGGTTGAGTTCTCCTGTTTTCATCAGAATAGAAATTAATTATTTCATATTTGTACTCCTTTTTGTTATCTTTTACTTTTTGTGATTGTGTTGATGCAAAATATGTTTAATGGACAATTTGTATAATATGGACAATTTTGGGGTTTCCAGGTGTCTGCTAGCTGTATTATGTTAAAATGCAGCATACTAACTGAAGGTTCCCCAAAAGATGCCTGATCTTAGTTCAGAAAGTCTCACTGGAAAACCTGTAAACATTCAAAACATCTCTTGATTGACAAGTGTGGCCCTTGCCCTGTGGTCTCATACTTAAGGTCCCCTGGCATCATTTGTTGCTTTATCTAGCAGGGACAGTTTGGCCAAAACTCAGCATATCAAGTAACTGTAAAACTCAAACAAGTACAACACTCGCCTACTTTAAATTGCTGCCATTCAGCTGCTTTCACTGTAAGTTTGTGCAAGAGTTTGCTCTAACTGTTCCTGCCTTTCTTGGTAAGGAGTACTGAGGCAGGGAATACAGGCTAAAATACATTAGAGCTCAGTATGGTCAGTGGATTACTTACACTTTACTGTTATCCCTTTTATCTGCTGAGAAATATATAAAGAAACTACAGAAAAAAATCTGTAGTATACACACTAGGAAAGGCCTTATATCTGGGGAAGGGCCAGAAGCCTGAGGATAAATAAGCCTTTTAAGCTGTGATTGCAGCTGTCTTAAGTTTCAAAGTAGGCAGTTCCAAAGACTTAGGAAAATAGATAAGCTTTAATGATGCCCTAATGAGCTAATAGGCACACACTGGCCTATGAGTAGGAACTGAGCAGTAACAGTATCTGTCCAAAAGGATCTGTCAGACATTTTGCTTAGTGTCAAATGTTGGAATTTATTTTGGTGACAGATTTGTGGTGTCTTTATAGTACTCCACGCTGTGGAATACATTACTTGGTACTTAATGTCCTAACTGGAAAACTCCTACAGACAGATGATTGAGAGTAAATACACCCTCCAATGTCTTTTAACATAAAACATGCAGTGGTCCATGTGAAAGACGTTGGGCCTCATTCTTGAAAAGGGAAACGCTACGTTTGGAGATGCTTTATTCTGAAAATAGAGAAACAGAAGATCATCTTTTAATGGTTTGGGACATTGGTTACAATACCATGTCTACTACGGAAGGCTAAAAGGATATGGGTGTACTACCCAATTCATTATTAAGCGTACAGTGATATGGTGTGGGAAACGATGTGTGGTCTGGAAAGTGAGGCCAAGCAGCTGTATGTGATAACTACTTAAGAAATAAGTGTAATGGTACCTTATCTGATATGTCTTGTAGCACAGTAATCAGGAGTTAAGTGAAGAGTGTCGTTATTTTCATTATATCCACTGATTTGGTTTATTCCCAAGGTCTGTGGAAAAAACTGCTCAAAATGTAAAACATCAACTAGACAAGCATCATTGGGTGATATGAATGACAGTAAAACTAGAAGTTAATAGGGCAATAGGGATGCAAGAAATAACTACATGCAGGCTGGGGGAGCGGGCAGAGATTGGGAAATAAGTAGCTGGAGAAACAAGTAAAAGTAACTTTATCTAGGAAGCCCCAACTTTCAGTCTTGTTGCTGATCTCCAGAGTAGCAGCTTTGTCAGTTGTCTGCACTGATATCCTTTTCCTTTGAGGAACCTTTAAAACTTGACTCGTCAATCTCCTTTGAGATGGTGTGGTGTTGAATATCAAAGGAAAAAACCTTTTGCTCGTTGTTCTCTGATCTGCCTTACTATTGCATTCGCAACCTTTTCCCAGTTTTCTGCTCCTCTGACAAGGGATGGAAATCCTCTATTTTATGGTTTAGCAGGGAGTCATGTTACTTGTATAGTTCTGTTTGAAAAGCACAGCCAAAATAATTGTGAGTTGGATTGTAAGGAAAAACCCTTCTTTGACCAGTACACGAGAACTTCATACAAGGTCAGTAAAGTTGTTCTCATGCTGAGGTGTGACAAGTCACAGAGTGTTTAGTAAGAGTTTTGTATACAGCCAATAAACACCTTGCTCTGAGGCTTACGAGGTCCCTAAGCAGAATGAGTCTGTGTCAGCATGTTTTGGTAAAGTTCTGATAGTGCTGAAATCAGCAGTCAAGGATTAAAAAACCCCAACCAACCAACCAAGGAAAACCCCCAAGAAAATGAAAAACCCAACTTGATGTGAAATCCCATCCAAATTTCTGATCTTTTGGTCACATTATACAGCCACTGGATGCCTGTATGCTGCTGACAATTGCTTGGAAAGTTTTACTCCTGATGAAGAAGGCTGTGCAGCTGAGGTTTCAAGTGGTGTGGAAGCAGATTTGTATTCATCATTGTATTTTTCACAATTTATGGCAGGGGAAAAAAAAAAAGGAAGTTCTTCAGATTCTGGCCTTTAACCATTTACTATGGGTGGGTGAAAAAATATATGGCAATGTAGAAGTTTTATAACAGAAAACTTGTTAGGGTTTGAGTGTGTGTGAAGATGAAGTAGTGTTCTGTGTAACCGGAACTATGTGGCCTTTGATTTTCAACTGTATTCATGGATGCCAGAGGCAGCTTTTCTGCTCCAAAAGAATACAGTTGTCCATTCTTATGGAAGAGTAGTTGTTATTGCAGTAAATAGATGCTCAAATGCCAACCTCAGAATGGGGTCTTAAATTAACAGAATTATGAAGCTTTTTCATATTCAAGCTGCCTAAATAGTTGTGGAGCCTCCTGCATGAATCCACACTGCTGCTTTCTGTGGGCAAAGGAATGCTGATCTGAAAAAATAAAACACTAACTTCAGAGTATTAGCAAACCTTACATCTTTTCTTGGCAAGAGTGTGAGTCAGCATACAGAATGCCTGAATGACTGCATAAACCTGGAAATTGGAAGATTAATCTTAAAGCTGGGAGGGGAGAGATTTGGAGGTCAGAAGTGAAACAATACCATATGAGTCAATTCATCATTATGTACTACAAAAAGTGGCCCAATAGCAGAGTGAATAGTATGAATACCATTGTAACTCTCGTTGATTTTGCTGTTTCTTTTAAAGAAAAATTGGCGATAGGTTACATATGTGCCAAAGTTCTCATAACATTACTTTATAGTTTTCAATGTCTTGGTGTATCTAAAATCTTGCAGTAAGGTGTGTTTTTTCTTCTCTGGTTTGATGACGTAATATTACCTAAGCATGAGTAACTTAGAGGGAAGTTAGCTTAATTGTTGCATTTCCTTGGCTTCATTGGTTTTGTGTTTTTGGAAGGTGATTTTTCTTTTTTTTTTTCATTTTTGTAGCTCCTCATAGAAGATCAACGTTACCATCTATAAATCTAAACCAACGTATAATGGCAATGTCAAATGTATAATTACTAGGTCTGACTTTTAGGTACTGACTTCTGTAATAACTGCTGTAGCTGATGAGTTTTGAAAGCCCAATATTTTGGACTTTGAAACAGGTTTTCCCTGTGGGTCTAATTTACATATTAAAGCCTGGACATGCTGTCAGTACTGTCAGAAAACTGGGTATAAGAGCTAGTACGTGCTGGCTCCAGTAGTCTACAGATATTCTACCAGCTGTTTGGAGTACAGTTACACTGGAGTAGAATTGTAATTTGGTTTTGCTAGTAACTGAGTTGGGATTTGTCATTTCTATAGGTGTATCTTCAGTAAGTAAAGCATTCTTGGTTCATCAAATGTCAGTATTACTGCTGAGGAGACACTGCAGAGCTATAAATGCACATTTATTAAAATGCAGTTGTTAATTAGACATGTCTACTGGAAAAATGTTCCTTTATCAGAAGGCAATATGTGTCACTGGTTGTGAGTTTTCTAGTGAGTCGGTTTTGCGGAAAACCATGAATTCACAGAAAGTAAGATCCTAAACACCAAATGTTCTGGCTTTCCTACGCCTCTGAAACATACAGATTTCAGTCTCCAAGACCACTGCTTTGTGAGCCCCAGGTTCTACGTAGCTCTGTGTTCATGGCTGCCTTGGGGCTCAGAATCCTCCAGGGTTAGATGTCCTGCCTGCTTGGGTTCCCCTTCATACGTGAGTTTCCCTGGTTGTTTCCAGCCACCGCATTGTGGAAGTTGGAGTTGGATTAACTCCAGGATCCAGCATTAGCTTGATGGAACATCCATCCCGTGAGATAAAAGGATAAATATCCTTGGACACAGCCAGAGTCGGAGTGGGTATGGCGCTAGGCAGCCTAATCTAATGTTGCGGTGGACTCTTCTTTGAGCAGGAGGCTGGATTAAATGTTCTCTGGAGATCCCATCCAACCCAATTTATTCTCTAATCCTGTAATCCTCTCTTGGATCTAAATTTGCACCATGAAGCATGGGAGCACCAGCATCCCATACTGAAGCTGGAGTTGTTGGCTTGGAGACCTCAGCAGGAATATGTGCTGGAGAGCATAGGTCTACAGCTTTGACAGCTTGGAGCTCGTAACTGAGGCTGGGGTCTCAATCACGGCAATGTGGATTAGTGTTATGTCATCTGCCTTTGTGGAGGTAGACTCTCTAGACTTTCTTGCACAATTGCAACAGTTGGCATAATTTTGTATTTTGAAGCTACTAACCAAAACAGCTTTCTTTTCAGAATTAGAAAGTTTGCACAGACAAAATTTTTCTTTAAAAAAAAAAAAAAAAAAAATCCATTGGAAAGTAAACTAAAACTTTTTCTTCTAAATGATTGCATTTCTTATCAAACTCACGTCAATCCTGACAGAAGTTGGTGAATCAATGATCCTGCTGTTATTATGATTCAGGCAAGGATTACATAGGTTAGCCAAAGATCTTGTAACAACTTTACTTTTGAGTCTGGGGACTTTTCCTAAACTACTTTTGTGGGTTCTATGGATTTTGTTTTTCTTTGAAGAAATGAGTTGAATTCATAATTCATCATTACCATATAGATAATCCTGGTTTTTCTCCTCTGTGAACTTGAGTTTTATTAATATTTCAACTTGCAAAATGTCAACTTTAAAGCTGGAATATTTCTCAAATGTGAAACTCGGTATTATTTTTGCTAGACGGTACTAGAAAGGTATGTATCTGCCATAACATCAGGTTATAGTAACTTGATTACTATAACCATACTACTGCTAACCATCAGGTTCCTATAACCTGATGTTATGGCAGATAAAACTTTTTTTTTTTAATAGAAAAAAAAAACCAAACAAAACCCTTGAAAAAATGTTTGTACTTAAAAACCTATTAGTAGCCAAGCATATGCTGTGAAGATCAGTGTCGGTGTTTGAAATTTGTTTTTTTATTTTCTTTTTGGAATGTTATTTAGACTTTGTCTGGATAAGGGATGAGAGACAGAGCTTTGCCATTGGTATGTGCACTTAACTAACTACAAATTAATGACAAAACATCTCTTAAAATGCAATTGAAGTTGTGCAAGAGGAATGCAGCTAAGTATAACTAATTCCTCCTTGATATTTTATTACTATTGTTTCCCTTTCTTATTATCCTTACTTTAGTATTAAAAACAATACAGAGATTAGCTTAAGCTATTGAAAGAGGATATAGCGCTGTGTACAGCTATACTTCTCTGCTTGCCAGGTCCCTTTCCCTTGCTGCAGTTTTAGTTTCCAATCCCAGTAAACAGTTACAGACTGAGTAATTGTAACCTCTCACTGGCATTTCTTTTCATGTTTGTTCCCTGCAATAAACCAGCTTTAATTCCATTTATTTATTCAGTCTGACAGGTGGGTAACATCTTCAGTACAGCATGAGAATGGGTAAAACATCTTTTTGCTGGAAGCCTTGCAATTTAGGTAATTTTATTTATTTTAGTATAATAAACATCTAATCCATGGTCAGACACTGCCTGGAGCTTCTTTTTATTTGCAGTGTTGGAAGACATCTTATTCATAGTTGCCACATGTCTCAGATAGAACCTTGCAAGTCTTGAAAAAGACTGTGAGCCAGAAACAATTGCAAAATCAATTCTGCAAGAGGTCCTTTCCTTTTGGAAAGGTTGCCACTTATCTGGGCTCCTTATTTGAACTGCCACATGTAAGTAAACCCTGGCTTCAAGCTTTTAAGATGACCATCAAAAGAAATTAATCAAAAAAGAAATTATGGGAGGTCAAGGTAAGCAGCAAATTGAAAGTCTTTGAAGTTAAATATCCAATACTGGAAATGAAGGAAATGTTGATTCTGACATAATTGTGTCTTTTCAATTATAAGTGGTAAGAATTTTATACTTCCTTAGCTTTTTCAGAGCTGGCTTAAAATTACCTGTCGTTTTAAAAGCTTTCAAATGAATCCCCTTGAAATGAGTAGGAACAAATCTGCTTTCTAAAGAATTTGGAATTGCTGTGTTGTTTTTGTTTGATGACTCAGATTCACAAGGAAAGATCACACAGGCCTTGCTTGCTTAACTGATTAAACAAAAAGAGTGATCATCCCTTTACTGGGACTCTTCAGTCAGTAGTTGGGTGTTGCCAACCTATTTTAGTCCATTTGGAGTGAAGACCTGAGACCTAGTCTGCCAAGCCTCAAAAAATCAAGTTTCCCCAGCCTGGATTATGTTTTATTTACTCTTTTGGTGAGGTGGGCTGGCTGTTGGCTGTCAGATCACATGGGTCTCTGTGTTGTGGTCATCCTCCAAACCGTGATGAACCAGGGCAGCCACTGCTTGGAAGGGCTTTCTCTGTTGACACTGGAAAGATGAAACTCTTCTTGGCCCAGGTCAATTCACTTTCCTGGGAAAGCTGCCTCCCTCTGACTATAGTGGGCAGTTTTTCTGTAATATGTTATCCATCTCCTCTTGACACCTGTGGCAGGCTGGTGCGTGACCGTTTCAGGAAGGAAGTGGGTGGTCTGCAGGTAGGTTGAGTAACACAAACTCACCTCCTCGTCGAATCGTCTTTTACTAAAGCTTCCAGGTAGAAAAATAGGGAATAAGGGCACTTTTGTATAGATGTATGCTATCCCTTCTGCATCTCTTACCTGGGTGAGCAAAATCTCTCACCTGGCCACCAGGTGGGGGCATTGTTAAGATATTGATTAATTGGCAAATGCATATCATATCAGTAAGTCATTTGCATGTAAAAATTACCTTCTCTGTCTTTTATTCCACATTTTTCTAAACATTGCACGTGCTATGATAGATGAAATGCCTAATTGCCCATTGATTTGTATAACAGGAGAATACCCTTAAGAAAACACCCAATAACTTGGTAAGATTTCAAAGAATTGCTGCAAGTATAAAGGCAGATTTTTTTTTTTTTTTTAAGCTTTCTGGATGTTGTTTCTTATTTTTGGTTCCTACTTCCCACTGTCGGACATAAAAGGCTGGATAGATGCTTTTTCCCGTATCAGTTTTATCATTTGTTTACCAGACGCTGCTTTGGCAAGCATTACAAAAGCCTGCTTTTTATTGCATATGAAAATACAGTGTAGGTTGTGTTCTTAATTTGATAGCCACCATCCGTTTTCATAATAGGTTAAATTATCCCATTATGTTTTATGAAGAAAAAGTGTTTGATTCTGTTTTGATTTTGTTCTTAATCCTCTAAAGCAGCTGAAAAACTAGGAAAATTCTCTGTGAGCTTAAGAAAAAGGAAAAAAAAATCAACCTGGTTTCAGGTTACTTATACTTAAAAGTTGTTTAAATACGTTATTGGGAATTATGTTTTGCCATTTATAAACTGGAAAAAAGATGTAAACTTGTAAAATCTATGGTACCTCATTGATGTAAATGTACATACTGTCCTACTAGATTGAAACTTTCAAAATGTAACTTTGAAGTCATAAATTATGGATTCCTACATTAAATAGATGATTACTTAGGATGTTTTCTGAAGATTTTTTTTTCTTTTATTGAGCAAGACCTTCCTTAGAAAATATCCTATATATAGAAGATATATAACTGCATGTTTCTAAATAAAAAGTAGATTAAATGCTTTTCCTTAGTGTAAAAAAAAATTAATGAATAAAAGGGGAGAAAAAGAGGTCATTTACAAAACTGTGATGTTACTTAGGTAGAAGTTGGGCAATTTTTAGGCTGACGTTAATTCATACCATGTCTGTAATCTTTATCATGAGAGATAAGATAGAAAATGTCCTGTGGTTTGCTGACCTGATAAAGAAAACAGATTTGATGAGAAGCAGCAGAATGAAAACAGATAGGATCTGCTTTATGGGTGTCTTTGTAGCACTTCAATAAGGTAAAAAGAGTACCTAAAGATGCCTTTAGAATTGCTGCTTTTTAGCTTTTTTTTGTTTTTTAAAGAATCAGGTTCCCTTTTCTGCACTTCAGGCAAAACATGGGATTACCATAGCAGTGATATTACCTAGATTTAGGTGGATACGAAGTTCTTACATATCACCTACCTACCCATCTTACTGTTTTTCAAAAGAGATAAGTGTCAGTATCCTTATTTTTCAGATGAGGAAACTGGAGCAAAGGTGGATCTATTTGCTAAAGTTCATTTTTGCAGGCTAGAGATAGGTCTTTCAGTTTATTTGAAAATAAACTTAAATTCCTTGTACTGAGCTGCATTCGCTTTCAGTGGGGAAGAAGGCATAATAAAACTTAGCAAAAAGCATGGTTTTTTGCAGGGTGGGGTGGGAACAGGTATGCAAAATTTTTGTATATAGAGACCCCTAGTTTTTATTTGAAAACTTTGATTTCTTAAGAAACAAGTGGGGAAACTGAAGGCATAGTCAGTTCTTTATCAATTTATCTTCCCACAATTTATCTTCCCACTCTGAATAACACTGTTCAGAGTATATAAAGTCACCTAATTTAGTCAAGCTGTCTTTCTATAATTTGCTTCTGCTCCCTCCTCAAGCAGGTTGTCTTTTGCCTTTGAATTTCCGTTGTCCTTTTAAATTTTAGCTAACTCTCCCTTTGTTTTTGATAGAGTAGACCCTGACATGGATAGCATATAGGGGTGTGTGTGTATAGATAACAAATGTATATGTTCTGTATATATTCTCTATGAAGGTGACTGGGTTGCTATCTATATATTTAATCCTGTCATCACAAGGTTTTTTGGTTTTGTTTTTTTTGTCATCATGTCAGACAGAAAACCCTTATCTTGTTTATCTTTTGGCCTAGATATGTTATCAATATATATAAACTTGTGAAATGTCTTGTGAAATTTGTTAAATCTAAGTCCTCAGAAAATATTTCCCTGGTAACCTTTCTGTATTTGATAATGTATTTTAAACAAGTGGGTAAGGCACATCAAGCAAGGAGACATACAGAGCAAATAATGCAAATAGTTATGCTGAGCTCTGTATCGCAAAGTTATTAAGATGCAAATTTGTATTTGTTCATATTTCTACTTGTATATCTTACTTCTGAATTGCTTTTACTGTCCTTTTCACTTGATCTTACAGGAGGAAAGATAAAAGCCCTTAATGTGTAAGACAAAAGCTGATGATGTGACCTGCAGCCCATGCCGATGGTCCATAACCCCTGTTTAATATCAGATCCTGAGATAATATTAAGGCATTGAAGGGGGTTGGGGACATACCTAAATGAAATACCAGACAAGTAAAAAAGAAGCCTAAGTATAAGCAGTCGTGACATTCAGGTCAGAACATCCTGATGTTGTTTCAGGGGTGGTGTTGCTTAGGTTCATCTGACTTGACATTTTTCCTGCCATCTGCAAAATCCAACACTCCCGAATCTCTACCTCCTTCTGTGGCACTTCTGTGTTTCCTGAACTGTAGATTTCTGCAACTGTTAACTTGGTTTTAGAGAGACCTTTTTTTAATTTATTTGTCTCTTTTCCCTCTCTTGGTTTCCTTTGACAGCTAACCAGAGTGCAGCATCAGCTTGTCATCTACTGCTGGCTTTTCTGGAGAGGGCAGTGGTGCTCATCCTTGTCCTCTAAGTCTTGTTTACTGTGCAGGTGCTCCCCTTACCTGCTGTGCAGGTGGGACACTGGATCATAAGGGAAAATACAGGTTTGGAGAATACAAATGGCAGTGGTAGATCTCAAATGGGATTCCAGTAGGATGAAGTACAACATGCTTCCAAGTATTTCTGCCATTTTGGCTGACAAAGGGATCCAGCTATACAAATTACATCCACAGAATAGGTAGGAAAGTAAACTTGTAAAAACAGTCACAGCCTTGCTAAAACTCTGAGCTGTGTGTCCACACTTTTGTTCTATTCCCAGGTATCAGTAATGGAGTGACAGGTAATTTTTAGCTGGTAGTTCCATTTACTCCCTCAGAATTTGTGCAAGTCATTATTCCTTGGACAGAAGAGAAGATGCCAGGGGCAACGCTTTGCAGTGCCAGCTACTTCATCCCAATTACAAAGAAGAGTTTCAGAGACATTTATAAATATATATATATTTTTTTTCTCCTCATCTTAGAGGTCCTTTCCCTCTGATTTTTAAAAATGTATTTATCTCTGCCTGTATTTTTCTAGATACTCCTCCTCTGGCACTCACATGCTAGTTGTATTTTTTTTTCCCCACTTCTGCAAAATATTTGTGATCAGTCTGTGCAGCAGAAATTATCTTGGAAAAACCTCATTCCAAGAGCGGTGTATCTTGACTTCCCATGTATTTTTGTCTTGTGGATAGGTTTTCTGTTGTCTGAGACAGCATTTTATGACTGAGGTATTTTCCTCTGACTTTCAAGAAATATTTCTGGTACCATGGAAAAGTTGAGCTTGTGCTGTAGCCTGTGAAGTCATTTTCTGCTGCTTAGGTACCTATTTTGCAAAAAGCTGTAGGAGTATAATGGTTTATTTCTAGTAAGAGTTATTTGGCCAGTTTGAATAAAATTTAGCAACGAAGTTAGAAATGTCTCGGGAAAGAAACACAGAGGCAGTCTGACTGCCTAGGCATTACTTTCTAAGAGGCTAGACTTAAAAATGTTTGACTTTTCTTAATTGTCTGTTGCACCTGGGTCTGACAGTTTGCAATGTCTGAAGTGGTAATAGAGGGAGAAGGATTTTTTGCTCCTCCCTACTCATGTAACCTCTGTGTCCTGGGTAGCTCCTGAATCCTCTTCTGTTCCTTTGAAAGGCCATGCAGCATCTCAGGGTTTTAGTAGGTTGCTCTAATGATCTCCAGGACAGGTCTGAAGGACAACTGAATAAACAAGCCCTTTGACAGATTCTGAGGACCCCCTTGCAAATCACCTAAATGAAGCTGCAGGAGCACATTTAATTAGCACACAAATTAAAATCAGCAAATGAAGCTCAAACCAAAACCAAGGTGGCGAGGAGCTTAGGAAACCAGGAGAGAGTCAGCACCTCAGTGCCTGAGTTACTTAATGGTTTAGGACCATGCATAAGAAACATCAAGGGGTAGTGCTGTTCTGCTGGCATGAACATCCCAGGCATTCACTGTAGACAAAATTTGCGCCCAAAGTGCAGTAAGATTACTCCTGCCTAGATAGAGTTACAAGATGAAGCAAGATGTAATGAAGGGATGGATGAACAGCGGGGGAAAGATGGTTCCATTTTACTTTATCATTTATGATAAGGTTTCTTTAAGAAAGTAATTCTAAAATTAGCTGAGTGTATGTCTGAATTGTTTTGCTCAGACCCATGAAATGATTTTTTTCAGAGCTGTCACGCTGATGCACAGATGCAGTACTGGAACTTTTGGGAGCAGAGAAACAGGAAAAATAACTTTCTTTTTTATCCCCTGTGGATGTTTCAAATGCCCAGAATAAGTATTTATGACACATGCAACCATTCTTGAAATCAAAGGCTCATTAGAGCTGCAGATGAAATCCACTAATTAAATGGTTAGTTATAAGTTTATTTTTAACATTATTTTTATGTTGATGGCCACAAACCGACTCAGTTAGGGCCCCTACATTGCCGGTGCTGTAGAGATCTAAAGGACCCATCTTTCCTACAAAGAGCTGTTCTATAAAACTTAGGTTTGCTGTTTAAGATACATTTTTTTTTTTTCATCATCTAGACTAAAGGGTCTACTGACACTGGACAACGCTGTTTTCGCTTTTCACGTCTGTACTCTTTTCTCTCTGGAAAAGCTTTGCTGTTCTCTTTCTTTTGCTAAGAGAAAAAGCCCTGTTGCCAGGGAACAAGTGTCCAGCACACACTGATGTGTCCTCTATCAGATGTCAAAACCATGCATCCTAAATGTTATCACGTGCATACTGGGGATGAGTCTTACACATGAGGGAGAAGAAAGGTAGAATTGGCCAGCCTTGCTTGGTGATGTTCAAACCCCCCCCAAATCATTCACCTACTATCCAGTAGTCCTAATTCCAGCTCTTTGTTTTACTTTTTTTTTTTCCATAGCCCAGACAAAGGATAAACCACTAGACTTAAAATTTAATTTTTTTACATATTTAGAAGCAAAGTCTGATGCTAGTGTAACGTGGTTAGGACACGCAGAAAACCTTCAGAAAAAGAGCAGCCCAAGGTTTGAGCCAGATGAGGCTGCGGGTGTTGCTCATAGATCTGCTCTTGAAACTGTGAGCATCCATTCCATTGCTGAGGGGTACCACGGTCTCTGTGGCATGTGCCTGGAGCAGCAGGCAGAGACATTCAGTACGTAGTTAGACTGTCCTTAGCTGTGTGCCTGGCTTTTCTCCATGCCGTAGAATTAAGCCTTCCAGTTCACAACTTGAAGCCTTTTGGAGCTCGGTGGCTGGCAACGTGTTAAGCGGAAACCTCCCAGGGGAGGAAGAGGCAGTCTCTGTGCGATCCTATAGTCAGAGCTGTGTGTGTATTGTCAGCAGTATATTACAAGCATATGGAAAGGGCACCTCTGGAGTGCAGAATACTTCTCTTGTTTGTTACCACCTTGACATTAGACATCCTGTGTTAAGGATGCTCTGAGACAGATTTTTTGTACCTTGCACTCTGTGTTGATGTACTTGCACATGTTTCATCAGCACATTTAAGAAAAACTTCAAACGTATCTGTTGGTGCTTTTCAGGTTAGTTGATCCTGAAATGGTTTGTGGCTGCAAGTAACTTGGAGAGAGGTTGGAAGTTAAATATAGCTAGATAACATTTAGTTCGAGAAGTTTGTAAATGTTGAAGTTTTAAAAAGCTTAAGAAGTTGAAAGGAAATAGATAAATGTTATAACAGCATTATCACTTACACCATAAGCATAAAAGTATACATTTGGTAGACTTTGGTATATTGGGACTTTACCCTAGCATAAATGGGTTATTGACCTAAATTAGCATTTCTGTTGTCTTAGAACAAAGCAGAAGCAAAAGAAGACATTTCGAAATAATCAAGTACAGCTGTGTGCTAGTATGCCCTCTGCAAAGTTTCTGGATTGGGTCCTTATATGGGAGAGTTGCACCCAGTGACTACTACTGCAAGGAATGCTTCTGCTCCTCCGGTCATCCACAGATCATCATGAACAGAAGAGGAGAAAATGGCTGTGTTTCTCCCAAGCTATTCAGCAGCTAGTCTAAGCCTAGCATTGGTCAGGAAGCAACCAGAGAAAGCATTTGTGATTTTCTTTCCTGGCATTTCTGTTTGCTGATTTCCAACCGTAATCACTTTTTTTATTTTGCCTCTGAACCATTTTAAAATTGGTCTTCCTCATATTTTTGTGTTGGTTTTGAGCATTAAAAGCTAACTCACTTTGGGGGATCTTTTTTTCTTTTAGTTCTCAGTCTCACGATGCAGCACCATGCTGGAGATTACTGTCTGTGGTGCAGTCGTGCTTTTTGGCTTGACAGAGCAGTGCTGTGGAGAACGAGTTCAAGTCCAAAGCCAGTAGTGGCGTGTCAGCAGAGGGAAGCAGCTAGGTATCCTGCAGTGATGCTGACCAGTGCCGCTTTTATCAGCCCTAGTGTTAGGACCTCAGCTCCACAGCCCCAGCCTCTGGTTTAACTCAACTTGTAAAACTATTTCTGCTTGGAGAAATATGAACAGTAAAAGGTAAAGGTGCTTCTAATGGTAAGAAATGCTGATGAACAAATCAAGATGATTAGGGAGCTTTACTCACACCTTCCTCGCTCGCTCTCTACTGGGGAATTGTCATAAATCATAAAAGTCGCTGTCTTATTTTTGAGTTTTGCAAAACTCAGCTATTTTATCTTGCTTATCTCTCTCAAGGATTAAGATTGCAGCCAGGTATTCTCCCCTTTCATTTTAGAAAAGAATATAACTTGCAGAAAAATGTATTCTTCTCTATCTTGTCTTGGTAGAGCTGTGTACAAACAGCTCGCATTGTCCTCAGCTGACTGAGTTTATTGAACGGGGTATTCTGAAAAACAGACTTTTCATAGATATGTTGTTATTCAAATTTTGAAGTATTACATACTTGTGATACTCAGGTGAGGTTTCTGTACTGTTCTTGCCTCACACAATTTAAAAAGGTTGTCCAAAAGTCTCCTGCGGGGAAGAGTTGCATACATACTGTTTTTAAAAAAGTTAGCTTCCCTAGGAACTTGCAGACAGAAAGCTGGAATTTGTTTTCATGAGCCATACTCTGGGGGATGTTTGACATCCTTTTACATTTGTATAAAGCAAACAAAAGGAATGTCGGTATGAAACAAATTCATTTATGGTTTTGAATGAATATTCATTGTGTTATTCACCTCTCAGGAGCATTTCGCACAGAATCAGAGATTTGCAGTTTAGGTGATTCTGATGACTAGTGAACAAGAAATTGTTTCCTATTTGTAAATCAGATTTGCCTGTTAAATAGTTTACTTGTTCTGCCAGGTGGTTGTTTCCTCTGAGTTGTTATTTAGCAGCATGTCAGTATCGCAAAACTGCTAAAAATTAGTTATTAATTGTGCTTTGCTTGACCTCTTTTTTAGAAAAGGTTTTTCACAGATTTGGCACTTATTTCTGTATTAACATAAAAATTAATTTTGTTATGCTTACACAGACTTTCTTTAGGGTGATTGAAATAGGTAGTTACGCAGTGGAAAAAATGGTAAACAAAACTGGCTTTACAGTTGGCATTTCCCTTGATAATTTTGGATGCAGTTCTGCCTGGTGTCATACATGGTATTTTGCTTACACAAATAAGCAAACCTACCCTCTCTCAGCAATTTCATTGCTCAAGTATTGGAGAAGATACTTAGTGAAAATGCATTTAGGAGCTTTTCTCAGTATGCAAGCCAATTTTTATATGACTGAAATTGCTTCAATGATTTTTATTCTGCAGCATAATTGTTAGTGATAGACTTACGGACCACCCACTGAAATAACATTTTGCAGTGAAGGTTTTGCCTGTGGAAAGCTGTGCCTTCTTATAGCATAGAAGGGTACTTAAAAGTATTTTTTAGGCACAGAAGAAGTTTTGCTTGCTCTGTGATTGTAACAGAGATGGTATAAATTTTCAGTGTTAATAGTGACTGAATATCTTAAAGCAAGTCTGCTAATGTTTTCCTGTAGAATATTAATTAACCTCTTCTATGAAGAATATATGGTAATACATTCTCTTACAGATATATTTCCTCATTAACTTAAGACATGGTCAGGTTTCTGGTGCAGGCTACTACTTTATAAATTCCCAAGTTAATATCTCCAGATATTCACTGTTCCTTCTGAAGTTTAATACTGTCTAGTGATTATTCAGTATTTTGCTACCTCTCTTAGCATTGCTGCTTGTTAAGTGACAGTAACATTATTTGTTGATTAGTTGTGTTACTTTTCTTAATGAATGTCTCTTCAGGTAGATTTCAAGATTTGAAGAGGCTAGAGAAAGGGTGAAATTAAATGAGGTCTATTTGCTTCACAGGAGCTTGGGATTTCTTTATATGGATTCTACATTATAAATTTTCAATTTTCTTTTCATTTAGAAACAAACACAGATGAAGCTGCATTGATATATTGTGATGCCTACTTTTTTTTTCTTTTCTTTTCTTTTTTTTTTATTTTGCCAATCCTTGGGAGAGGGAGCTTGATTTGATGACTTTATTGAAAGTTAATTGTTACTAATAGATTATTGAGGGATCACTTAATAATAAACAAAGCAGGAAGTCTATAACACTTTTAAGCTTTGTATGAAAAACTGTTTTCTATGAAGGTAAAGAAGTCTTTGGACTATTCTGGAAACAGGTAGACAAAAAGCAAAAAAATACCCTTTTCATTAAAGAGAATGCTAATTTCTTGTCTTCCAAAGATTATTATTTCACGTTTAATAATTTTTCTATTTTGATGATATATGGCTAATATTAAATGTATTCTGTTAACATTTGTTTACATTATCTCTGAAACACTCTGCATTTTAATAATTTTGAAGGTGATATAATTGACAGATGGAAGTAGCAGCCAGCCATAGGTCCTGTCAGTGTGCAGATATACTTTGCTAGGACTACTGAAACGACAGACTTCAACATGCCTTGGCATACAACATGCTATGGATGATTGGCTGTCCTAGGCACAGGATACAGTTGACCCAGTAACCTACAAATATCGACATGCAGTTTTGCACAGCGTGCTATGAATGACTGACCTAAACATACACAATATGTAGCTGACCCAGTCATCTATGCATGTTAGCAATATGTTCTCACAGTGCTAGTGTGAGATTTCGTATATTAAAGTCAGCAGAGTGTCCTAAGAGCTTGGTTCTCCATCAAAACTCCAGAGCCCATCTCAAGCTTCGTGGCACGTGTGAAATCTTTCTCCTGTGCTAGGTCTGTGTGCTCATGAGCTAAGCTATTATTTCAGATTTAGAAATGTTGGGATCTTGGGACAATATCTTGGGATATTGCAGGGTCAAGAGACTCCTTTGTGGTAATCAATGCCTTGCCTTCAGTCAGTCCAGAGTTACCTACAGATACGGTGACTCTGGCAGGCTGCTTTTAACCTGGAATTAGGTTGTGCTTTAGGATTTTGTTGTTCCTGATGGGTTTTACCTCAGTTTACCCACTGTTACGCTTTGCCCTCAGCTGCTAACAGAAACTGAACTGTTAATGCATTGAATTTAACATCAGCTCAGCTCTTCAAATTGAAGTTTCAGATTTACCTTAGACTTTAAATTTGTTTTCTGTAGTGATGGGGCACTCCTCGCTCTAGCGCAGCTTGGCTCAGGTTCTTTGCTCAGCGCAGATTCTGGCGGTGTGCTGGGCTGTGTTACCTGGTTACCTGCAACCAGATTATACTATTGCTTTCTAGTGAAGTCTGCGGGCAATGTATTTGGGTATATAATAGTAAAGCTATAGGGAGGTGCCTCAGTTTCTGCAACGCCAGCAGTTCTTTACTGAGCCTGATTTCAGGTCCAAGGTTTGCTGATTGCAGGGGACATTTCTATAGCAGAATGAAGGTGGGTTGTGCGGGCTTAGGAAAGACCAGGATTTTCCCTTCATGACAGGGAGATAGGAAGGGATGCTTGTGGGAACAGAGCAAATGAGAGCTAGAAGGAAAGCTAGTTCTTTGATGGTTTTTCAGGGTGCAGGGTGCCAAGTTACAACTATTCTCTTTCCGTAATTCATTTGGTTGACCAGTTTGTCCATTTTTCCTTTTCAGTTTAAATGAGTCAATAATAGATTTCAGCAAGAAGTGAAAATGACTCTAAGAAATGAATATTGTCCTGCTAAAGATCTCTGTAAAAGCTTCCTTTTAAAATTCAGAGATTGACTTGTGGTCTCAAAAGTCTCTGGCATTAACTAGAGATGTCACTGTATAGGCAGCTCAGGTATTGACAGTGCTCTGTTTATCTGACATACCTGCTTTTAAAGGTTTACCATAAGCAGCTGGCTGCATACCCTCCTTCTACCAGTGGGAGGAAGGAATGAAGAGAGTAACAGAAGTAGGAGGTGAAGAGAAATTTGTCACACTGTTTCTCCTGTTGCTTTGTTCGTGTGTTTAGAAACACTAAAGCCAGTACGTAGTGCTTTCTGTATGAATTGAGGATGGGTTTTGGTACAGGAAAATGATAGTAGCTAAGAATATATAGTCTTGATTTAGAATAAAATAAAAATATTTGAATGACTGCTCAGGAGCATGTCACCAGTGTATTTTGTGTGCATTTGTACATGAGTGTGCTTGTGTATTCCCCAGTGGCCTTCAGGTTTTTGCCAACTTTGGTACCCATTTCTATTACTCTAGCTTATACAGTCTAAGTATTACAGCTTAATCAGGTAGAGGTAAAGTTGTTGTGATTGCAAAGATAATGAAAGAGAGTTAGAGAAGTAGGAAAATACAACACTAAGCCCTTTTGGAGTATTTCCTTCTACATAAAAACAAGTTAAGACAAGGATGTCATGATACATTGCAGATAAAAACTGTCTAATTTGAGCTGCTACATGTTATATTCAAAATGGCTCCAAACCCTATGTATCTAGTCAAATTTCTCTCTGATGTCCCAGAGGTCGGTGTTTGCACTGTAACTTTACAACTAAATTCTGATGCTTAAAAAAAACCACCTAGATTTTAACATTTTATGTCCTAGGATTATCCTCTTGGTTCCTGAAGACGACTGTCTGGAATACATGATAGAGAAGCTGTATAAGTTAAATAAAAAAAGAAAGAAAGAAAAACAAAATCACCTGTTTCACTTGATGATATGTAAAAGTTACCTTATTGGAATGACTAGTCATATTTCAATATTTCTGTTCTTGAATTAGCGTGCATTTGTGCTTTTATGTTCTTTTTTTTTTAAAGGAAAACTATGCTAAACATTTAGTAAGAAATAGTCTGAACATACAGTTTATAACAAATGTGGCCTTTTTTTGCATTTAAACCATTGCATGTGGGGATGGGTAGTACCTTATTACAGGCCTAAAACAAGGCAAAAGGTTTATACGTGTCTTGTGAATCTCTGTAGGATGTGCATGTTGGAGAATGGGATCCTAACTTTGGCTGTTATGATTAAAAGCTTAAATTCGGAGCTATGCTGTACAATGCCCTATGAAACCACCAAAACCCACTGTGTAAGACAGAGAGGGAGAGTAGATTACCCTGAGGGTCCCTTTAATAACCCAAGGACAAGAGTACTGTCCTAAAGGTAAAGCAGCAAGATCTTAAATCTCTTGTGAGTTTTATGTTCCCTTGTCCAGTATATGCTGGCAATTGATATTCTACATGGCAGACAAATAAATCTGAGGACTGAAATGCAACAGTTTCTGTTCTTGAAAAGATTAACCCAGTCTCCAAAAATATTTCCAGGCTTCTATGCAGTGACTTTTGAATTTGGGCTTTCGGTATTACTAAATGATTAGATGGGACCTGGATTATACTCTAAAACTGAGGAATCTGTGGATTCAGTGATCTGGATTTGGGCCAATATTTCATTTATTGTGTCTCTGTTCTTTCCCTGAACTTCAGTCTTTTAAGTAATGGAAGCTGACTGTGTATGACAAATGAAGATCATGATAATTGTGTGGAATTGGATGGAAATCAAACCTAGCATGAAATTTTTAGGCACTTGACTGATCCCAAAATATAAGTAAACAGGGAAAGGGAGGAGGACTGAGTTCCTAAATTTTTAATAGAGTTACCAAGGATATCCTGACAGATGTGTTTTGGACTATGTGAGAAGAGGTATATAAATAAAACCATAGCTGTACTGTTTAGTTTTCTCTGGTGCTTGGGAAATGCATTTAGTCAAGGCATGAGTTATTAATTGCATTGGGTGAAGACTTCCATTCCTGTTACAGATTTCCATTCAATAGCTCTGAGATCTTGTGAGAAGAAGATAGGATCTGCTAAGCAGGTATCAGATATTATTTTTCTTTGTCTGTAGAGCAAAGCTGCCTTAGGATGTTTGGAGGAGTGGGCAAACCTCGGTATCATTATCTCTATATAGCTTAAGTTGCCAGTTTGGGCAAATGGTTTATGATAAGAGGCAACTGAAGGTGGTTCATTTTAAATTTTAGCTAATTTTTAACTGAAGTTTCATTACTTCTGCTATCATAAGATATGTATGCTATTCTTTGGTATTGAGTAATGCAGGCAGATCTTCTGCCCTTGGCCTCTTCAAGTATCATAAAAATCTTCAAAAGTAATAAGTCCTTTTAGAACTCGCTCTCTTCCCCCAAAGACAAAAGCTTTTTGATTTTATAAAACGTTTTTGCTAAGAGCTGGTATTTTTCAGATACTAAGGCAGGTATTTCTACTGAGGGTGTTACTCTTTCAGATAAGTTGATTTCCTGCACTTCTGTGCACCTCATGTTTCGAAGTAAAAGTTACTCAGATACCTCAGGGTGCAGCAGCAATAAAACAATAAAGTATTTCCTTATGAATATTGCCACTTTCCATAGTTTTACAGGGAAAAGAAAAGACTAAGGATGGCTTTATAGATTAGTCACAACAACAAGATCTGGCACATCTTCCAAAGAGAACAGAAAAGGTGAGCAAGGTCTTGGAAGCTGACCCCCAGCACTGAACTGGCTATACTCTGCTGCCCTTGAGCAAGACAAAGGCCAAGAGGCCAAGGAGAGACAGTCTCTAGAAACCAGTGCTTCATGGAGGGGTTAGGCTGTATGCATATAAAAAAATAGAGGAGGTGAGGGTGGAAATTTCTTATAGACATTGGAGAAATCTAGAGAGCTGGCCAGGTGTTGCTTTGGATAATTATGGTAGGGTTCCAGGAAACATCTTGTAACTACCTTATAAAAGCATCAGATGTTCTGAGTGATGTCAGACCAACAAGTTCTCTGCGGTACTTTCTGTGGTTCTGCAAGACAGAGAAATTTGTATTTCTATTGCTTTTCTGTATCTAGATGAAACCCACATTTTAATAAATGCTTGTAGTTTTATCTACTACCTGACCAGCAGAAGGAGAGATTTGAAATTTCCTTTCAGCACTCGTTTCTCAGAGATGCTTTCCGATACGATGAGTGGAAGAACTAATGTGTCAGAATAGATGGCAACTCTCAGACTTCACAGGCTAAATATCTGCTTGTAGCCCTATCTTCAGTATAGAGCTGCAAATGTCTAAATACAAAATAATATGTGAAGAAACTGATGATTTTTGCATAAATTACAAAGATGTAAAATGTGTGAGGGTTTTAATTTTTCTTTCATTTGAATGTCGGTACATTTGAATGTCATCATTTGTAGCATGGTTACCCTACTGTTTGCTTTGATTATTCAGCCACTTGCACAGATATGTGGCAGAACATGACTCTTAAACGGTTTCCTGAGTTACCATCTGCCAGCTGACACCGTAAGTAACTGTGTGCATTCCCATAGCCCAGCACAGTTGTAAACTGAAATACATTATCAGCCTCAGTGAAAAAGTTAATAGCAAAAAAACCACACACCCCAAAACCCAATCAAACAAAACCCCCCTATGCTGCTATTTCCTACATTTTTTAAATTTTATTAAGTACATGTTATTTATGTATGAAGGTATAAGTATGAGCAGGCATGGTGACCAAGCTGGTGGTTAGTGACTGTAAAATCATCAGAACATAATTGTTTGGCTGTCTCCATACACCTAATTTAGGATGCTGTTGCCTAAATTATTGGTTGATATATTGATGTCAAGCATCTTAGGGTCTAATTCTCATATTTGGATATGGCAATACGTAGTCTGACATAGGGCTGCGGCATTAAGAATGTAAATCATCGGAGTGGACACATTTTCCAGCTGTACTAACTTTTTTTTTTTTAAAATCTATTCTTTATTTCATTATTTATGTTCTTACTTTTGTTATGATAGGAGTGCTCTGTTGGCGATACACCTTTAATATCAGATAAACTCTTAGCTGCCACAAGGAGACAATCACCCCAGTACAACAAAATGTAAGACTCTGTGTGTATAATAGGATTTCTATGTCTGATATGCTTTGGGTAGAAGTTGTTGTGGGTTTTTTGTTTTGTGGTGGTATTTTTATACTGAAGAGCTCATCATGTAAAAAGAAATTAAAAAACACTTGACCCCTTTCTACTCTGCAGTCAAGGCCCCCCCATATCAGTTTGAACACAGAAGTGCAAAACAGAGCAAGTAAACCCACCAGGAGTGGGAAACATGCAAGGGTGCAACTGTGCACCTCTTGTTTTGCTGCATTTTCCTTTGTGGGGACTATTACAAGATTTCACTAATAGGACTGCCGGTAACTCTCATGGGGCTTTTTTTCCCCTAATTTTATTTTGGGCTTTCTGATTATTGTTTAGTCTGTGTCTGATACTAGCTTCTGATTTTTCTCCTTCGCTCAGGCCATTAAAATGTTGCTCTAGGTATTGTCAGACAATAATTTATTCATACATTATTGTTTTGTGTACTGCATATTACCTTGTGCAATTATTTAATTAAAACATAATTGCAGGATGCCAACATACCAAAACAGACAGATGAAAGAAAATTTCACTTTAAAGTATAAAACATTTGGGTTTAGCTGTAGAAGGGAAGAGACTCATTGACTGTAAAAAGAACTGGCTTTTCGGAATGATGCTTATCTGCATCAATACCATAAATGCATTTTACTTTGAAAATTTCCCCAGAGGGTTCATGAGGCTTGTTTGTTTGCTTTTTGCTATAAATCTGGTTGGGCTCAAGGGTCCCCATTAAGCCAGTGTTATGAATACACGCTTCTGGTGGAATTACTAAAAAAAGCTTTTCAGGTAATATTACAAACATAATTACAATTGAATGTTATTAGTTATTTAAACTAAATCACATGCTGGCAGAGGTTGAAGTTGAAGCTTTGCTTTTATGTTGTTATCTTATTGTTTCTTGCATCATTTTATTTTTGTGCATGCATTTTGAAAATAATTTTTTTGATGCATTCAGAAAGGTTAACAGGGTCCACTAAGCTGAGGCAGCTAACAACTGGGAGATGAATGAGAATAGTTTCCTTATGATGTTTTTTCTAAACCACGTAGCAGAGGCCTTTGGCCTGGAGATGTTAAACTTTTGGTCATAGGGTGCTGGAGTTTAGGCTTCTGGCTTTAAAAATATGAATGTAAAGTGGCTTGAAGCTCAGTTTTGGTGTTTAGGTACCCTCATAAAAATAAAACTGACATCTGAGATAACTTTATATTTATTTAATAAATGGGAGCTATTTTCATTTGGGAAGCCAAATTTACAGAAAGAATGTTCCTAGTATATAGCTGAAAATACTTGCCCCAAAGAAAGTTGTTGTTCATGTGATGGAGTTGCAAAAGTAAAATAAACCAGAACTGAATGAAACAGTTGGATTTCTTCCAAGAAATTTACAAATGTATTGGAAAAATTGAATATGCAACAAGAATTAAGGAAGGATTATAAGAATGTATTAAATTCAGTTAGTAGGATAATTTAATAAATTGGTAGTTTAATGGAGGAGTAGAATGCTCTCTTTTCACTGCTTTTATTAACATGACTAATCTTTACTTGTTCATATGATGCTGGTGCTTTTTCTGTTAATGAAATGACTTCTGTGGTACTACAGCATTGGTAGGGTACGTTAGCCTGTGAAGAACTGAAAGCCTGAGATAAAACCACAGAAGACAAATACTAAAAGCAGTGTGAGGCTGATGCAGTTTCCTTTCTGAGACCTCAGTTCTCCTCCTGAAAGTATGTATTTCAGTCCACACATGCATATGCAAAGTTCTTGGTCTATCAGCATGATTTAATTGTACAAATCTGCGTTAAAAGCAGTGAACAAAGCAAAATCAAATCCATCTGTTCTTGCAATAAAATGTTGATGTTGTGCAGATGTAGCCTTGTCATCCATAGAAATCGCACTTCATGTGCAGAGGTTGGGCAATATGATGTGACATTTGGAGGAGGAGATGGGCACATCTTAACAGCGTAACTTTGGCGATGGACAGGCAGTTTGGAGCAAACTGAAGACACAAACTGATGAATGGGGGTACTTAGGCCAAGCTCTTGAGCAGTGATTTTTTTTTTGTTTAACATCCTTAAATACATGTACAAAACCAAGTAATTTAAATTGTGGTGAGCTAGATGAGTAGGAGCACTTATGTCTGTAATTCAGTCTTTTCTGCCTGCTTTTGTATGAAAATAGGCCTACCCCTGGCAGTGTTTCTAGCACTGAACTTCTCGAAGAGCCTTAGGCTGTCTCGTGTCTGCATGTCAAGTCTTAGCACTTGAGGTCAGTGTTCGAGCTCTGGCATTTTGGGCATGTCGAGTGCGGAGTCCCAGCGCTCCTCAGAACACCACGCAAGCATACAGACCAGCCACGGCTGGGATCCGAGAAGGGGCATCTCCTCCTATTTGTTTCCTGTTCAAGTAAGTTAGGCTGATAGCTGGGGCTTTCATATTTCCCAGGAGCAGGGAGCTAAACTGCTTTTGAATAACTCTCTGGTGCCTCTGGACTGGTACAGCCAGCCAGTGAAAATAGCTTACAAACAGCACAATTTCACAGTAAACTGAGTTCATGTTCTGCATCAGTGTAACAGATGCTAATATTTTCCAGAGGACCTGTTGTTTTAAAACAGTTAGTATGATCCCCTTGTTTTCAGAAGACTGTCGAGAAGAACGGTCAGTGATTTACTCTGAAGACAGAGAGGAGATGTAGATTTCTAATGTTAGAAAAGAATTTGCAATGTGTACAGGCTTATTTCTTGAATGAAGCTTTGGGATAGACACAAATTCATAGTTTTTGATCCCAGATTTCAAGCCTAAATGGTAAAGGCATGTCCAAGAGGGTGCAGCCACTGACTGTCTCTCTGTCCACGTGAACCGCAGCATGGCGGCAGATGCTGCACCAGTACCTTTCTGACAGGTATTGGGGGCTCTTCAAAAGTAAACAGAAGTTGGAGAACAGTGTTACTCCCCAGTTATAAATAGTACATATAATACATTGTCATATTTCCAAAAATGTTTCCTATACGTGTTCAACTAATCTTTGTTTCCACCAAAACATATTTTTATATTATTATCTTAATCTCTTCTCCATTGGATGTTCTGATAAGCTGTGTAAAGAAAGCAGAAAAATTGGCTCAATAATAGGAAAATAAATAACACAGTTAGATACAGTTTAACAAATAAGTCAGAAAATATGCTCTAAGTGAAATTTCAAAAGTGGCTTTTGAATGACCATATTAATTAACGATAAAGACCAAGCACAACACATTCCTTTCCACCCCTACTCTCTATTGCTAGAATCAAGTGGAACACCAGTTTCCACTGTTTCTGGAAATGACTGAAAGCTCCCCAGTTTTTAACCAAACTCTGTCAGTAGAAAGCTTAGTTCACAGTACGATGATTTAGGCAGAGACTGAGTGTACAAAAATGAGCAAAATTAATCAAACTGGACTTTTTAATGTCACCGTATTTTTATGTGTGATTTTTGCTTTTAAATGCTTTTCCAATGTATCTTAACATCAGTCCAAGTCAGCAAGCAGAGAGGGCAGGGAAATGTCATTTTATTTCACGACAATGTGAGCTTTCAGGAACGCTTTAAGTCTTGGCCAGTCTGGAGAGACCCAGTACGTAGAGCTTCCTTGGGAACCAGATTCCCCGATTCATTTATGAAAGCTAACAAGCAAGTAGCCAAGAACCTGGCTGTTTTCACTGTGACTTTCCAGCAGCTGGCAGAAACCAGCAGAAACCACTGGTCAAGCCAGTTTCAACCTTCTGCTGGCAGTTTGGGGTTCCTTGCTCTGTGAGCACCAGCCTGGCAGGAGCTCCAGCATTTCCCTTCTCTGGTAGCTGTAGTAGCCCAATTCTTGGGCAGATCCATGCAAATAAGTTGGTAAAATTAACCTGTCTCTAAGATATCATTAATGTGATCAATAAACATGTTACCACTATGTAAGTTGCTTTGTTTCTTCTCTGACAGGATCTGAAAATAAATGAAAAAAACTCATTGGATTGTTGCGGTAGCATAAGCAGTTATGGGACACTGGGGTTGCTGGCTCCCGACAGAATTGCAATGGGTCGCTGAAATTCTGGGGTTTCATGACAGTGCTTTCTGTCAGTCCCAGAATGTAATGACAACCTGTAGCTCTGAAGGGTTTTGACTTATAAAAGTGATTTTAAAATGGGATGGTTGAGACACACCTGACAATGACAGATGGAAAGGTCTTTAGGTGACATTAAATCTGTTTAAAGGAAAAAGGAAATAAGAAAATCAGTGATATGTAGTAAAGCTTACACACGCTTGATTTTTTTTTAATAAGTTACTGTGTAAGTCATTGATTTTGAACAATAACTGTGATGCTGGTTTTGGAGCAAATAAAATTACATACAGAAGGTTGGAGCAAATAAAGTAAATGTGATTACTGCTTGAAGTCCTGTTCAGAGGCATTTTATTTGGTAATAGTTTAAGCATAAGCTGAAGTGATTTTCTAATAGATAATGCAATATTTCTGACCTAACAGTAAGAAATATAACCATTACCAGTCATCCAAAAAATAGTCCTAACAGAGAGGTATTAAACTGTTAAAGGATTGTTCTGGGAGGTTTTTCTCCTTCAAGTGCACTTGAATATAATGTTTTACATGGTATCTTTCATTTAGACTGTCCGAACAGTCCTCTGGAGCTCATGAAAAGTGGAAGCAGGGAATGGAGGTGTCCTGCTTTCAGATGGCAGAAGGAAACTAATGGAGGGAACTGCCATGAACAGTGATGGTTTTAAACACAACCAGAGGAATAGCACGGTGTAATGATTTACATTGGACTGACTAGTGATGCACGTTGGTGGATGCTGGCAAGGAGGAATCTTGCAATTTGAGGGGCTTCTTTGAGGGTTTCTGTCTCCTCCTCTTCCTAGGAGTTCTGGCTCCACTTCTCTTGACATTGTTTTAAGAGAAACAAAACTGTATGACTAGAAAGAGACTGCTTTGGTGGTGTTCCTGGAGCTTGGCTAAAATAAAGAGCACTAAAGGTAGACTATTCTGAAATGACTAAGGGGTCATTTCAGTAAACAGTAAATGGGATTGATATAGAACTTAAATTTACAAATCTATGCAAGAGGTATCTTGCATCCAAACACTGCCTCAATTGCATCTCTTAGCAGAGTAGAGATTTTCTTAGGAAGTTGAAGGAAGGAATTTTAGCGAAGCCATTGAAATACACCACAAAAGCCATCTTTTTGGTGTTTCAAAACCTTGTTTTTTTTCTGTAAGTAGTGCTCTGGGAGGTTGAGAACTGGGATAAAACACAAGTGTGTAAACTGTCTACAAAAATCACTTCATGCATTTGCTCAAATATGGCCACAAATAAGGTGGGATTTGACTGTGGTTTTAAGGATGTAGCAGAACTTAGCAAGAGAATGATAAGCTTTTATTCCTTCTTATATCCATTATTTTTCTTTCCTAGCTATAGTTTCCTTCCTGTGAGTTTTATCCAGCAACCTCTAGGCCTACCGCTTTTTTGCCAGAAATATATTTTTTAGAAATACAACTCCAGTCTCTCTGCCAGACCCATGAAAGCTGGTCTGTCATGTGTTTGAATTAGTATGTTAACAGGACAAGAGCCAGGGAAATATATCTTGACAGCTCTAACACTGTATACTGAGAAATAATACATGATAAGGAAAATTAATGGTAGTAGCACATCAGCTAGTATAAATGTGACTGGCAATTTTTATTTGTATATGGTTTCTGGTTTTGAGCCATGGAAATTATGCAGAGGGTGAAGAAAAGTGACAACCTGAACAGCTGCCTATTGAAACTCAGTGCTTGAAATTATGAAATTTGTAGATTGGTTTCATCCTGTGATTTTACTGTTTGTCATTGTGACATCTGCTAAAAGCTCTCATGGTAGACATTCCTAACACATTTCTCAAAAAGCATTAATGATTCATTGTTTGGTCTTGTTTTTAGGGCTTTTGTTTTGTTCCTTTTGTGCAGTATTTCATGGGCTCATTACCAAAGTCCTGGGGCCAAACTGATCCCTAGTGTATCTTCTTCTAAGCCCGCTGAGGGTAGGAGGATTGATGATAACTAATTGTTAACATTATGAGCAACTTTTTGCTGGAGTCATATTGAGTTGAGTCCAAACAGAACTACTGGATGTCAATGTGCTTAAAATACTAAGATTAGAAACTTACTTGGGTACCCTTTTGTCTACTTTGTACTCACAGAAGATCGTATTCATAAAGGCTGTGTGCTAGATTTTTATATAGGTTTTGAATTTTCTGTAGTTTTGTTTAATCCCTACTCATTTATTATTCAATATCAACTTCAGATTTTTTCTTGTCAATCATACTTTGTTGTTGACTAGCGCTGTTTAAATTTCTCTGAATCATACCTTTTTGCCTGATTTACATGAATAAATCACACAGGAGGAATGGGGTTTAATGGATCAGGAGTGTTTTTTCCTAGCTTATTGTCTTTGCAGTCTGCATGCTAATTTGTTGGTTCAGAGTCAAGTGCATGCAAATCTGATGGCTTATTGGACTGGATACTTGCAGAACTATTTGATTTAAGGATGAAGAATCAGGCTGTTTGTACCCATGAATGGTCTTGACACACTCAAGGTATGTTAAGAATTAAGTAAAGATAAGCTATGCTGGTGGGGTAAGAAGTGACACATGTAATAACTAAGCCAGCAAAAGTCCTGCAAGAAGGATTAGAGGAAATTACATTGTTCAGAAATCACATTTTTTAGACTTGCCTTAGAGCTTCTAGTCTTATTTGGTGTAAGTTAAGGTATTCCCCTGTTGTTAGGGATCTGAGATTGTTTTCTTCCCATTTACACTTGCTAAAGAGCTTTAGGACTCAGCTTTGCATGTCCCCGATGTACAGCAGCAATGACATGCCAATATTTCTGCCATGCAAACAACTATGTGTTGTATCATGTGAAAAAAAAGTGGTTTGTCTTAGTGGAGAAGGAAACCCCACAAATATATTTTGTTAGTAATTAACTTCTTGAGGGCTTCATTCATGTCCTATTTTTCCTCCTAGATAGCTGGATATCTAGCTGTTTGTTTCCTATCCACTGCTCCCAGTGTTGTTTCATTCTGCCATAAATTCTGCTCTATTTTTTCTCCAGTATGTGATGACTATTCTCTACATTTGTATGCTTATTTGTACTACTTTCCTGTCAGTGGTATACTACAGTTTATCTAATGCTTCAACTTTTATAGGAAGCTGAGATACTGTGTGCTAGTTTTACCATGAAAGATTTACTTCCATGCAGTTCATCGATGCCTCGACTCTGTGTGTGAGCAGAGCTTTGTGCTGACCTCATTTTGTGATGTCACATATCACAAGCATTGCAAAATCTGGAACATCAGGAAGAACGTTTGGTTCGTAAATTTAAACTCAAGTTGCCTAAATTTAAAACATGATGCAACTGATGCCAGGCTTCTCTAACTGGCCTCTGTTTCTGAATCATTCTTGAGCTATTATATATCACTTGGAGCATAAAAAAAAACCCTTTTCCGTTCTCTAGGCCGATTTTTGCAGGATTTGAGTTAATGTGTTGTTTGGCTGGTTGGGGTTTTTTGTACATTTTGATGAGGAGATTCTTTTAGTTCTTTGGGTATCTTTCGAAATGCTAATTACCTCTTTTCATATGTTGTCTAGTAGTATCGTTTCCTACTTGCATCACAGTAGTTCCCTGATCTTCCATAGTCTGTTTGAATTTAAGGTCTGGTCTCGCAGAGCTTTTTGTTCCTTACCTTTGATTCAAGTCAGGGGTACAACTCTGCCTCTCTTATACCCTATCTGAACGACAGCCATTTGGCGTTGAAGATAAGCCTGTCTAGGTCAGGTGTTAGTTTATGTTTTGTGAGAAGGCAAGACTCCAAATCTAGGGAAAAGGGAAGGTTACAGGGAAGGGAATCCAAAATATATGGTCGGGTACTCAAGAGTGTGAACAGTCGAATTCCATGTGATTGACAGAAGGATAAGAAAATTGCCAGAGCACTCAAAGGCCAACATTTTGGAAACTTGTTAACTGTTGATGTTTTGATACTGTTTTCTTGTTAATCAAACCCAGTATGTCTTCCTGGTCATAGTATAATGACGTAGTAAAGCTTAGATAATTAAAAAAGGCACCCTTTGTGCTCTCAGGATGAGTACGTGGACAGGAGAGCAATTTGCAACTGTAGATATATAAATCCTTATTTTCAAACATTCAAATTTAACTAGTACAAATGGATATATCACTTCTCTTGTAGTGTTGAAACTTACTCTTACATCTGATTTGCTGAATTTACTTTGATTTGAGCCTGTCTTGAATTCTTCTGACAAATCAAAAGGAAAAGCTGAGAATAAGATGCAAAAATTGTGCAGCTCAAACCTACATAGTGGATCTAAAGGGAGCCAGCACTACTTGACATATAGCCCGTGATAAGTACCAACTGCTGTGTCCTGGTTTCAGCTGGGATAGAGTTAACTATCTTTCTAGTAGCTGGTACAGTGCTATGTTTTGAGTTCAGTATGCGAAGAATGTGGATAACACTGATGTTTTCAGTTGTTGGTCAGTAGTGTTTCGACTAAAGTCAAGGATTTTTCAGCTTCTCATGCCCAGCCAGCGAGAAAGCTGGAGGGGTACAAGAAGTTGGCACAGGACACAGCCAGGGCACCTGACCCAAACTGGCCAACGGGGTATTCCATACCATGTGATGTCCCATCTAGTATAGGAACTGGGAAGTGGGGGCGGGGAATCGCTGCTCGGGGGACTGGCTGGGTGTCGGTCGGCGGGTGGTGAGCAATTGCACTGCGCATCATTTGTACATTCCAATCCTTTCATTATTACTGTTGTCATTTTATTAGTGTTATCATTATCATTATTAGTTTCTTCTTTTCTGTTCTATTAAACTGTTCTTATCTCAACCCACGGGTTTTGCTTCTTTTCCCGATTTTCTTCTCATCCCACTGGGTGGGGGGGAGTGAGTGAGCGGCTGCGTGGTGTTTAGTTGCTGGCTGGGGTTAAACCACGACATGCTGGCATTTTCTTAACTTGCAGTTGAGTGCCTGGAAGTGGTGCCTTTAAAACTATGCTTTCAAGAGGAGGTGCAAACTAGTGTAGTTCTGTCATTTGCCATTGTACTTTATTCCTGTGGCTGAACAAGGTCAGATTTTACTGGACTTATTTGACAAAGAGGAATCTGGTCTCTCCCACTACGCATGAGAAGCTCTGGTGGGCAGAAAGGCTGTGGTTCTTTCTTTTCAGGCCATCCTAGCACCACTTTTGATGAGGGCAGAGCAGCTCTGTCACTGGGAATACTATTGTTCTCTCCTTTTTTTTTGCCACCTTTGTTTTTGTGCTCTGAGTGGTGATGAGTTTAGTTGCTTTGTGACAGAACTGATGGCAACGTGGCCACTAGGAACTGGATTTGCTGCTTCTGCTCCAGTGGACATTTAAGCATCAGCTGAGTGGTGCTATAACGGATGCGATTTCTCCATACAAATATTTGAATGATGTTTAGCAGCAAGTGCTATGGCTCAACAGCTAGTAAGAGCTGTTCACATGTTTTAGAAAAAAATAAAAATAAAAAATTGAACCGAGGCAGGTGGATTAATCTTAATGGATTTTCATGGTATTTGGCTTGTGCTTTTCTTCTGGAGTTGCATATGAAAGTTTGAGGCATTTATTTCTCCCTCTCCCCTCCCCCTCCATTTATTCACCAAGGGGTTTTTTCATCATTTATCTGGGACTACTACTTGTTAAAAGTACTTTACTGTGTTTGCTATTAGCTTATTTTATTTTTATTCAACAGAAATGAGTTTTTACTGATTGGGTGAGTACTTTAAACCCTGCAAAACCTACTACTAGCTGTATGATGAATTCCTTTATTTCTGAAGCCTGAAGAATATCAGTTTACTGGGACCAATGTAAAGCAGTTCTTGTTTTTGTGTTATTTAATATTATTTATTTATGTCTCATGAAGTAATGGTCTTTTTTACAGGATCATCAGGAGTATAAGTAAATTTAAGTTTTAATTTGCAGGGTAGCCAGTAGTGCTTCAGAAACTGTGCTAGTAATCTTTACTTTTTCACCCCTCTGGAAAGAGGTACAATTGCTTTTGCCAAGCTAACTAAACTTATTTAGCTTTGAATGAAATTCACTCTTTTATGTTTTCATTGCTCTCCAAAGTTCCTTGAATGATTGCCTTGAGCAATGAATATACGGACTGCAGTTTATTAAAAGCCAGCTTATCAGCTGAGGTATTTTTATTCTGTGGGAGGCAAGGCAAAGCCCATGTCTGCTTGGCAATTTGGCATTTATATTGTGTAATAAATACTTCTGGTATGGTTGAATTAGACTCTGAGTTTAATTGGGTTTAAATGAGAAAGGAGTCCTTCAGTGTGGATAAGGAAGAATAAAATCATTTATTGTCCACGTTTCCGTGACAGGTTCTGAAACTGGATATATTTGAAAACAGAAAATCTGTAAAGATACTTTATGTGCTGTTATGTCACTTCTGCAGGTTTTCTTTTATGTACAGTTAAATATTCTATTAAAAGCATAACGTTTTATATGCTGATTGTTGGACGAAATTTCACATCCTGATACAGATTGGGGCAAGTACTCTTGGAATTCCTATTTCTGAAACAGGATTGCTTGAGAACTGTAATCTCTCTTAAGAGTGTTTGATGTGATGAATGCCTGCCTTTGGGAAGTAAGCTCTGGAGACACAAGTAGGATATTGGCTTGGAGCCTTCATCAGACAGTAGTGTAGCAAGGAAGAGATGCTTATTTAAGGAGATTAGTATTTCCAGAAAGAGAATTAAAATTCTTCTTGAAGGTGAGGAAGAGAACTACTTAGTCTGTTCACAATGAGCAGACAAAATGAATAGTGTTCTAGTAGAATGGTGTTTTGTACATGTGTTAATGCAATTATTAACGTAGTGTCTGTGTGCCTAATAAGATTAGATACATCTGTCATCTTTGTAAGGCATTTGACTCTTTGCTGCAGTGTTTTTTGTATTTATTTTCCTTTATGCTATTCTTTTTATGAATGACTAATGTAGTTTTGTATAGGTGGAAATAAAACTGATTCTCATCTCAGTAAATTGCTTAATAATAGTGCTATGCATTTGCTTTTGTTTGTCACCATAAGAGAAAAGAGCATCCATTGGTCTGGGTAAAATTGGAATTTTAATTAGCCTTGCCAACAAAAATCAATAATTTTGTCAAAATTGCGGTGATATTTTCCAAAAGAATGACACTAATGCTGATGTTAGGAAGTATTACCCTTGTCACATTCACATTTCCTCTTGGAATACTGTGTAAACACAAAAGCCAGCAAACTAAATGTTAATAAGCAAGCAATATTTTGAGGCATCTTCTTGAGCAACATTTAGATCATCATCTTATGAAAATCATTATTTTAATTTATACCACCTATCTAGCAAATAACATGGAAGCATCACAAGTGGGAAAAAATGCTCTCAAAGCAAGCTTCAGAATCCCGATGACAAGAACTCCTTTTTTTTTTTTTTTTCCTAAGCACCCCTGTAGGATTTTTCCTGAATTTAGTAACTTTGATTTTCATTCAGGTTTCACTTTTGGCCTTTCTTCTACTTGATTAGTAGGTAAGATGAAATGGATTTATTTAAAAGAACCAAACAACGACAGAAAAAAAATGGATCTGGACAAGAATGAGCAGGTCTTTCTTGGATTTTATGAATGAAGGCCCTTAAGGCAATACTGACTGTGCTTTTTCCTCAGAATGAAGGTGGCCTCTGCTCTCTGCAGTGGTCCAAAATGAAGATTCTGGATTATATTGATGATCTTATTTCATAGATTTTTAGCATGCCAATAGCAATCATGTCCTGTTTTACCTTCTAGTATCTCTTTCCAATCTATACATTTGATTTTATATCAGGGTACCCCAAGTGGAGTAGCAGATATGTTCATCAGACACTCAGCCTCTCTCAAATGCAAGGAAATATGCAAATGTAAGGAAATATGCAATTGTTGGTGAAAACATCGTCTGTATTGATCATCACAACATCTATTGCATCAGAGTTTCTCAAATGCCAGGAATACCAAAGTACTTTCTAGTTCTCCTACACTAATGTTATTTTACGGCATTCCTGTTTATTCATTTGTATTTACTGTCTAGATCTCATGAAAAACCTATTAAGTCATGACTTTCAGGGAGAAACTATATGCAGAGCAATATACTGTACTTTTCTATTTAGTTTTATTCATTTTTAACTAGTGAAGTAGATCTCTGTATATTGAAGGAATGAAGTCTTCATTTTTTTATTTATACTTTAAAGTATAATAAAGTTGCAATGCTGTGTTTTAACCTCAGCATAGGCTGTTGCTATAGGAATTGAACCCATCATTATGGCTTCATGAAAAAAATCAAGCTTGGAAAGAAGGGTGGGTTCACAAGGAACAAAACTTTTCGTCTTTAAAATATATTATCTTAGATAATGATTGGATGTGATATGAGAGACATATGCAAGTAGAGAAGTGTATTGATTTGTGTATTAATTCTGATAAAGCTGGAAAATTCTCTCAACATGCAATTCTCTAGCAAATTGATCAAAACAAATCCTCTTAACCTGTTTATGTAATTAACCCTTACATTCCTCACGAGCATAATGCATTCATATGTAATTCCTAGTGCTTTAACAAAACCACCAAAGAGCGCTTGCCAGTTGGGGGGAGGGGGGACGACGGGACCAAACCCACATCGTTACACATAAGGTCCTGTGTAAAGCAATTTAAAAGTAGCTATAATTGAGAGAGATGTTTTCTGCAGGTAGGAAACAAAAGTCTGATCACTCCATGAAGATTTAGGGCCTGGGGACTGATACTTAGAGCAACATTAATGTTTGATCTTGCTATGGTACTTGACATGTGGATAAACAGAAATCTAGAGTTAAACCTGTGGTGAAGAGCTGTGAGTTTCATCTGCTTAGAATTTCTTCCCTGATGTCTGTGCATGGAAATTAGTTCGGGCAATTTTATTTTTTTTTTTTCCTGCTCAGGTTCATGCTTAACTGAGAGGATTAAAATGTCAGGTATGTATAAAGTTGTGCTGACCCTGTAGCTGGTGCTAAAACCTCTCTCTTAGCTTTGTTTTCTGGCTCATTTGCTCCAATAGAATGTCAAATTTGAGGGAAAATATATAGCTGAGTATTTACGTAGCAGGAGCTTATGAGGAGAATTGCAGTATTTAGATTCAGCTTTTCTTCAGCTGGAGAACTATACTGAAAACAAGTCAGGATATTCTAATAACTTGATAATCCTTAATTTGAACAAATTAACACCTGCCTGTGTAAGGGGCCTTATTCAGCACTCCTAGCTAACACTCTGATCCTCGTGGTTTCACCTGGAGAAAGCATGTAGAATAAATAGGTGGGGTATGAGAGGCACACCAAGAGGAAGGCGAAGGGTCGGTCATCTGCTTGGCATACTGGTAGCTGCAGAGAAGGGTTCTCCTGCTGTCTTGTTAAGACCCTGGCTCTGCTGGGGCCCATAAATAGAAAAGAATTTTTCTGCTTTCTGACTATGACTAATTACAAACATTAAGCTTTCTTGAGTGTTAAGTTTATCAAGCAAGTACTTTAGGAGCTACAATGCATTCTCGAAAAAGAGTGATAGGGTGGCAATGGAAAGCTAGACACTTTGCCACCTTTTACCGCTTGGGGAGAGGAGACAACAATGTAGTCTCTTCTAAAGGCAGAAAGCAGCTGAAATGAATGAAAAGGGAGATGCTGCCCTTTCATTTCAACTATCACATACATACATGTTCAAGTATGTTTCGAGTGGCTTTGCACTAAGTGTCTCCTACTCAAGGGCAGGGTGAGTTTTGCTAATTCCGTAAATCATTTTAGAGACAGTTTTATTGGACTGCCTTTTTAGTTAATTGACTACAAGCTATTATCAAAACCACTAACCCGTATATGTGTCTCTGTATATTTCATTCCATAGGAGCTCTCCCATTCAATCATTTCAGATTTAAATGTTTTTGTCTTTTATAGGAGCCTCGATAAGGATAATGCTGTTTGGAAAGGGCTAGACTTCTGTTGTACTTGTGCATGTATTATTTAGTAAGTGTTCTCAATGTCTTTTAGAAGACAGCAAACATACAAAGTACTTTGCAATCATCAAGCAAGCTTGTCAAAAGGGATCGGACTACAGTCGTTTCCTGGGTTGTCCGAGAGCTCCTTGGACTATGGATGGCTGCCTTCTTTCTGTCTCGTCTATTGGATATCACATTGCAGCTGTGCCAGCCAAATATTACTGACTCCATCAACCCAACCAGAGTGATTAATAGTCATTGATAGCAACTAACTTCAGGTGCTATAAAGTGAGGGTTTTCATTCCATAGATAAATGCACAACTACTTGCTGCCTTTAGATGCAAGAGGGCCTCGAGGTGCACGGAGTCAAACTATACTCTGAATGTCCTGGTGCTGTGGATTTTTAAACTGCAGGAATTTTACTTTAGGCTCATCTTTGCATTGCAATCATTTATTCTAAATAGATAGCACTTCTGTTAAATCTGCAAAAGGAGCTTTTGTGGGTGCAGGTTTGTTAAAGAACTGAAAAGTCTCCTTGAAAGTCAGGGATGTTGTCTCCTACAATTCCGTATTGGTATATAGACACCCTCATTTGGGGGGGGAATCTTTCATTACTAAATAACCACTGGCAAGCTAACAAAAGTAAGGTATGGAGAAATTCTGCCTTTTCAATTCTGTGCTCACAAGAATGCTATTCTGCTGAGTTATTTGTTCATATTTAGCTGCTTTCATGTGTGCCACAGATTTTACTGTGTGGAACTGGGACCTTGTGTGAATGTGGATCCATTAAAGTAACGGTTGAAAATGCTTTCCGTCTCTGGATCTCTAAGAATTTCATCTGTTTATTGAGGAGGATTGTTCTTATAATATAATGTTTTATTTATTATCATTAAACCATATCTAAATCATGGAAAGAGAAGAAATTTTCTTGTAATTGTTTTGATTGGGGAAGCCATGCAGTGAAAGTTTATAATAATAATAAAACAAATGCTAGTGAGTTGCTTTGCAGAAAGGCCATTAAAATAAAACGAAATATTAATTGAACTGTGAATTCCAGATTGGTGTTCTCGTGAATCTCAGATCCAATGCAAAAAGTAAAATCTGTGTATTAGAAAAACTTATGCCATGGTTGCTCCCAGCTATACCAGTATGAGAGTGATGATTAGCATTAGAACAAACTGTGCAATAAGGGACTTATAGCACCACATTAAATACCATGACGAATGATTAAGAACTGGGATTAAAACAGTTTGTGCATTACAGAACACTGATGTGCTTAGGGGCACTCAGCCAAATCTGGAAAAAGATTGAACCCTCATGTGATGCTTTACCTGGAGAACAATTACACCTCGTTGTTCTTGGTGGTTTTCCTTTCTGTTGTGATGTAGTAGAACCACTTTCTAGGGCTGTAGTGAAGCCACACTAGTGTGGGTGGTAAAAGCAATGATGAGGATGAGGGAAAGGTTTGTCACACAGAAATGGGAAATCAACACGATATGTTGACATTTTGAGTATAGAAAAATGTGAAACTTCATAAGGAAATGATTAGGGGAATTGTTTAATGTGTGCACACAGTTTCTAGGGTTTGTTGCCGAGGGCACTGCCTGGCGAGCAGAGTCTGAGTTCTCTTTGTTCCTGGACCTGCCACAGATCTGCTGAGTGACCTTGGTTTAAAGCCACTTTGTCTTTCCACATCTATTCTGCCTTCCCTTGTCTTGGCCTCTATTCAACAGTCTATCTAAATGCACAATACAGTTTAATGTGTTGTTTTCCAGTTTGTTTGGATAACATAGCATAAGGGGACATTTGCATGTTTCCATATTAAATTACTGTCCCTCCAACGTATACAGAAATATGAGATTTAGTATGATAACACTTTCTTAAAACTGATGTATATTGCCATTCAGTGTTGGAGGATGGAACTAATTGTAGGAAAAAACCAATCTGGGAAAACCTGTTCCCAGCTTAGAAGTTTCAGTAAGCTAGGGATGAGGAGGAACACGTCTTACATGATGGTGTATTTCTGAAACACTGGAACTATAGAGAAGTTTTTGAAAATCCCATAGCTGATAAATATACAGAAATTACTAGTGGTAACATACAGTCCTTCCTCCTTCCTGCAAAAGCTGCTCATCACCCTAATGAGGTCATCCAAGCAGCAGTGAGACAAACAATCTGGGAAAGAGGGAATTTGTAGAAATGTTTGGCTCCAGAATGAGTTGTTATAGAGAGATACTATCTTAGCAGAGTCAATAACACTGAAGGTTCAGCAGAGACATCTGTGGCAGCTCATCCCAGGGATATCCTGACACACTTGCAAAGCACCAGCTGGAATACTGCTGTGGTAGATAAGGAAGCAATTTGTATGCCACTACTAATATCTAATTGCTAAACGCATGCCCATGGTACAGATTTCACTGGGCTTTGCTGTAACCGTAAACCGGATTTCCAGAACTGGTAAAGAGCAAAAGGGAAGTGGCAATTGAGCTGACATAGTGGAAGATCTTTCCAGAAGTTACTCTTGGCAAATAGCTCAAGTAACATACTGGGATTTGGTATGTGCAAACTGCCAATATCCAAAATGAAAGAAGCCGAACTGTTTAAGACTTTGTCAGTGATACAGAGAGTGGGATTAAGTGCACCCTCAGCAAGTTTGCCAATGACACCAAGCTGTGTGGTGCGGTTGACACTGCAGAGAAGGGATGCTATCCAGAGGGACCTTGACAGGCTTGAGAGCTAGGCCTATGTGAACCTCATGAAGTTCGACAAGGCTAAGTGCAAGGTCCTGCACGTGGGTCGGGGCAATCCCAAGCACAAATACAGGCTGGGCGATGAGTGGATTGAGAGTAGCTCTGAGGAGAATGACTTGGGGGTGTTGGTTGACGAGAAGCTCAACATAACCTGGCAATGTGCACTTGCAGCCCAGAAAGCCAACCATATCCTGGGCTGCATCAAAAGAAGCGTGACCAGCAGGTCAAGGGAGGTGATTCTCCCCCTCTACTCCACGCTGGTGAGACCCCAGCTGGAGTACTGTGTGTTCAGCTCTGGGGCCCCCAACATAAGGACATAAACCTGTTGGAGTGAGTCCAGAGGAGGGCCATGAAGATGATCAGAGGACTGGAGTACCTCCCCTATGAAGACAGGCTGAGAGACTTGGGATTGTTCAGTCTGGAGAAGAGAAGGCTCAGGGAACACCTTATAGCAGCCTTCCAGCACCTAAAGGGGGCCTATAAGAAAGCCAGAGAGGGACTTTTTACAAGGGTATGTAGTGATAGGACAAGGGGTAATGACTTTAAACTGAAAGAGGGTAGATTTAGATTAGATGTAAGGAAGAAGTTTTTCACTGTGAGGGTGGTGAGGCACTGGAACAGGTTGCCCAGAGAGGTTGTGGATGCCCCATCCCTGGCAGTGTTCCAGGCCAGGATGGATGGGGCTTTGAACAACCTGGTCTAGCGGAAGGTGTCCCTGCCCATGGCAGCAGGGTTGGAACCAGGGTATCTTTAAGGTCCCTTCCAACCCAAATCATTCTATGATTCTAACAGTGATTGATTGCTTTACTTGGTTTATGAATCATCTAAAAGAAACATTCTGAGTTACCATTGAGTTACGCTTTTTTTTTTTCCTAACAAACAAATAGTACTGCAGAGGTATAGAGTCTAAAAGACCTGCTGGAGGCCAGATGGGAAGTCCCCATGTCTTACTAAATAATGAATACCAGTAGAACATAAAGTTCCCGAAGTACTTTGTGAAAACGGCCTCATTAAATCTTTATAACACCAGCAAGAGCAACAGTGTAAAATTCAGCCAAGACTTTATATTTATTCTTATACATAAACAAAAAGAAGATGGGTCATCTGTGTCAATAAAATGAAATGAATTAATAACTAAAGAACAACTTGATATATTTGATCTATAATGTAGTTGGGTATCCTGTTGCTAACAGACATTTTTATGGTATCCAGCTAATGGTACAGTCTTAAAAGCATTTAAATATATGGAATGAACATAGCTACAGCTTAAGTTAAAAGGTTTGTTGGTTTTTTTTTTTTTTTTTTAAAAAGTGGATACTCAGATCTCTGCTCTAGACTCTGTGTTTGACTTAAGAGTTTGGGGCTGGAAAGGGACTTTCCCAAAGGCAAAACCGTCATGTGTGTGTTTATGGGGGTAGTTGCAAAGCATTCCTCTGAAACAGCCAGTTCTACGCAAAGTGGAGACAAGCCAAAGGAAATAGGGGATGAGTTCTGACACCAGGAGTTTGATCTAGCTTGTAGCTTTTGTCCCCTACGTGGTTATCTGAATGTGTAGTCTCCTACACCACTCCATCTCATTGCAGCTGGCATTGCTTCTGTGGAAGAGGTAGAGTAGTAGAGATGTACCTTCTTCATGTACCAGAAGAATTTCCCTCCCCTTCCCCGAACTGTTGTTTCTTCTCTTCTCCCACCCAAGAAACCCTCAACAACTCTCAGCATGTTTCTCTCTAGGCTGTATACTTCTGTTCTTCACACTATGTCAAACCATCCTTCTCTATCAATGACCTGAGTTCATTCCAGCCCGAGATGTCTCTTGGCTACAGACATGACCCTTTCTAAAGAACAAATACTGTGCCAAAGTCTTCCTGCATGCCAAGCTCCAGTTCCTGAATGCCTTGCTGTGATGGTGATTAAGTACACCAGCTTGAATAAAGCCAACCCAAATTTACATCCTATAAGACCTTAGTTTTGTTTATTCTGGCAAAACTTTGTAATACGTACTGAAAGATGAGAAATTAGTTAACAGTTGGAGTAATTGTTTCAAGTTTTACTATTTATGCATTAGAAAACCTACAGCAAAGCAGTGGATCTGTGTAGCAGTTTAGGATGTCATCCAGGGATCAAACACGTTAGAACAAGAGTCATGTTTTGCTCCGTCGTCTTCAAAGATTCTTCCAGGTTGGAGGAATTGCTGAAGCCTCACCAGAAACATCACCTATGCTGCTATTCTACAGTCATGATAAATAGAGGTTATGAAATAAAATGCTTGTTCCATGTGCTTAAGCTTTAAAGTGAACTCCATTTTTCTGGCTTAATGTCCTTAAACATATTTCTACTTTTCTCGATGCTTCTCTGAGTTCAGATTAGGAATGACAGGAGGAATAAACCAGAAAAAAAAAAAAAAGCTTGAAATGAGCAGGCACACTCATTTCTGTTGACTATTGAGGTTCATGGTAAACCCCAGTTCGCTACCCCCCCCCCCCCCGATATTAATACAGGCTGGGGGATTTAACTAATTAAATTAAATTAATAGGGGATTATTAATATAGGCTACAGGAATTGAGAGCAGCCCTGTGGAGAAGGACTTGGGGGTACTGGTGGATCAAAAGCTGGACATGAGCTGGCAATGAGTTCTCACAGCCCAGAAAGCCAACCTTATCCTGGACTGTATCAAAAGAAGCGTGGCTAGCAGGTCGAGGGAGGCAATTCTGCCCCTCTGCTACGCTCTGGTGAGACCCCAGCTGGCGTACTGCGTCCAGCTCTGGGGTCCTCAGTGCAGGAAAGACATGGACCTGCTCAAGCAGGTCCAGAGGAGAGCCACAAAAATGATCAGGGGCATGGAACACCTCTCCTATGAAAGGCTGAGAGAGTTGGGGTTGTTCAGCCTGGAGAAGAGTAGGCTCTGGGGAGACCTTATTGCAGCCTTTCAATACTTAAAGGGAGCTTATAAGAAAGGTGGGGATAGACTTTTTAGTAGGGCCTGTAGTGATAGAACAAGGGGTAATGGTTTTAAACTGAAAGAGGGTAGATTCAGACTAGATATAAGGAAGAAATTTTTTATAACAGAGCAGCTTGCTCATACATGGTAGATGCCCCATCCCTGGAAATGTTCAAGGTCAGGTTGGACAGGGTTCTAAGCAACCTGATCTAGTTGAAGATGTCCCTACTTGTTGTAGGGGGATTGGACTAGGTGACTTTAAAAGGTCCTTTCCAACCCAAACAATTCTATGATACTATGATGTTCAAAAGTTGACTCATAATTAATTTTTAAGAACTCAAAATTATTTGTCAGGACATGTATACCTTCTTATCAGATATTCTAAGACGACAATTAGTTCTCAGATCAAAGCTGTAAAGAAAAATCAACCACAGTGATGTCTGTGAGCAGAAGATGCAATGGTCTGCAAAGTGTGCAGCAGCACAGGTATGTTAACAAGAACTCAGCAGAGATGAACTGCACTAGTGTTACCTTGCTTCTCAGGAGGGTTTTGTTGTGTCTGCTGAGTTCCGTGCAGTTCAGCGCAGACTGCTGCCGCGTTGTGAATTACCCGCTTGAGAGCTGAGCTGAGGGTGCGTATACCACGCTAGAGTTGTAGGCGTACACCCAAAAGAAAAGAGGTGCTATTGGTGTACAGAGGCAGTCTTTTTCGGAACTTAAAGATGCTCTGTAAGGTAAATGCTATCAAAGCTGTATGGAGTATAGCCAGGTCTGGGAAAATAATGTTCCAATGCGTGCCCGCAGTGGGACACTGTTTCTATAGCTGTGGTATATCTTGTTTCACAGCTGTCACATCTTTACTGTCTCACTTTTTTTCTTTCTTATGTAATATCCCCTTTAGGCTTCTCTGAAATATTCACCGAATGCTGAAACAACACAAACACCTCAATTTAGGAAAAAAACTGGTAAACTCCAGGATCATTTTTATAGGGCAGTCAAGCTTTCCTGAGAAGCCTGTATGCATGAGAACTATTTAATATTCTTTGCAATATATGATAGGGTATATTTTGTTGTTGTTTTGTCAGAGTTAGAGTTGCAAGTGCATTTATTTTTTATTGCTTTTCCCTTTTTCCTTAAGTGTCTGAATTCTTCACTCTGGAAAAATTTAGGTATATGTCTTCTGATGAAAACTGGCCTGCCTGCATACAGGACATCCAAGTAGGTGACAGCTGGGAGAGTATCAACGAGCAGTACAATGTGCTATTATAATGTCAAAGCTAGACTAGGGTGGAGGGAGTGCTTGTATTCAGTCTGTTTACAAGTGGAATATATCACCTTTTTGAAGCTTGTCCTTTCTACTGAAAGGTTTTTTCCACCATTTTTCTATTCTAGAGATTAATTCTATAGCAAAGAGCAGTGCAAAATTCAAACCAACTTCTTTCAGCTTTTCACGTTACGTAGAGACTTAAATGCCCAGGTAAAACATGCAAGCCAGTAAAAGAGCAAGCTGAATTCCTTAGCAATCCCAAATGTTCGCACCTTAGAACGTGAGGTTTTTCTTTAATTTTTAACTTCACCATTGAGCGTGGGCCATTGTTATTCGATAAGGTATGGGGAATTTTGGGGGGAGGGGGTGGTGGGTAAGGTGGATTAAAGCTGCACTGGTAAAGCAGTAGAATGCAGCATTGCTTTATGGTCATGCATATATCAATATGAAATTAATATTTCTACCTATGTATTCCTATGTTGGTAATGCACTGTGGCAAGGGAAAAATATTTTTTGTGAAAATAGATTGCTTTGTTCTTACTGGACAAGACACTATTTATTCTTGGTATTTTATTTTTTTCAGACTTTCATTTCGGTTCCTGGGTATACATGTAAGGAGAGTAGGGAATATGGCCTTTTGGTAGGTAGGCTGTTTTTTATTCAGAGAATCATCAAGATCAGATAATACAAATCTTGACACAGTTTTCAATTCAATTTTATTAAAACATCTGAAGTGCATTGTTCAGCTGGTTTGTAATTTTGAGTCTTTTTTTTTTTAATTCTTTCTGCATTGTATATAAAGCAATCAAAATAATAGAAAAAAAGAAAGTTTAAACTTGACTGGCAGGTGGTCATGACTTAAAGATACTTAGTCCCAGAACCTTTTAATGAAATAGTTTTTCAAGCTATTGCTTTAGTTAACTGTAAACCAATTTATTTTTAAGGTATCCAGCTTGAAACTTTAAGCTAATGAAATGAACTGGCTGTGCAGTGGCACCTGTTGGCAATGGAAGAGTCATACTTTTCTTGTCTGCATCACTAATGTCTATGCAGATGTCACCAGTAGGATCTCCACTGCTGTACAGGAAAGGCAAGGACTTTGTCACGCATCATTCAAGTTAAAAGTAGCATGAAAATCAAACCTATGTTTTGGTCTGTCTGTAACATGAATGCAGGCAGTTGAGCCCTTGCCCCCGTCTTAACACAAGTATCAGCTCTATGCTTTCCACTAGAGGAGCTCTTAAATGCATTTTCTTTCTGTGCTGACACTTAAAGACTCTGAAAGAAAAGGAGAGGCGAGACAAACAATGGGTCCCGTGAGCACAGCGATTAGAAAGTTTAGCCAGATTTCACGTCTTTGGTTATCTCAGAGAATACCTTTTCAGAAGAATATCTTCTCAATATTCTTCTTGAAGCATCAAATATTCCTTAGCTAAGTGCCTCTTCAGTTGAAATACTAAGACTTTTGGTGCAACAAGGCAGGCCAAAATATACATGAAAATGGGAAAACAAATAACACAAAATCCTGTCTTTTTAAGCTTTTTAAGCTTTTTAAGTCAGTCCAGCATTAAATATGTTCTCTGTTTTAAGCCCCATTAATTTCTTTGAAGATGTAATTGGATTTTTATGTATCTATTTACTAAAATGAAGCTTCCTTGCATGAGTGATAGTTCCTTTATGAACACAGAAATTCCATGGCAAATCCACATATGTGACTCCGAGGATTCGATATACTGTCCCTTTCACTGAGGCTGCAGCCTGGCCAAAGAAGTCAGCTGTAGAAAGGAACAGGAAAGAATCCTTTCTGCAATTTCTTATGTTTCTTTATACCAAAATGTTATGTAGTAATTAAGAGATTTAAACCAAAACCTTTTATAGGAGATTACCTACCTGAAGTACTTTGATTCTAGTTTAACCAAGTAGAAAGAGATTCTTTGATAGAAGAGCTTTCTGGGAAAAGTCATAAGTATTTTTTTCACATGAAATTTTCCATTTTTTAGAAAATTATCTTATCTTTGGCAAAGGGGGAAGAAAAACTTATTTTGGAAAATGAAAGATCTCTAATTGTCTCTTTAGTTCTTAATTATTTTAAATGCTTTGTTTAATTCAACTTATTGAGTCTTTTGTTGAAAGAACAAAATAGAAGCATGTGCAATTTCTTTCTCAAACTAATTACCAACTTAGGGTTTTCTACACATGGGATAACATAATGGAAAAGCTAGAGCATACTATACCACATTAAGGAGAAGATGGTATTCTGGCATGCTGCCATCCCATGTCCATGACTGTCAAAATTCTTGGTGCAGTCAGTGTTTATCACGCTGCGTCCATGTACCTTGCATCAATGTGCTCTTAGGTACCATTAGTATATAGAAAAGGGGAGGAAAAAAGCTCTGTTTACTTTTTTTTTTTCTATAGGGCTCTAGTAATCAATGATTTGCTGAATGCTCAGCATTATGGTTCTCATCCTGAGAATCGATTGCAGGCCTCAGATGCTGCGAATTGGGTATTTTCTTTCAGGTACAGAGTGTCTGCATCAGTAGTGATCTTAATACACTCAGCAGCTTAGAAATGAATCTAAGAAAAGACTACATCAAACACATGGACCTTCAAGTGATCTTCACTGAAATGAAAGCAGGTAACATCTCCCATTTAATGTGCATTGTGCCTTCAATTAAAGCAGGTGTATAAACAGTTTATATGACCTTGGCTGATATAGCAGCAAGAATAACCGCAAGAGATGAAAGAATTAATAAAGCCAAGGACAATCTAAACTGCTTTTCAGCAGACAGTGCTGACAGCAACAGAAAAAAACATTCCTTCCTGGACAAAATCAATGATCTTGAAAATCATCACAGAAGATCTAATCTTGAGTCCTCCTGGTATACCTGCAATTGGGAGACTGCTGATGCACTGGAGTTTCTGAGCAGAACTCTACTCTGCAACCTGATCATTCACCCTGTGCCTAAAAGTTCTGTGGAAAAACCCAGGCTATGTAAGACTTCATATTTTACCACCTTTTTTTCTTAAATAAAAGGATGAAAAAATTACACATTTGTACTTCTGCTTTCCCTGTGGGTAGACCAATTTTGTTCTGCCTCCCAACCCTGCAAAAATTCAGCTGAATTAATTTGAGGATAGATGATAATATCCTGGGATGCAAAAAATGAACCCCACTTATGGAGAAAGCCAGATAATGTACTTTGTTTGTATAGTGGTTTTGATAGGCTGGATTTAAGGAACAAAGCGATAATTTACATTTTGTATTGTTAAGGATGAAGAAATTTTTTTTTTCCTTTTAGAAACAGGTGGTAACTATAAAAGAATAGAATAAACAGTCTCAAAAGATAGACTTTGAAGATTGTAAATAAGTTTTATAAAAATCCCTTAGAGGGCTTGTTTCAGTCAATTGTATTATTACTCTCGTATTTTTCAATAACTTAAACCAGGAAGCTTTATTTTAAATGGTAATACTGTGTAAGAATTTGATATTTATGCTTAAAAATATTGTACAGCTGTCCTCAAAATTTAACTGCTTATATTTAAGGCAATAATGTTTTAAGTTATACAATTTCAGCCTGGCTTTCTCTCATGTCAAAGCCAGGTTTGCAACACCTGTATTTTGGGAGTTACAGTATTCAGTCTGGTGTGTTAACCTGGATATGAAGGTGACAAGCTCATTGATAAGGAAATGCTTATTGCAGTATGAGCAGGTAAATAATGGAAAAAGGAAGATAAGAGAGCTCCTTCAGACATCTTCCCTGGCCATAATCACATTGTCTTGATGTTCTATTTACTACTTTTTTCCCTACTTTGCACCTTCAGGAATTCATGAGGAAATTTTAGAAAAAGATGATCTTCAGACTGACAAAGGTATGTTCTAGAACTGACAGAGAAAATATGACCCCCTTTATGGGTTTTTATGGGGTTTATGTTTTTTCTCTCCTTTAGGAAAAAGAAAAAAAAATAAAAAGGTGTTGGTTTTGTGGTCTTTAAGACAGACTAAAATAAAAAATCTGTCCAACCTCTTTCTGCTTCCATTTCTCCTCTCACGATAAAGATGCCCCTATATTAACTCCTATCATCTGACTGTAAAAAACCTAAATGTATCCCCCTTGACACCCACTAACAGTAACCTTTGTATCATAGAAAAAGAGAAATAATTGGCAATCCTTTGATGATACTTGATTTTCCCTAATGGAATAGTTGTAGAATTCTTCAAGGTGTCATTAATAATTGTCAGCATGGGAAATGTTGCTGCCTGAAAAGATCAGGAACATTCACAGATGTAATGGCAGCACAGGCAGCCCTTTTAGCAGGTTTTTCTCGTGCCAAGAACACTGCTGAATTAGCTGGAAAGGCATATGGGCTCTCTTTTTTTTTTTTTTTTTTTTAGTATAAGCAATTGTTGTAACAAAATCTCAAACTGTGAAAAATTGCTGTTGAAGTTAATCAAAGGATCTTACAGCAGTAAGACCTGAAGGATTTGACTTAGGAGTAATTTACAGTTTCAATCGGTCTATACAAGATGACCTTGTAGTTTTGTAAAGGTTGTATTTATAGTCAAAATTGGCTGCTGCATTTTAAAAATGCAGAAATAACTTTTTGAGCAGATCGTAGAAAGATATCCAGGATATCTTGGAAACAAATTTAAATGACAAAACATTTTATTTGTTTAATTATAAAATTAAAGGCTAAGCAGGGCAGAGATTTAACATATATCTAAAGCCAATTTGTCTGTATGTAGTCACAGTGACCTAGGGTAAAGAGCCATCTTCTTGGGACACCAAGTATAATTCTCAATCAAGTGGGAGGTTTTGCAAAGTAAACTTTCTTTGGCTTTAATGAAAAGCAAGTGCAATCTACATGATACTTTTGATATCCGTGTTCACACGGTGATGTGAGAATTATAGATGAACTTACTTTTTACTTATGAAATGTGGGATAATAAAACTTTGGTGCAGATGCTCTTCTGTTTTAGAAGGTAATTTCTGAGTGTTGGTGGTAATATTTATTGCTTTCAGACTACATAAAGCTCTGCACATGAGAGAATCATCTGTGATCTTGAAATGACACTTAGTGAAAATTTGACTCATGAAAAGTCTATTTGAGGCTACCTATTAGACTAATTAAAGAAAGATCATTATGACTGATTGGAACTTAGTATCTGGTAGAATTTGGTGATGTTACAATGGACATATTTCATATGGAAATATTTTATTTTGCACACTGGTGTGTACTGGGTACAGCTGTAGCTGTTGTGAGCAAACAAAATATGGCTGAAATGGCTTTTTACAGACTGTTGTCACAAAAGTTTTCAGGAATACTTATTAGAAAGATTCCATAGTTAGTGCTGTGGATTATATGATGATATGAAATGGTGTGGAGGGATGGAACAGAATGGAAAAGTGGCAAGCAGCGTTATCCTTCCTGACATGCATGTACCTCTGTATGAACCCTTGGTGTGTGCTAACTACAAACTTATCTGTGGAAGTGGTCTTTGCTATTGGCTACTGCTCCTGAATTTTCTTGCCTCCAAAGATGAAGTTTATGCCAGAGTCATAACCGACGACTTAACAACACAGTCTTACCTTTTGGAGACCACTGTTAGGACAAAATGGCACGGTGAGGACGAATAATAATATAGTGGCCAGCTCAGTTGTGAACTTCAGTAGCTGAGTGCTTTGTAGTATCTCAAAGTACTGGAAATAAAAAGATATGTTCTGCTTTTGTTAAAAGAGAATAGAAAACCTGAACAATGGTGTCAAAAGCAACTTTCCTGGATGACTTATTGGAAGAAAAAAACAAAAAAACAAAAACAAAAACAACCCCCAAACCCCACCAAAACAAACCCAAAACCTGTAAGCATGAGTGCAGCTGAAAGGAAGTTAGTACAGGTACTACAGTGAGACAGGGGACTTTATCCAGGAATCTCAGCACCTCCAGAGCAATGGGAGTTGAATGGAGCATCAGCCCTTTTGTGTTTCCATTTGTCAGTCAGAAAAAAGGCTATGACCATATGATGAGGAGTATGGTAAGTACTTACCCTGAGGACACGAATGAAGTAGTTTTCTTTACAGTATCAGAATGTGTGTTGAAAATTTTCTTTAAAAAAAAGAAAAAATAGGGGGATATTTTTTCGTATTGCCTAATCCATCTAATATATGATACAGCAGCTTGAGATTTTAAGATAAAAAACATTATTCAGACGAAGGGATTTTTGTACTAAATGTCCATCATCAGCTCTGCCATGTATGTGTAATGTAGCTTTTGAGGGATGACTTAAGACTGTAAGCAGTGGATAGTGTCATCAGAGAGTGCAAAACTGTGGAGAAACTGAAGGCTGTGTCTTTGTTACAGGTAAGTCAATATACATTTAAACGGCATTGCTGTAACTGCCTGAAAGTCAATATGAAAGTATTACTAAAGTCTGGATATGACAAGTGACGTTTTTCAGCATTGAGCTCAAAGAGTTGACATGTGAATAGAGATGAAAGGAGGAAAAAAGAAAATTCTTCTGTTCATCAAAAAATGGAGAGCACATAAAAGTGTCAACTGTAGGAGGAACAAAATTGCCTTTTGCCTTCCTTTTCAGTTATTGCTGCTTAAGATCCAGCAGACTAAATAAGACCCATAGTCTGTGGCAACATTGGAGGAGTTGTGTTATATATACACCATCTAAAGCTGGTACCTGGGATTGGACTGTTTGCAGATGACACGCTAAAATTCCTGACTAGTAGAGAATCATTCTTACAGGTCTGTATTGCTGACCATTTTGAAAGCCTTTTTCTAGTGACATCTCAATTGCACAACCTATTTATTCTTGATAGAAGAGCATCCATGTCTAAAAGAGTATTTTCTTTCCAATCCATCTTATCTCATTATTTCAACTCAATCCAGAGATGTTTAAGACTCATTGAATATAAAAAAAGGTAGTGAGTGTTAGGGAAAGGAATGTATTAGTGTGGTGGGTTGACCCTGGCTAGACACCAGGTACCCACCAAAGCCACTTTATCACTCCCACTCCTAAGCTGGACGGAGGGAGAAAAAAATATGACGAAAGGCTCGTGGGTCAAGATAGGGACAGGGAGATCACTCACCAATTACTGTCACGGGCAAAACAGACTTGACTTGGGGAAATTAATTTAATTTATTACTAATCACACCGGAGTAGGATAATGACAAATCAAACCAAATCTTAAAACACTTTTTTCCTCATCCCTCCCTTCTTCCTGGGCTCAACTTCACTCCCGATTTTTTTTCTACCTCCTTCCCCCCCAGCAGCACAGGGGGACGGGGAATGGGGGTTGGGGTCAGTTCATTACGCGTTGTGTCTGCCACTCCTTCCTCCTCAGGGGGAGGACTTCTCACGCTCTTCCCCTGCTCCAGCGTGGGGTGCCTCCCACAGGAGACAGTCCTCCATGAACTTCTCCAACATAGGTCTTTCCCACAGGCTGCAGTCCTTCACTAACTGCTCCAGCGTGGGTCCCTTCCATGGCGTGCAGGCCTTCAGGAGCAGACTGCTCCAGCATGGGTCCCCCACGGGGTCACAATTCCTGCCAGAAAAACTGCTCTAGCATGGGCTCCTCTCTCCATGGGACCACAGGTCCCGCCAAGAGCCTGCTCCAGTATGGACTTCCCATGGGGTTACAGCCTCCATCAGGTGCATCTACCTGCTCTGGCATGAAGTCCTCTGTGGGCTGCAGGTGGATGTCTGCTCCACCGTGGACCTCCATGGGCTGCAGGGGGACAGCCTGCCTCACCATGGTCTTCCCCACGGGCTGCAGGGGAATCTCTGCACTGGTGCCTGGAGCACCTCCTCCCCCTCCTTCTTCACTGACCTGGGGGTCTGCAGGGCTGTTTCTCTCACATATTCTCACTCCTCTCTCCCAGCTACTGTTGCGCAGCAGGTTTTTTTCCCCCTTCTGAAATCTGTTATCCCAGAGGTGCTACCACTGCTGCCGATGGGCTTAGCCTTGACCAGCAGCAGGTCTGTCTTGGAGCCAGCTGACGTTGGCACTGTCAGACACAGGGGAAGCTTCTAGCATCTTCTCACAGAATTCACCCTTGTAGCCCCCACTGCTCCAAAATCTTGCCAAGCAAACCCAATAGAGTTGGTGAAAATGAATGCAGTTGTGCAAATGAACTCTACCTTCAGCAGTATGACTGGACAGAACTGATGATCAACAGCTGCAATTGTCAGCTAAGTGCTAAAACTGATTCCTTTGTGATGGAAAACCAAAAGAACATGGATGAGAAAGACCTTATTCTATGAACCATCTGTTTCAAATAGATTACCCCAGTAAGAGTTGAAAACTGTTCATCCATTGTCTATTCAGTTGTGCAATGTGTAGCACATGAGACCAAGACTGGTTATTTCAGTCCAGTTGCTGATGAATAGTTGTCCATATGACAAAACCCCACTGATTTTCAGAGGTCTTTGTCTGCAAAACTTAATAGATGTACACAAAGCCGTACATTCTCCTGTGCACAATTGTTCTTGCTATTTAGAACAGCAAGGAAATATAGGACTGGCTGCCATGATATCAGGGAAGATTATTTTGTTACTTCAGAAGCAAAGCTGCTTCTATGAAGAAATACAATTTCGGCTGATGAGCATGGGAGTCCATATCTTATCTGAAGTTCTCAGAGATTTGCGATTAAACTCAAAAGCAAATTTTCAAACTATAAGCACTGTGTAAATTCTCTCTTGTACGTATAACTCTAGTGGGTTTTAGAGCATTATTATTGTAAAAAATCTTGCTATTATGTGAAAAAGCTGATAAATCAGAAGAGAGGAAAAAAAAAAAATATTGAGCCTTTCCCTGAACTCATAATGCTGAAATTCTCATTAGGGGCAACAGAAATTCCCGCACAACTCCCAGCATGGCAGTTCACTGACCTAGCCAACAACCTGTACTTGAAACAATAATCCCATTCACTTTCCAGCATTTGTCTCGGTGAAAGTTGTAACTAGGTATTTCACAAAAGCATGTGTGGTAGGACTAATGTGTGCCTTAAGCTTTAAAGGAAGTCAGGGTTTGACATTCATTAAAAACGAAAGTTAGGACTTGAGCACTGAGTTTCTGCATTAGATTCTGCTCCAAGAGATTATAAACACAGTGATTAGACATTTTTCATATGATTAAAGCTTTATATTGCCAGGGATTAATTGTCTTCCATTAGACTCCACAGACAAAAGACATTGCTTGGGACCATAATTTGAAACGAAATGGCTGATTTCATGTGACTCATTACACACAGAAGCAAAAAAAAGATGTCTCAGTAAAGGACTCTGCACTGTAGATCTGCTATCGTATGAAGGAGATAGCAATGTGTAACAACAATATAAAAAGCTCTGAACTTTGACATCTGACTCTGATGTTATAAAGTCCCATTCACTTTATTGCTGGCTGTACAATGCCAGTCATACTTGAGATCACTTTTCCGCTGGTGTTAGGTATGTCTGTCTTGTTGTTCCTTTGGGGTTTTTTTCTTATTTTCCAATGATCAAAATGACAAGTGACTTGGTGTTTAGTTTAATGTTATCTGTTATAGGTAAGTATCACTTGATTATTTCAGTCATTAACAAAGAAAAGCTAGTAAGAGAAAAAAATGCTAAGGAAACCAAACACAAGTTGTAATGAACCCTCTCAAGGGGTATGATACAGACTGTGTTTTGATTGAGTTGTTTTTTCTCTCTTCTGTTATTTCTGTGAACCTCTTACGTCTGACTTGAAAAATACCATACTAGCTGAGCTTGCTTTTTGTTGACATGACTAACGCGTTGTGACACACAAGCAAGGTTTCTTACACTTAGAAATTACTGTTTTGTTTGAAGGGAGCTCAGGTCTCTCGCATTTCAGCCATGATTGTGAACACATACCAGGTGAATTCCTTTATGGCAGCAAGAAGTATTAAGCTTGGCAGCAGATGATATGTAATCAGAGATGCCGCAATTTGCACACATTTTTAGCCTGGGAACGTAACACACTTTTTTCATCTTGTTAACATCATTACTTTGCAAAGCTGGAATTTGGGGTTTTTTTGAGAGACCTTGGCTTCATATAGAATTAACTCTCTTATTCTATATTAATAATCATCATATGACTGAGATCATACTCTGATGCCCTGTTTCTCTTCTCTGTTTTATTTTGACATTTCTATTGACCTTGCATAAAATAACTAGCCTATCTGTTTGCTCTAGTTTTGCAGTCTGGGAGGTTAAGAGAAGACAAGAAATGAATACATGAATATGAGATATGGATTAGAAACAAGCCCTATCCACCTATTAAGAGTTGAAATGAGTATTTTACATTCTTTAGTTGAAAGGTTTGATTACTGTTATGCTCCCTGCCAATTACTGTGTTGCAGATTTTGTGTTTCTGTAACACTGGCACGGTACTCAATACATGAAGACTGCACAGAAATAACTCTTCTTGCTGTCACGTAAAAGGTAGAAACATTGGTTTGGTTCTGTGTGATAATTTCTATGGTCTGTCTTATGTGGTAACTGCCTTTCAGATAGGCTCTGCCTAGCTCTTCAGAGAAAGGCATACAATTGTCAGAGGCAAATATTTGTTGCAGGAGCTGAGGGATAACTTCCTTCTGGCTCCCACTGTGTTTGAGGATGATAGTAGAGAGATCATACCACCTCTAAGTTTCCCAGTTATAATCTCTGCCCTCACCTAATCATGCAACTTTGGCAAAAGGGCTGAACACAGACAAAGGAAGCACAACTTGTAACTCCCCTTGGATTTTCAGTCTGGAAATTTACTTTGTATTTTTGTTGTCTTTGGTTGCATATACACCAACAGAGACTACCTGGGCTCACTCTTCCATGACCCTAAGTCAACCAAATTGTTATTCGGAGCCATGGAGCATTCTCACAGCCTGCTAAATAAGTTAGGTTTCCAACTTCTTTAATAGTTAGAGTAGAAACCCTGATTTAAGACCAACTTATTTGTGAGATACTGCCTAAACCTGGTGTCTGAGGCACTGTTAATGAAGGAAAAGTCATGGACAAAATTTAATTCAAAGATCAAGTTCTAAATCTAAGCTTACCTTAGGAGGAAAATGGCATTTTGTTATGTAAATAGCATCAAGATTAACCTAATCTATATGCCCAAAGAAACCTACGAAAGCTCACTTTATTGCAAAACTTTTGTCAATACAGATAATAGCTATTCTGTCTATAAAAACTGATCCTAAGCAAATAGACATTTGCATATTAATCTGGATTGTACTTTGCATGAATGGCAAAAGATAATATTTTAGAAGTTCATCATATTTTGCCTTATGCCAATGAAAACTAATCTTAGTATTGCTTGCCAAATGCATTACCCAAGGAAAATGAAGAAATGTTTCTTATTTGTCTTTTGTTTACCTTATTATTTGGCTTTTATTTGGTTTGACTAAATATAAGTCTTAGACTTAAAGTGTGCGGTATTTATGGTCACAGCAAAAGCTTCTTTTGAAGCAGTTGGTGGTCTGGCCACATATACTTTCTTCTAAAGAAATGTGCCCTTTTCTAAACCCAATGCCCTTTGCCATGGACAATTAATATATTAATATTTGCTAATAGCTTAGTTGATATTTCAGTCTAGTGTTTAGATACTGTGTATGACCTTTTTGGTCACTCTAGTGTTCTGTGTTGTTTTTCACACTTCTCAGCCTGAATTAATGCAATGGTCATCTAAATCTTAGCGGTTCTTTCACGGTTAGCACCAAAGTTACTACCATAAGTGTTTAATACTTTATGTCCAAAATTTTCTGTTGAGCATTTGATTGGTGTAAAGCGTTAGGCAAACCCTTTTTTTTAAAATGAATAAGCAAATTGTATTTTCTATTGTGATACTTAAACAATTCACCTGCTTGGACTTTACTTGACTTTTATTACCAATCATGGAAAGGATATGGCTTTAATCATTTAGTTGGAAAGATATCTGCTGTGTTAATGATAATCTGCACTAGGATGTTCACGTTGTCTTTGGCTTGTTCCTGCTGACTTGTGTGAGTTATCAGAGTTCTGCCTAGGGAAAGCAAAACACTTTCTAAAAAAGATTTGGAAACTTATTTCAAAACGGCATGACAGCACTGTTTTGTGACCAAAACCACATTCATCTCATTACATCAATAAAGCTGTAAGTCAGCACAGCATTTTCTAGATTAAATTTTGTTTGTTGGAACAAAATTTTCTCTCTAAATATTTTATGAAATGCAGACTAAAAGATGGTAGGTGTTCATATTGTGAACAGCCCACTGGAAGAAAAATAACCTATGTCTATGTTACCTATTAAGTCTGCGGCTGAAGCAAATAAAACTGGTTAGAACTAATTGTCTGTGGCAGAACAGACCTTATTCACTCAGAGACTTAAAAATCTAGTCGTCAGAAAGTAAAGAAAGCTCCGTGTTCCTTAATTAACCATATTGCTGTGACTCAGTTAGCAAAGTTTTCTGACAGTCTAGAGCTGTATCACTTCACTTTCCTATGGAAACCAAGCTGCAATACATACTGAGTTTCCTAGACTAGCCACAGCAAAAAATCGTTAGCTTCTATGATTTTGTGTAAATTGATCAAAGCGTTTGATTTGTCAAACGCTGGGTACTTTTGGAAGCAATTTTCCTGCAGATCAGAGCAGATTTTCTTGTTCCCTATGGTACTAGCATTTTTTATACAGTTTTCAGCTAGCGAAATGGATCATTCCCCTGAGCTGGGAAACAGAAGAGTTGCACCTGCTTGAGAATCAAAAACAGGAGCTGGAGGGCTGGATATGCTCCTGATCTTGTTGATTTTTCTGAAGGCTCTGAAATGCCCTGATGTGCACTAGACAATGAGTGTCAGTAACATTTTAACCCCAATTAACTGCTACTGAAGTTACAAAAAAGGCAAATAAAAGCCAACCTCTGCTTTTAACTGACAAGGAGCTGTCAGCCACCAGAAGCTCTGCTGAAAGAGCTCTGTGTGGTCTATCTCAGGCTCTCGGCAGCCCCCAGGACCTTGATGCAGCAGGAGGCCCAGCATGTGGGGCTGCAGGATACCAGCAGCCCTGCTGGTTGCACTCCCTCGTTCTTTTCCTAGCTCACTATGGAGCCTGTGAAAGTGTGATGCCTGACCCTTGTAAAGACAGCTTTCTGTGAGAGTAGAAAAGATGAAATTATCAGAGGCCATGGCTGAAACCTACAGAGGTGTTTTGCAGCCACAAACTGAGATGTTACTTGACTGTTAGTTCAACCCTGTATCCGTATATAGAGGAAAAATAAAATCTCTTTGGATGTTTTGTTTGGGTTTTTGTGTTGTTTTTTTTTTTAAATGTTGGGGCTGATGCCTGATCTTTGCACTCAGGCAGTAACTCATCTGATGGGCCATGTGGAACCCTAGTGATACTTCCAGATGCTACAAACAAGGGCTCAAAACATTAAGAAAAGATTGATGTGTTATGGCTGTGCTCAGGTGCCAGTGATGGAAGTTGTCTGTGTCGTGAGGGTGCACCCGGGCAGTTTCAGAGGCAGGCTGCTTGGTACTGGCAGTGCTTCCCAGGGAGATGGCTGCAGTCTGTGGTGAAGGTGTGGTAAAGAAAAATGTTGGTTGCAACAACAGGTTGCTAAAGTTGTGATGCAGAGCCTCGCTATGAAGCACTTTCCTATCATGAATATTCATAGTATCCCTGTCATAAGTTCCACATGAAACACCTTCTACAGATATTATTTTGCTGTCTGGAGTGCATGAGATGGTAATGTCTTCCCCATACTAGTCATATGGTCTGAGTCTAGTGACCTTCTTGTCCATATCCTAAAACCTCACAGTGCTAACTGGGATTGAAAAGGACTGGAAAATAGATATCAAGCTCCTGACTGTTATTTTCCCAGTACATAGTGCACATCTTGTTTAACAGGCAGCAGCAGAGTGTTATTGATCAAAAATAGCACATTCTTCCCCTAGATGCAGGACAGGAATTACATTATCTGTGTTTGGAGAAAGAACAATTCATAACAGCTCAGTTTCATTGGTGTCATCTTTGAGGGCAGCCAAAAAGATGGGGACACACAGCTAGACATGACTTCTGTGCTTGTGGTGTGACCTTGTGTTAGTTCTCTTAACTCTTTAACTTCAGAGATGTAGCCATTAATGATTGTAGGAAAAGGAAAGGCTGGCTAATAAGTCTCCCTTGCTAGCTTTTGGGTTAGGATTCATCAGCTTTTGATAATAATAAATTAGAGGAGAATTTTAAAGAGTTGTCTGAGACCTGAACTACTGGTTATTTCTTTTACAGTTCCAGGAAATTCTCCTAGCCAGTTTTCCCCTAGATGAAAGAGGGTGCTCCTGTGAATTGTCAGTATGGTGTTTCATTTCTCATTTCTTCTCTCCCTCAAGAGTGAAATGCTCACAATTTCTTATTTATTGATTAATTCTCCATTAAGCTGTTATGAAAAAGCTCTGAAATAGTTTGTTAGTTTTTCTGTTTTTCTGTAAGTTAAAGAGCCTCTTAAATGGAATCTTGTTTAAGGATCTGCAAACTGTAAATGAATAACATTTTTTAAGTATCACCTGTGTACTAGTGGATGGGCGCATCTTAAGTAATCAGTTTAAAAAAGAGTTTCATAATGATATACACAAGAAGTCCATCTGAGATCTACTGTGTATTCCAGTCCATAAAAATGGGCCTGGAAAAAGTGATTCACCCTTTTAATGCACTGTGTAACTAGCCAAGTCACATTTTGTTGGCATTCTAGCCCTAGGAAAATGCTGTAATCATTCCATACTACTAACCTGCTGAAGTTAAAGTGACTCCCAAGATTTAGATGGATGAGTGAAATATCAACGTTAAAGTTAAGCAGATGCTTATGTAAAGAGTGACCTAATTATGCTAGATGCTGTTCTGTTCTGAAGAAAACTGTTTTCAGCTTTGCAATCTAAACAGTGAAAGGGATGAGTTGTCTTTTTATCAGCCTAGTATTTGTGTATGTGGGCAAATCTAGATCATATGCAGTTAAGCATGATAGTGCTTTGCCAAATCCAGACTTTAATGCAAAAAACATTATGTGCTTGAGAACCCTAGGAAAATCTTGAGAAGTCAATAGAAGATACTGGAGCTGTGGTATTACAATGTGTTCCTTTAAAAATGTTTCGATAAATCCCACTGCATGGTTTGCTTTGTTGCAGAAACCTTAAAAACATCCCCCTAAATTATTATTCCTTTAGTTTATTCTCTTCATTTCCATTTTGTCAAAAACAGAATCAATTCTTAAACCCCATAGTTAATTAGCCAATCTATAGAAAGTCTGTCTTACAATCCTCTCTTTTTTAATATTGGATTACAATCACTGCTTAGTATCAGAAGAAAAGCAGATTGGTTTTGTTCAGTTTTCAGTTATGTGATGTTCCTCTCCTGGTCAGGAAGGTAAAAAAATGAATCCTTGAAGATGATTTTAAAACTTGATTCCCTTATACTGGATGCTTTGTGAGTGCATGCTGGGTTTCGGTTCACTGCACTGTCTAGCCTTTCCTGTAGCTGAGAAGTTATTTGGTCTCTAAAGGGCAAAGAATCCCCTTCTTGAGACTAAATTCAGCACTGCAGTATGTGATATTTTCTCTTAGAAGAGAAAGTTTTTAAACAGCTAAGACCATACAGAGAACTTTGCTCTGTGTGACCACGGACTTCATTGTATATGCTACGATTCCAGGAAGAATGAAATGGAAGGCAGGTCCCTAATGCGATAGTTTTTAATTATTTACAAAGCTGAGTGTTTTTTAATAGGGCTGATGTACCTCTGTTCCAGATCATTTCTCTGTCTCTTCCCTTCAAAACTCCACAAATAATGGGGATATAACGTTGTTCAGCACTAATACTCCTTCTTCCGGCTCTTAAACCCTGATGATGTTTATTGGAAGATGTGATGGATATTCAAACTTTACACCTTCTAATTTCTTATCTTTTTTCTGATGGACAGTTTTGTTGACTGATTTGAGATCTGTGATTCTTTTACGTGGCTCTGCAATGTTAACAGGACTGAAAAGTAAAATCATGCTTAATCACCTAGTAATGATGCATAACTTGGAAAATGAAGAGCACATCTGTTGTATATTTTACTCTGGCTTCAGTCGAATATACAATTCCAGATGAAGTGTCAGCCCTAATTTGCAAAGGGTACTGCTCTGCTTTTCAGGGCTTTATAGCACAAAAGAAATGTTCTCCTGTTTCTCAACTTCATACATATCCCACTCATATAGATTTATTCCCCCCCCCCAATACACTCAAAGCACTATAAGAAGAAGAACAGTATCAGCATCTTATAAATGAGGAAACTGAGGCACAGACCATGGTAGAGACCAGTAACATTTAGCAGGCTATGTACACAGCTACAAGGAGACTGAAGTCTCCAGAGTCCCATGTAAGTGATCTCAGTAGTGAACCAGTCTGGGAACTCTGCATAGGAAGAACGTTCCAGGTTAGCTAATTTATCCATGCTTTTGTACTAGGATTCAGCTTGTTTCTTAAAGTATTATTTACACGTGGACGTTGCATACCATCTTTGCTTACAAGAAAATATCCCTTAGGACTTGATATGGTGTGTTCTGCTAGTTTTGGACAAACATGAATTCATGCAAATTTCTATAGAGAAAACATATTTAAAAAAAAAAAAGGCCAAGCAATGTTTAACATATCTTTCCATGTGGAAATTAGCATGTTTCCCATGCTGCTGTTCTTGGACTGTATACTTGTTGGGTTTGTATTTCATGATATACAATGTTGTTTTTTCCATGACTCAACTTAATGATACTTGGTGAAGGCAATTACAGTAACATATTTACATTTTTAGGGAACTATAAAAGTGGATCAAACACAAATATTTCACCTGAATGTTAATGTTCCAAACAGTAGGGAGTGCAGAACAACCTTGACAAGAAATCTATGCTGCTAATGTGAGATGAGCTTTATGGAACTGTGAAAATAAATAAATAAATAAATCTTAACAGAGCAAAACACATTAATAATTAAAATCAAATACTAGAACACAACTCAGGAGGTGTCACCATATGCAGCTAGTGTGACTCATGCAATAAGCACCCCTTATTTTGCTTGCTGTAAGCGTTGTTCAGAATTCTCTGCTGTTTCGAGCATACCCTCACTTTTGTATATCCCAGTATGCCCTAGCTACTTCTATTCAAGTCCAGCAATAGGAAATACCCCTCATTTCCTGGAATAAACACAGCACAAGTATGAATCTCCCTTCATAAAAGTCAATAATCGAATAATATAGTTCCAGATCTCGGAAGAGAATAAACAGAGCCCAGAGCAAGCAAGCTTATCATTACTGCCAAACTGGAGGTGGTAGGATGCTCAACAGGCTATTATTTTGTACTAGAACATTTGAGAAGCAGAACTGAAAGGCAGGTGACTTTCTCTCTTTCAAGACCATCACTTGGATAAGGAAATTGGTTCCTTGTGCAAATGCTAATGCCTGCATGCTTGTATTCAATATCTGATTGACAAGCATGATGCTTTCAAAATGGTATCATTGCCTAGTGTATTTTCTACATGTTAATTTACTACTTGTATAAAGGAAAAGAATCTATGTACAGTACAGAATTGTTATTTTGACTAGGTGTAAGCCTATAATTTTTCAGCAATGTCTATGTAGTACTTTCAAATGCATGCTTGGATGCCTTTGGGGAGATACAAGAAGCCTCTGGTCTAAAATTTTATTTCTTTTGAGGTGTTTTGTTAAAAGAGAGATTTTGCTTCTAGGAAGAAAAAAGAGTAATTGAATGGAGAGCACTTTGCTAAACTAAAGAGGTTGTGTCAGTATTCTAATTTTTGTGGACAAACCTAATTAACTTACTTTCACACTCTGGACATGTATTTATGCAAATTGCAAGAGGTGGGGAAAGGAATCCTTTCTCTGCAATGAACTCATCAGTGCAGGAAAGCTCTCAGTGGCAGATTAGTCTGGGAAAATTAGCAGTCAGACTTGGCTGTATTCTTTAATGGAAATATAATCAGCAATACATCTTTATGAAATGTGCACTGCCATCACATAATACCACTTGGAGGTGAGGTAAGGTCTGGAGGCAGTAGTCCAAAATCATTAACATCCCCCAGGTGAATATAATAGGATGATAAATGCTCACTGGAAAAGGATTCATTTCAGTTTTCAAATGGTTTTGAAAGTAAAACAGAAAGTCAGTCATTTTATATCAATTTAGTCAGCTCCATACTTTAATTCAGTAATGAAAGACTTCACGTCCATCCATCCACAGTGTATTTGCAATGCCTGAGTTAGGTGGTGGTGTTATTTCTGTTCGTGCAATTCCACCAAGGGAAAGTGGAAGGAGAGTTAGGTGGTGGTGTTATTTCTGTTAGTGCAATTCCACCAAGGGAAAGTGGAAGGATAGGAATCATTCTGGTGTATATCTTGATTTATGCAGTAAAACTGAAGGTGGTGTTCTTCTATAGCATAGTATCAATCGATTGAGTTTCTTTACTGGAACAGAATAAAAAGGCCCAGTCCCTGGCTGGCTATTTGGGTCAATAGACTTGCCCTGACAGCTTCCCTTCTTTTTATTTCTGCCACGAGTAATAGGGGCAGGAGTAGATAAGAAACAAGTGTTTGTCCTTGATATTTTAAAACACTTAAGGAAAAAAAATGGCTTGGCTCGTTTGGTTTCTGTATGAGGAGGTAATGCTTTAACAACTTGTCTTTCAATTAAAAAAAAAAAATATATGTAAGATATTTGGAGGTTATGTAGATTTGGGGCAGTCTTTGTCCTTCCATTTATCTACTCTTGCTACAGCAATTGGGACCTTGTGGATGACAGCAGAACAGACATTTGATTTTAGTTGGCTCTCTAGAGTGTCATTAACCCCAGAGGATTAAGTCTTCTAGGATATAGACTGTATAGGTCATAACATAGAGAACGATATCATTGCGTCATTTGATTTTAAACCTTCATCTTTTTTTAAGGCATTATTCCTGTTTTAAGGGATATAAAAGAAGAGGAAGCACTGCTTCTCTACTTCTGAATGGATATAAGAAAATGTTATTGCTTTGTCTGAAATATGGGGCTTTGAGAGAGAACTTAAAAAGCAAATTCCCCCATGGAAATATTCTTTGCAATTCACAGGAGCTATCTTGCTAATGAATCAGAGTCCAGTATCTACACTATTCATAACTGAACAAAACAGGGCATTTTTGACCTCTGCTTAGTGAAAACATACTGTTACAAATGGATCCAAATTGACAACAGTCCTGGTTTCGGCTGGGATGAAGTTAATTGTCTTCCTGGTAGCTGGTACAGTGCTATGTTTTGAGTTCAGTATGCGAAGAATGTTGATAACACTGATGTTTTCAGTTGTTGGTCAGTAGTGTTTAGACTAAAGTCAAGGATTTTTCAGCTTCTCATGCCCAGCCAGCGAGAAAGCTGGAGGGGCACAAGAAGTTGGCACAGGACAGAGCTAGGGCACCTGACCCAAACTGGCCAATGGGGTATTCCATACCATGTGACGTCACATCTAGTATAGGAACTGGGGGGAGTGGGGGCGGGGGGAAATAGCCGCTTGGGGACTAACTGGGTGTCAATCAGCAGGTGGTGAGCAATTGCACTGCACATCATTTGTACATTCCAATCCTTTTATTATTGCTGTTGTCATTTTATTAGTGTTATCATTATCATTAGTAGTTTCTTCTTTTCTGTTCTATTAAACCGTTCTTATCTCAACCCACGGGTTTTACTTCTTTTCCCGATTTTCTCCCCCATCCCACTGGGTGGGGGGGCGTGAGTGAGCGGCTGTGTGGTGCTTAGTTGCTGGCTGGGGTTAAACCACAACAACTTAACTATTTATGTGCATACAATTAGTCACTTAAAAATGGAGGACAATTTCAACTTTCTTCCACTGCCATATTTATTGAGGGGTTTAGTTTTGCTGGGCAAATGCATCATGTGCCCCTTGCAGTCTCAGCACACCTGCACCTTTATAAGGGTGGGTGTACCTAGCATGCTCTGTTAGTAAAACAGCAGCAAACAACTAACTTGGAGTTCTTACCTTTGACTTACAACAAAATACAGAAGCTGCGCAAAGTAACATATGTAGGGGAGATACCACTTGTACTGCTTGCTGCCTCTCTGTAGTTTACTGTCACACTGAAGGCAATAAAAGAAGAGCAGTAATATTGCTTGTGCATAATGTTTTGTTTCTAAGTGGTACTTAAAATAGTGTCATCTTATCCAAAGGTGCATTTTAGGCACAACAGTTCCTGCAAGCTCAAATTCTTTCTTAAAGGTCTTCTCGTGTATCTGGCAAATATTCACCTGTTTAGCAGATATTTAGGAATGCTTTAGCGCCTGTTTAGGCATGGTATGAACTAGAACTCTTAGAGAAGCGGTAATGAAATGCTTTTGTATTCAGAGTGGGTATTAAGCATTGACTCCTAGCGTCCATGATTACAGTATTGGAGAGAAATGCTAATAACAGGATAGGCTGAAAACAAGAAAGCGGTTTGAATATAGCGTCTTGCTATATGGATACATGAGGACATATGGATATGGATATTTGGTGGGTAAATGAGAATCCTTATTAACATTGTGGGTATGAGTTGCTCATGTAGCCAAATGTTTTGCAGACTGTCAGGGAGTGGACAACACTGCATGGTCTGGAAAATGTCAATGAACTGCAGTCAACGTGCCAGGCAGGCATGAAAAGATGGGTGTCTGATGCATGGAGAAAAAGGCATGTGGTGCATTTCATTTGTGGGAAAGGCAAGCCTTGCTGGGAGTAGAAAACACATAGTCAAAACCCTACCTGAAAGGCAGCTATGCTGGATACTAGCCAACTTCAGTTCACCTGGGATGTACAAACAACTGGGTTAGTTCTGGGATCTGAGAGCTGAGCCTGAGTAGCAGATAGATGAATAATCTGAGTGGTAAATCCAGGTATGCTGAGGATTTCTTTTGTTTGCTTTGTGATTGCACCGTTCTCCACTGACATTGTGGCAGGGTGTTTGTTTGCTTTTCTAACTTTTGTATTGACCTCTCGGGCTTTCAGAGGCTTGAGGGAAAACAGTTACAGAATAATATGTATATATTATACCTTCATGAGAAAGGAATCTTTTTTGTTAAATATGTCTCTTCTAAAGGCTTTTCAGGGAACACATGCTGATGAGTTTCTATACACTAGGCTGGTATCCATTTTGAAGGATTTGCTTAGGCCTTGGAACCTGCCACCAGTATATGACACCTTTTAGTATTGCTACACCAGTTTCTGGAAGGACAGCTGGACTGAGTACTTGTCTGTGATATGTCAGAGGTATCTGACAGACTGCCACTGCTAAATTACTTGAGGTAGGTACCTACAACGGCCATTATTTCTGTTCAGTGTTACAGTGAACACATTATCCCTGGCTAAGAAAAATTTCAGACTTGTGGGAGAAGCAGACTCAATTGCCCACAGGTAACCTGGCTTTAATTAGAGGAGCTGGGGAAGGAATCAGCTCTCCCTTCAGGAATTCTCTACCACCATTTCCTATTAAGCTTATGAGAGATATCTTAGAGACAATATCTTTTGGGAAGCCTTTAATTCATTCAGGTAATAATCGTGTGTAGAGATAATGGAATATAAATCATCCCCTTTTTTAGAATGGTAGATGAGTTGAAGTGTAGTATTAAGATCGCCTTTGCATCTGCAAAAGACCAAACTAGCCTCCTCCCTGCCCACTTTTCCCCATATTGGGATATCCAGAATTATAATTCAAATCTTAGGGGGTTTTTGGTGCATGTGGTGATAGCATTTAATTAATTACCCCAGGAGCATAAAAATGGTGTGAGGTGTGCTCATTTGACAAGAGAATATAATAAGAATTGTGGGATAACCAGGAAGTACAGGAGTGCCTGATGCGATTAATTGCTTTTGCAAATGATTTAGAGCACAGAAGTTTGAGAGGCATTTTTTTGCTGCTGTGCTCTAGAGTTATAAAAACTCTTTCAAATTGTCCTGTATTAAAAGAAATAAATTCTGAAGAAGAAGTAGCTTAATATATCCATAACTTTAAGAGTGCTTGACAGTTCTATGCTCATTTCTCATAATGGTATTTTGCAGCTGTAGCTTTGTGAAGCTGGAGATGAGAGCTGGAAGAACTGTGCTGAGAGTCAGGTTAGAGAAAATTAAGAGAATGTGATCTGAAGTTAAAAATCCCTAGGCAGGTTTCAGGCCTGGAAATGCTTGTTAGTCTAGACCTTATTATGGGAAGATGAGAGAAAGTTTTGTTCCAACCAGAGCCACTCTGGTCTGCACCTCTCCAGCTTGATGGGCTGGAGAGGAAAGCACAATTACAGAAATCTACACGGAGATAGAGTGTGTCTTACACTTTGCAATGGGAATTAATTTTCTGGCTGTTCTGCTTTTAATGGTGACTTTTAAACTTGAAGATAAGAGATTAACCCCACAAGCCAGTCCATTTAGTGGAAGGACATTGAGGGCACTGTTGATCCTCTGGATTGCTGAAACCTGTCATCAGAAGTGCTTTTATGATCTTAAGGATTGAACTAGGCAAGATACCAGGGACTGCTGTCTGCTTGTCCTACAGAGTTTAGGCTGAATTGGTATTCCCCAAAGTTCAAACCTCCAAGAATTTGAATTAGAGGCTTTTTATTTCTTCTTCGCTGGCATTTCTTCATTTCTGAGCAATATTTGAGCTTTAAAAGGCTGATGGATTTAAGGATTTATTTTTTTTAATTTTGTTATTGGTGCTATTAAACCTCTAAGTAAACATTCAAAGACCCATGTCTTCAGATGTGGTGCTGAATTATCACTTTTAAAATGAGAAGTTAGGGAAAAGAGAAAAACCATGTCTCAGATTAGGAGGAGAAAAGAGGTATGCGTCATCCCCCAATTCATGCTTCAGACTTCTGCAGCTCTCCTGGAGACACGGGCAGCAGTCTAAAACAGAAATATGGCAACTCAAGAAGGAACAAAATTTTGCCTTGATGACTCCCCCAAGGATTGTTCAAGCTGTAAGTCAGGGCAAAGAACATTGGTTCAAATGTAGGATGCCATCTCTCTCTCTTCTTGTTGCATGTTTCTCCTCTGAGGTTGCTCTGGCCTTTGGTTTCTGTAAGTGGGGTGCATTTCTTAGTAAAACTGGAGATAAAGACAAAAATAAGAGGAAGAGAGGTGGTGAGTACTTTACGTTAAGGACCAAACTTTGAAATGACAACATAGTTGAGAATGAAAATGTGAGGAGCTGGAGCTCATTTCACCCACTGCAGAGTACCTTCAGCAAGTTGATGATGGAAGTGCTTTTAACTGTCAGGATAAGGCTGTAAATCAGATAAACCTTCACGATTCTGATCTAATAGACTTTGGCGGTAAGCCAACTGTTCCACACAAAAGGTGGTCTTTCTGCATGGCCCAAATTTGTCCTCCTTTAGCAGCTGGATGCAGCTTGGCAGACAATGGTGATGTGGTGTGAGTGAGGGGCCAGTGTGATGATGCAGAACAAATAAGCCCATCAGACTGTTTTGTTTGGGTTTTTTTAAAGGACAGCCCCTTTAAAATGTGCTCAGTTTCCCATTATGTGGCCTAAAAGATTGAAGCCATGTAATCAAAATATTATCTTAATTACACTAATTACAGACCTTTACACTGAGAGAAATCTCAGGGTGTTTCTAATGTGAGCGGCTAATTAAGGCCTAGTTGAATAATGACAATGTAATTGCTTATGTTTGTGTGGAGGTGTCAATTTAGAAACAAACTTGTATAAAACCTTCTATGGGATGGTAAAAGTAGTCATATTCTGAAGTGCACTTAGGATAAAAGTGTATGGTTTTATTTGGTTTTTTTTCTCTTCAGCCAGCAAGTGAAGTATCTCTAGCTTACTCTTCTTTATTGAGAGCTATGTTTGATATACTGTCCTTCTAGATTGATATGGCTACTTGGTTTGTAAAATAGGGTAAGTAAATTTAGCTGTTTAATTTTGCAGCTAGGTGAATACTATTTGTTTGTCATTTGCAAAGCTACTTTACAGTTAAAGTTTTGGTTGAAGAGCCCGTTTTGAAACCTGGGGGTGGCTGTCAGCGAAGACAGACCTCTGCTGACTTGTGGTCGCTTTTTTCCCTTGTGAAGGGATCTGAGTTACACGCTTCAGGCCTTTTTGAAAGTAAAGTTTCTTAATGTTTTCTTACACTGTTGGGGGCATGAAAACATAGGGTTTCAATATAAATCTTGCAGGAAAGGACATGCCAAAAGGAGCATGTGATAAGGAGATAGGGACTTGGGTTTTTTCTCAGACCTCTGCCTTAGGCGTCATACGTTGATCAGGGGGAAGTTTCCTAAATTGTAGGAAGAGCTGCTGTGTCATCGCCTGTCGGGATTACCTGAGGCATCATGCCCAAATATCCTGTTCTTGCTTGATTAAACGCAGAATTAATTCAGAATTTCGGCTCACAAGCAACGTCAAAATTTCACTTCAGTTGGTAGGAGGACAAGCTTGAATTTTGTTTTAATTTAATTCCTGTTTAGTTTTAAACTGCTTCCCAAACATAAATTTGGTAAGGAGAGGAACGCAGAGAGTTTTGGTTAAAATAAGCCATTCAAGACCTGGCAGTTTCTGACTGAAATGGTCCGCGGCTCCTGTTAGTCACAGTGACAAGCCACGCAGTCGCTGGAAACCTGGCTGTCGGGAACCATCGGGCCCTGGAGGCACCCACAAGCCTTAATGTCCTACACCGACCTCCCCTGGGAGGCCCGGGGGCACCGATTCACCTCAGCCGGGGCCCCAGGCCTGCCCCGAGTGGAGCCCGGGGCCTCGGCCCTGCTGCTTTGGCTGGGCTCCCTGGGCACCACCTCGGGCCCCTGGAGGGCTGTGCCTAGCTGGGGGAAGGCCCTGCCGGGCTGAAGGCCGGTGGTGGGGCGGTCCCGCTCCTGCTGCGCTGCACCCTCGGGCCGCCTGGGCCGCAAGGCCTGGCCCAGGAGCTGCAAAACGTGTATGGAAAACATTTGCCTGCTTACAGCTTAGGGAGGAGGGTGTGTTAGAGGCGGCGGGGGCAGGCGAGAGTGGCCAGTGCTGGCCAAACTTGGAGGGAACCCCTGCTAAAAGGGGCTGCGTTCTTTTGGAGCAAAAGTTTACCCTGTGCCCTCAGCTGCTCAATAATCCTTAGCCTAAAAAAACCCAACAAGTAAGGAAAGAATTAAAAAGCTTAACAGTCTATGCTGTGAAATAATCTGTTTTCTGTCTTAATAAGACACAGCCAAAGGCCTCTCCTGTTGCAGACTGAGAATGCTGCCTATCCTGCTCTCCTTTCTTCTTTTCTCGGGGGGAGATTCTGCCGATTTCCATGATGGAGTTATTTAACAAAATCACTTTGATCATTGGAAACCGATGCTTAGTGTTATACTGTCTTATCTGTGCAGTTCCCACAGATTAGTGCAAACCTTCAGAATACACTCAGGAGCATTTGGGTGCTGTAAACATAGATGAAAATCAGCTACTGAAATGAGGTATCAATCTCCAGACTGTTGAGCGTTGGTAACAATGACTGGATTTCCCTTTCAAAGGATGTAGCCCTGAAAATTATAGATAAATATGCCAGATAAATACTGCTATTTTGTTTGTGTAGGGAGGGAGTCAGGAACAAAGTTCTTTTTTGATGAAATTTCTGTTACATTTCAAGGAGGTCCATATTCTATTTGTTGCACTTAAGCCTGTGTTTAGTGTGTACAGCTGATGTTGATCTACAAGGAGACCTGCTTTGCAGAATGGATCTGAATGAAATGACTGACCTCTTAAATCTTTGATAGTATCTGCTGTGGGATCCTGTGGAGTTGTATGCGAGTTCATGTGTTTGATAAACAAGTGACCCCCATTTGTCATTGGGAGAGACTGCCTTCCACTCATAATTTCCTAACTAATTTTAGCAGACATCATGTGTTTTGGAATAAACATTCACTGCAAAGCCCAGCTGGGTGTACAAACTTGCAGGCCAGCAGCAGTAGATGATGACTCAATTCAATGTCTCTTTGGTGACCCAGGGCATCCGTCATGCTGGGCTCTGTCACAGGTGGGAAAGGGGGCGTTCATTGTAAGGAGCTCTGTCCTTCTGCCCTTCCCTAACTGCAGTTAGCTCCGCTAGCACAGAAGGACTTTGCCCAACACTACATTCTCCAGGAATACTGTTGTTTTCTTCCCCTGCTTTTTGAGTGGCTTCTGTTATTTTTCTGGCCTTGCAGTTGAACCAAACCCACTCACACAATACTATCATTGATTACAACCTTCCTTTTGAAAGAAGGCTGTCTGAGAACTTGTTTTCAGGCTGAATTTCATGTCTATTAGACATAGACTTATTGAGAGTCAGATCTTCCACACTGAGGAGAATTCAAAGCCCAATTCTTAACTTCAACTTAATCCTTAACATCATTTTCCTTCATCGTCATTGTCTCCTTCTGTGATGTCTCCCCCTTCTTCCTACAACACCCTTCATTACTCTCCAAGATCAGAACTGTCTTAAGGGAAAACTGCAGTCATTTTTCTTTGATTTTTTTAGACTAACTAGTAATAAAAGCACATGCTGTGTGCTGGGTACTTTCAGGCTTGATTAGATTTCAAACATGAGATTTTTTTAGAATAGCAGCTGGAGGAAACAATAGAAGCTGCAGAGGTAAAGGAACGAATTGTTCCGATAAGATACTTAAAAGTAGAATGAGAGTGCCTATGAATGTAAATGCAAACAAAGCCCTGCAGCCTTCTTCTACAATGTCTACGTCAAGTTGGGTTTTTTGAGATTGCATCTTTCAACTATTCTCAGTCTCTATTTATAGACAAATCAATCAAAACCGTTCTTGTCAAGTGTGGAGCTTACCTCTCTACATAGTGGGGTACTTTTATTTTAGGACTTCATGGTTCTTAGTATTCACAGAGATGGTTTGCTTTCCCCCAGCATCTTTCTAGATGAGAAGGTGAAAGTGTAAAAATATCAGTGGATAGGACTTCAGCTGTGAAGGACCCCGAACTGACTTGGATGCTGGGCTTAAATCCAGTCTTTCATTACATGACGTGAGTTGTCTTGGTAGCGCGATGGTTCCATTGAGATTGCATCCTTGGTTGTAACTGGCACATTCAGATATCACTTATGTACTCAGCTTTTTGTGCTAGAAATGGAATAGAATATTTTGGAAGTACTTCAGTGCTAACCTCCTCATCTTATTGAAATTGGAATTTTTCCATGACTGAAACAAACATCAGGAATATGAAGAGCAAAGTCATCAATTGGCAGTGTTTATGCAATCCTATAACTTCGCTTGCCATGTACGTATGTTCCTCTGTTATGATGATGCATCCTCATGGTACCAGATGATATGCCTGTGTCTTGGTCTGATGATGGGGGTTCTTGGGAAACAGGTCAGCAGGAAGCAATTTGCCAGAATTGTTCATACAGCCACAGCCTAATTACTGTTCACACTTGAAGGACTGCAGAAAAGACTTGTGATCTCAGTGAGCTGCTTTGCAGGCTGGATCCAGAGCATGGATCCAGGAGCATGCATCCTGTAGTACAAATGGGAAGCTTTTTCAAAAAGGCCATGTAGGAAATTGTAGTGACTGATTGTGTGGAGTGTTTCTGATAAAGCAAAACGGAGTGATGCTTTTAGTTGGCATTGCTGATAATCTGAAACCTGGGTTCAGACTGCAGTAAATAAGCATTTAAATAGTGAGCACTGAGTAAAGATAGTTAGGACATCACTGTGTTTAGTCCACTTACAGTAAGCCTTTCTCAATCACATTTCAGTGAGAGGCTCAGCACTACTAGCAATATGCTTTAATACTATGTCTTTCTGGCAAGTTGTTTTTTTAATACTCTAATTTTGTAATTATGACAACTGAAATTATTCATCCAATTTAATTTCCTTTCTTTTAAGACACTGGAGATTTATTGTTTGTTCACCCTCATTCTTGTCTAATTTAAAAGTTACAGATAACTGAATATTTCTGTGTTTATGGTCTCTAATAGCCGAGCGATGTCAGTTCTCACATTCTGTAAAATTTTAATAAAGAAGTTTAGGACAAAGTTTGTTATTAAGTGTGGGATGGATCCCGCTATTACTATCAATATTATGCTACTTTTGCCAAAAGCGTCAAAGTCAACAGCCCCGAAAAGAACACAGGGAAATGACTAACAGTCAGCATGGAGTTGTTGAGAATAAATTATGTCAAACCAATCTAATTTCCTTCTCAAATCCTCCCCAGGGTAACAGGCCCTGTGGTTAGAGAAGAGATGGTAGGTGCCACATACCCTGACTTTATTAAGGCTTTTTACACTGTCCTTTACGACAGTCTTGTAAGCAGGCTCGCGAAACATAATGTGGAAGAAATTAATAAGGAGGGTGCAAGGCTGTTTTGAAAATTGTATTTAGAGCGCTATCAGTGATCAGTTGTCAAAATGAAAGAAAGAACGGACCGGGATTCTGCAGGGACCTGTCCAGGCTCTAATACAGCTCAACATATTTATTAATGACCTGGATGATGGAATAGCATGTATGGTTATTAGATTTGAAGCTGGGATGGACTGCAAGAATGTCAGAAGGTAAGGAATTGAAAATGATCTCTACAAAATGGAGAAGGTGGCTATAACAAATAAGATGCTATTCAAGAGGGAGGAGTTTCTTTGTAGACAAAGGAATGACCAACTGCACAGCATGATCTGGGGGGGTGTCACAAGCTGAAAGGCAATGAACGGTGTTATGTAGATGTGGAAAAGATGAACGTCTCCACTGGTGTGTACTGAGACCTGCATGTTCTCAGTTCAACACTAGTAAGGTCCTGAAGTGCAGCAAGATTTCAGTTAGACATTAGGAAAAACACTTTTGCCATGTAGATGTTGTGCACTAAAACAGATGGCATGCACAAGTTATGGCAGGCAGTCAGAGGTTTGGTAAGTAGGAAGCAGAAGGGGCCTGAGTGTTGGCGGTGCTGCCGACAGGGTTGGCATGGTCTTAATGAGGATCCTATCAGAAGTGACTTGCTTAAAGCTGTTTTCTGTTGTGCTTTCCTGTCCATTTCTTGCATCTCTAAGGAAAGCCCACAAAAATCAATGAGCTGGCTCAGGAGCAAGGTTCATCATGCAGTCCATTAATCACAAGCTGGAAGAAACCTACGCCACAATTGCCCCAACTGTATGTTCTACTACAGCCTGCTGGTCGTGGTGCTTCCTGAGACTGGAGTAAAAATGATCATCCAAAGCTATGTAGGAAATGCCATATGCAGGCAGTTCATACATTTCATGATGACTGTAGAACAGTCACAAAAAATGACAGAAGAAATCCCCTAAAATTAATTCAGCAATGTTTCAAATGCTTGTTGTTAATGCAGCGAGAACACAATTGGAGATTCAAACACAAAAAAAAATGAATTCATGACAAATTAGGAACAAGTTCTGTAGTAGGTAGGTAGGTATCTGATGGAACAGGGATTTTCTCTCCCTAATTATAATTTAATATTGCTATTACTAGAACATCTAATATCTTTAAATGATATACAGGGCTAATATATTAACCTTTGAGATTTCTTTGCTTATTAAAAGTCCACTCTGTTTTACAGTAACTTTTTTATTGCACTATTAGAACAATGCAAACCACACGTATTTTCTATAAAAATGTAATTGCAGTTATCCTAAGGGAAAAAAAAAACAGCAAAAACCACACACATAAAACTAAAAGTTTATGCTCTCTGATTTCAACTGTTTACTTTCAAGTTGCCTTTGGTTGTAGAGCTATGTAAGCTAGTGTTGTGGTGATGGTGGGAGACAATATAGCACCCCACCACTTTACCTCAAATGATAAGACAAAAGAAACATCCTTTTCTTTCTCAAACTCAGAATGTGTTCCAGTCTTACTGTGAACCACCACATTGGTTTGGTTGTGTTCACCCTTGAGTTGGTGGCTGGTAGTGGATTGGTTTTTAACTCTTTCCTAGAACACAGATAACTCTCTATGGATGTAGGCATGGCAGAATCAAGGGTGTTTTCATGAAGTGATAACTACCAAAAGCAGAAAGAAAAACAAGCAATGCACTTGACAAAAGGAAGGCGTAGTATAGCAGAATCATATGATCTTCATTAAAGGTGAGAATAGTGAGCAGAGTATCTTTAGCCCCATAGTAGAGTGTTTTAATAGTTGTAGAAAGGGAGAAAAGAATGGCGACATTGGGGGTTTTTTTGTTTCTTTTGGCAATGGGTAGATTACTTTAGGATTTTAAGATTACTGTGTTCATTTAAGATCAAAATAAGAGAATTTTTCAGTATGTTCTTAAGACAGCTCTGAGAAGAGTCTAAAGAAAAGCATGAGGGAAGCAAACTTGGAGAAACTTCATGGATGTATTTACTTATCAAGAAAGTTAAGCATATAAATTGATCAAGATTTATAATTATTATAAACAGTAGTAAAAGCTGTTTTATATAACATACTAAGGCTTAGCAAAACATGAAACTCTTTAAAAATGTATAAGTAGTTGCCTCACTTTCTAATACATTGCAGGCATGGGTTTAAGAACAGCAGGTGAAACATTGTGACTGATACAATAACCAACAAACTGCAAATATCATAGAAAAGCAAAGCATTTTTTCATCACTTAAAGTCTCCTAGCCCTTCCTTTTGGCTGTGTGGATAAGCAGCATGCCATAATCTTTTCTGGACAGGGGTAGGTGAAGCCCTGTTGTGAACGTGCTACCAGTTAGGCATTGGCAGCCTTCTGAATGTTCTAAGGAATGCAGCCTCTTGTGCTGGTGTTCAGCACAGGTCCTTTGGCTCCATTCTGGGAGAGGGGGTGGGGGGCGGTGACAAGTTTTGCCAAAGCACTGGGAACATCATTAGTGCCAGAGCATTGACAGGGAGCTGGAGACAGTGGTCCCAGGTAAATCTACACCATCAATATAACTCTGTTGCCTTTTGGGGGTTCAGTAAAATTAGCAAAAGAGAGAATTTCCTGCAGTTCCTGGTGGCTGAAGTTCTGCTTTAAATATATATAAAAGAAATACCAGCTTAAAGAATTGAAACTGTTTTCCTCAAAGAGTATGTCTTTACCTTTAATCCCATCTCTTATTAAATAGATTTTTATAATAAATGGTGAATACCTTGGAAAAAAAGTGTTTTATTTTCAATGCCATCTGATGGGTCTGTGTCTGGCATGTAATGCAGTTAATTTTATATGTGACTAACGGATAACAGTCATTCCCCTGAATAACCGTGACCCAGATATGTGGAAGACTCTCATGTCTTAATTGCTTGACCCTGAAATTAGCACAAGCAGATGGGCCTGAACAGATAGTGAGTCTGATGTGAGGTAGAAGAAGAGGCCACTAATGCAGTCAGTAGAATGTAGTGTGTGAGAAACTATTTTCTTGATTGGAATCACTTATGTCTCTTTCCAGCCCATTTCACTTCCTTTCAGTATCTTGTGGTTGGCTGCTGTGAAGGGGTAGTGGGTTAGTTGTTTAACACCTGTAACCTGGTAAGCTCAGCTGATAAGGCTTAAAGATAAATTACTGTCTAGTATCAAGAACCTAGAAAAAGATGTCACCTAATTGTAAACTGAAATATAAACTTTCTGATTGACTTTCTGCATAGTTATGGATTAACTGTTAAATGTCTATATCCCTGAGCACTTGGGAGAGAAGATAGTATTTACTTTTAATTTTGGAGTTCAAGTAAATTTTAAGTTCTCCCTGTTTCAAAGATGCCTTCTGTAGAGGTTGCATTACCTTCAGCCAACCTAGGCAAAATGAACAAATTCCAGCATTATGTGCAAAGTAATTCAGCACCATATGTTATTTGCAGTTCATTTGCCATATGAAGAAGAAGGAGTTGATTCGGGATTTTGTGGGGCAAGAGTTCTGTAATACTTGTGGCTTTGTAGAGACTGTTACTTGATGCTGAATGGTGGTTTGACTGCTTCACATTTGCACCTTTTCCTGACAGTTCCTCCAGGAGGTGCGTCACACAGGATAAAAAGCAGACTGTTGTTGGCAAAGATAGTCTGACCTCATTACTGGGGCAGACAGGTGTATTCTTTAATCACAGCCTTAAAGCCTCAGGAAACCCTGGACTTTTTCCAAGATCAGTTGGGATTAGCCTAACCCTTTGATGTTACTTTAGACGTCCCATGGAGACACCAGTTGAAGAGAGTGAGTGAATGCTGACTGGCTATGGTCCTGGGTTTCTTAGGCGAGACATCTGTGAGAACGATTTGTGTGGGAGAAATTAGACCAAGAAAGAAAACTGTTTCATGCTAATTGCAATTTCCAATTGCAAACCTGGAGGTGAGCTGCCTCTGACAGGCTCTTAAACTAATTAACCAAACAGTCCAGTACCCCATGCTGTGTAATGTTACACAACTATGCATAAACAACTCTGCTTAAGATTTATCCCGACCCCAAACTTCGAACAGGCTCTGCTGAAGTTAAACAGGCTGTTTGAAGTGTCACGATGATCTGCAGTCCTCCTGTCTGATGCGCTACATGCTTGACTCTAATTAACAGTAATCAAATAAGGAAAAACCTAATCAGTATTCAACAGCTATTACCCTCAGCTTAGCAGAGAGAAAACATAATTTCAGAAAAGAAATAAACACGTGGTATTGTGTGGAACTACAATAAATCCTTTTAAGTGGCTATGTGAAAAAGTTTTATTATTGTAACATGCCATTAAACTGTGATCTAAGGCCTTAGGGGATAAAAAGAGGGGGCTGTGGAAGAAAGAAATACCATATTAACCAGATTCAGTGTTTGCCTCTATTGAATCTTGTTGTTGGAGTATAGCTGTGATGGCATTTTTAATTTCTCTTCACTTTGGACATATAAAGTGTCAATTGTTCTGTACCCTTAACGAACACAGGGAAAATCTTATTTTTTGAACTGTATTTTATAAAAAAGTATCCTCTTCTTTCTTAAAATGCCACTATACATAGCTCATTTTTGTCCGTAAGTACTCATGATTTTGTGAATGGAGAGTTAGGAGGAGGAGTGGCACAGATTTCAGTACCCACCACATTGTGATTTGATCCATATTTGATCCACTTCTCATCTTCATGGGATCTTAAGGAACCTTTTAAAACTTTGTGGAATGGTAGAAATGTGGTCTATCAGATCACATTCATCACGGGATATGAATTCTGGGCCATGAGTCCCTGTATCTTTATGCTACACTGCTGCTTGGTGAATGAAGAGTGCCCAGAAAAGGGAAAGATACTCAGGAGACGTCTATGGTCACCTCTGTTATCTGGAAGCTTCCTATGGTCTGAAAGATAAAGATGATTTTAGGAAATAATTTCCTTCTTTGAATGACCAGAACTGGTGAATTTCTTGACCTACCTGTGCATCTAAAGGAGATGGCATTTGACTGTCAGTTGTTCATCCCTTGCACGCAGTTCTGTACAATTTTTCTGTATCTGAACAGCTGTTTTGCACAAAGTCTTTTGAACCCACTGTTAAAAAGTCATTGTATGTGCTTAGCTTCAAGTTCTCTTTCCCCTTTCCTTGTGTTCCCAAGGACACAAATGGATGCTCTGTGACTAAAGGCCTTTATTTCCTCTTAAGTACCATGGGTTTGTGCATAACTGTAAGCAATCTCTCTCCTGACTGTGCAATTTCCCTTGGTGATGTTTAAAGGAACATTTTTTAATTCTATTTTTAAACTGTTAGAAATAGCTCTCTAGAGCTTCTACTGCTGAATACTAATAACTTTTTATATTAGCATAAAAGGATAGTTTTATCAAAGATCACAGTTTTAGGGGAAAATGGTAGTATTTGCATCTCAAGAGGCAAGGGGAAGCTGTTCATAGGTTTATGGAGGTCTTTGTCCTTTCCTTCAACTTCCATAATTTTGTTAATGCTAAATTAAATCAAATGTGCTAAAGGAGTTGTGGCGAGTGTTTGCTGATATGCATGCTAGCCTTATCAGAGGGTGTTACAGAATGCTGGTTTTTTTCTCAGATGCATATAAGTTTAACACCTGCTCATCCCAAAACTTAGATTACTTTCTCCTAGGGCTGTTTATAACTAAAGCTGTTGCTGGTGACTTTGGTATTTTTACACTAGCCCATATGGCTGCAAGAAATTGCAGAGAGATGTACATAATGGAACAGAGGGCAAATAATTGTCTGGAAAACCCAGACTGTTGTTCAATATGTCTGGAAATAGTGTAGCAGCAGGCAGAGTTCAATTAAATCATCTTGGTTTTGTGTAGGAAAAGGATTTGCGACCACTGACTTGCCCCTCAAAATCAGCTTTCTTGTTTACCTCAAGCATATAGCTCATTGAATATAACCGAAGCTGTTTTCTGGTAGACCAATATGTATCCTTCATCAATAAAAGCTAAGTAGTCTTGTCATCCAGGGACACTGAAAGCCGTGCCTGCTGTGACCTTATTCTGCATCATGTTGCACAAGTGCTGTGAGTCTCCAGCTAAACCCCAGAAGGACTGAGTAGGGAGAAAATGCATCTCCTGTCATTCAATCCAGCCGTTGTTTTCAGGAAATGCTAACACGTCAGATCACACTGCAAAAGGCCTATGCTTTTTCCATTACTATTTGAAGGTTTCTTTTAGAAACATGTTTTGTACAGTGAGCTACAGAAGTCGGAGGAATGAATTCAAGCTGCTGATATGCTTGGAATATTTGAAGAAGTATGTTTATTTCACAGGTACATTTACAGGCTGGGTGTTACCAAACACTGGTTATTTCCAGGAATCTATAGGACCCAAACACATTCACTGTCGTTCCTCCTCATTCACACCACTCCATATTTTAAGGTTCTGGAGATAAGTGAAAGTTAGACTACATACACAGCAATACTTTTGGCTTTTTTCATTTCTCCTCCTGTAACCCAGGTGCCCGATGTCAAGGCATTCTTGTTTCCAGTCCACAAGATTTCACTGTGATCTAAAATGGATCTGATCTGTGGTGTGTTTACAAGGAGTTAAGAGGCTCTTGTGCTTGCCATCTGCCCATCACTGGTGGAGTTACTGCCTAGGAGCAGAACAGGTGATTAGAGTGTCCCCTCATCTGCTGAGCTCATACCCTGATTGAAATAAATAGTATTTGAAGTTAACAGCACCCAGCTATGAAATATGTTGGCGCAGCAGCGGATACACTGCAGGTACTGCTGCGTTAGCCAGTAGTGCTATGTTGGGGTGGGCATGGGGCAAGCAGCTGGATACAGCGACTTCTGGTACCACCACTGACAAGCTGTCAAAAATCATGAGCTAACACACTGTGCTTCTGATCTGTGAATCCTTTGACTAGAACAAAAAGTGTTCAGTTTCTAGTACATCTCTTTACAAATTTTTATGAAGCAGCATGAGCTTCTAGGCTGGAGAGAGCTCAGGAGTGAGAAATACTGCATTATATGTTTTTTTTCTATCTGTTTTTATCTTTTTTCCCCATTATGCTAGAGTAATACAGTTCATTAGTGAAGAACTACCCAATTAATGTTTGCGCAGACCTTCCATAGTTGAAAAGTTGAAATTGGTATGTAAATAGCATATATTACTGTTGTATCAATTCATGAATAAAATCTGTAATTTTAGTCAAATTGTAGTTTTAATTTTTATGAATGGAGTTTTAAGTACCTTGTTCTGGAAAGCACTTAAACAACATTACATCAGCAGATGCTATGGTGCAATATTACTCCTCTGATAATATTTTAATGAATTAAAGCAAAGCCAAGACTTGTTTCTTCTCCTAACACCTTAGCTTCCCTTACTTTTTTTGTAAGTATTCAATTACATGGTTTCTCATATTCATAGATCAATATGAGAAAAGGCCTATCACCAACACCTTTTAACATTAAAAATGAACAACTTTAAGCATAGTCCTTAAAAGTACCCGTTCTATCCTTTCTCTGATTTCCTTTATTTTCTTTATAGCCTAGTACTTTTGGTACGCTACAAAACATTTAATTGTTCTTTGAGAACTGGGAAAACATGGAAATGTTTCTTTCCCTGATGGAAAAAGAATGCATTTTTTGTTTTTCACTCTTAAATTTATGTCTCTGCTGCTTTGGTCACTAATAATTGTACATCCATTGTTCTTTATTGCTGTATGCTATGGTCAGTGATAACATTAATTGCTTCCCTTATTGATATTTTAACATGACTCCATAAATCATTCAAGTTGTAATAAATTCAATGGCTGCCACTATAATTTAATTTTCTTACAGATCTGTACTGTATAAATTCTCCATTCTTAGCTAAATCCTGATTATGCTAGCCTCACTTTATACTGCTGCAATTTTGGGATCATAGTCTCCCTAGTCTTTATCGTCCGGTAATGCAGAAAGAGAAAGAGGCATCTTCAGAGGGTAAGTCAACCTTTCTGAAGTTTAGAACAATCTTCTGGCAATACCTCTCTTGGTTGTATAAGAAGCCTGAAACATCTGCATCTGAGAACCTTAGGCGTTTAAAGCTGGGCCAGTCCAGGCACCTGTGCCCCTTCTTCCCTCCGCTTTCGTGGGACTGCTTCCTGCGGTACCTCGTAATCCTGGTTTTGCTGCAGTCAGCGGGCACTGATTCTTCGTGGGTGTTTTATACACCTCTAAGTCACTGACTTTTCATTAATGTGGGTTGATCAGAGACTTTATCCTAGTAGCTGCAGTATTTTGGAGCAGACTTCCATATTTTAAGTCTGGTAAAGACCAGGCTAAAATAAATCTTCTGTGCAGCTTGCTGCTTCCCCAAACGATTCCACACTGGTGTTGTCTTTCTGGGAGAGGGATGGTGAACGGTCCCTGCCAATTGCTACAGAAAACAACATGTTCCAGTGTGATAGGGTTGTTGTGCATGTAGAAAGCCTAAACTTTGACCATTTTTTTTTCTTCTGCATTTTTTTTTTAATTTATTCTGGAGATACTACTTCTGAGAATAAGGATGTTGTTTCAGTTTGTTTTCTGCTAAGACTTGCCACAAGAGTAACAATGCTGTGTATGATGGACTGTCTCCTGTTCCACAGAGGATGAGTACACTTACTCATGTGTTTCATATGGGCCATTGAAGTGTTCTAAAATGAGACTGAAATATTGAATTAAAAAGATCCAGCTGCAAGAGGTATGAACCAGTTCTTTTGCATTCGTCTTAAACATACTCCAGACTTCCAGTTTGGAAGTTAGATTTGGTTTTGATAAAATAACTTGAGACTTCTCTTAATAACACTTTTGTTTGATCTGATGTAAACATGTTGTAGTTGGATAAATTCTATAAATGCTAGTAAGGCCATGTTTTGATTACAAAAAACCTAAATTCCTTGGTTATTTTACTGATTTTATTTCTCATTCAAGATCCTTTACCTTGAACGTCAGTAACATCTGATCTCTTAAGAACTTGACAGGGAAGTTTTCAGTGAAGCATAAATTCCTACCTTCAACATCATAAGGGAGATTATTTTTGTTAGCAGCACTCTTTAGCACTGCTGAAAGATGTCAAAATGTCTGTACTTCAGAATGAAGGTCTCTATTTTATCAGCTTATCAGATAGTGTACATGTAATAGTGCTTTCAGATTTTTGAAATGTCACTGTATTTTATTGTGAATTACCATGGGCATTGACAGACTTGATCTCCAGGGTTAGATACTGAGGTACTAGGTGGGAGAATGAGTGTCTTAATGAGATGATGTAATCTTAAAATGAGAGTAATTCCAGGGTAAATTGAGAAGACTCCAAGTAATTCAGTTTGAACAAAAACTCTTCTGAACTGTGATTATTTTAACACTGAGCTAAATATTTTGTCCACTTATTTTAAGTCAGCTCTGTGACAGTGTGCCTGCATATATTACTTTTTCATGGATGTTGCAGAACGAAGAGCATCAAGCATGTAGACACATAGGTACATTTGAGTCATCTAACAACCCTCAAATGATTTTGTAGTTGTGTATATTGTGTCTGATTTCCAACCTGAGTTATGGAATAAGGTACCCAAAATACCATATGAATGTCCTCAGCTGTCATGTTTCCAGAACCACAACAACAGGACTGAACACTGGGATGAAGAAGTGGACGAGCCACTCTATGATGTGCTTCCCTTGTACTGTTTTACTAACTTGTCTGCTGACTATTGAAATTACAGCTTTTACCAGAGATCTATTTTTTGGGAGGAAATATTTGTTGTTAAACAGCCCTTTTATGTATAGTTCAGCTCTTCTTTCAAAAAATTCCTTAAAAAAAAAAAAATATATATGCAATATACATTTTAGTTCCATGTTAAAGATTTTAGTATTACAACAGGAAAGCACAGGTTTAAAAGGGATGTTTGGATAATATCCAAGGTCTCGATCAGTAACCTGGATGTTATGAGATTCAGACAGTACTGGTTTAATAAAATTAGCACTCTTCTGATTAATTTAGAAAACCTAATTGTTTTCTGGCTTGTGGCTTATCGTGTCCCAAAGATCCTGCTTCTGAGAAGACAACTGTTAAGGGAAGCAACATAAAATGAAGATGTAATTTGATGATTTTTTTCACCAGAGTAGCCTGCCTTTAAAAAAATTATAACAGGGACAGTGCTATGAGCTGACAAAGATTTTTATCTTCTCTTAAACCAAGTACTAAGGATCAAGAGGAGAAAAAAAAAAGGCGGGGGGGGGGGCGAATTCTTACAGTGGAACAGGGATTAAAAATAGAAATGTAATTTTCTCCATAGAAGATGAACCCCTACAGAAGAGGGTTGATGGCATTCTTGCATTCAAGCCTGTGGAGAATGGGTGTTTAGTAGCATCTCGTACACTTGTAGTTGACTGCAGCTAATGGCCCTCTGGGTTATAAGTTTCCTAAAACACTGAATCCCAAAATTCTTCAAATAAAATATACTGTATGTCAATAGCAGTTTAAGCTAACTCTTGATAGCTGTTCCAAATGTAAAACCCAGGATTATTTGTGACACAGTAGTCATAGGTGCACCTCTAAAAGACGAAGTTTACACACCACAGAGCGTGAGCACTGTTTCTATTTCAGCTGACCTACAGGTCAGAGAGCAGAGGTGAAATGGCCACTTTTTGTGCTAGAAAGGCCTGCAGTACACTGGGAAAAGGGGGTCCTGTCAGGGAATATATCTTCCTGAGCTTTTTGCTGGCAATGGAAATTTGAGAGAGGAGGACTCCAGCTGTAAATTGGCCATATGTTAAGTCTTACATAGGCAACTGAGGGTAATATTTAGGTATGTGACAAAGCTCTTAGACTTGCAAATAGTTCCAAGACTTCAGTGGCTTCTGTGGAGCATGTGAACCAATTTCAGAATCACTCATTTCTGGACCAAAGGGTTGTTCTGCAAAAATGGTGCTGATAAAGTGGGTACAGCTAAGTTGACCTAACACTTACAGCAATAGAATCATGTTTCCTTTCCTCACAGCTCTGCTAAACTCTGGTCTGATTGAAACTTTACATTTTCTGCTTAAGTTTATTGAGTTTAATGTGGTATCGTTGAGCTCAAGTTGTTTTCTGCGACAAGGCTTTCTTCCTTCTCTATTTCTATGAGGTGTTTATCAAAACTTGAAGCAGTTAATTCTCTTCAGGCAATAAGATATTTAAGTGGTAGCAGTGCTTACCAGTTGATTTGCTAAGCACAGCAAGACAAAATACTACTGGAAGCAACCATAGTCCTTAAGATGGTCTTTTCATCTGGACTTAGGGAATAGGAGTACACATCATGTTTGTGTTTACCTAGTTTTGCATCTCTCCTTGGCTGTTAACAACCTCTTCCTTGACACTTGTAATAGCTGATTTTCCAGCCTTTGGGATTTTTGCTTAGAGGTAGATCACTGCTTGAGAGCCAGGAGGCTGAATTTGGTTAGATACAATTGACTTAAATGGGCAGGCAATTCACTTGACTTCTTTTTATGGCTTTGCAGCTGCTCTGGGTTCACCCTCCCCAGGCTGTGCAACAGGTGGCCGTGTATAGCCGAGCTTTTTGGGAGGTCTGTGTCATTCTGTCCCTGCTGTCATGCTGCATGTACTAAGAGCCCAGGAGCATCCTGCAGGCCTACCAAGCCTGGGGTTTGCTCTCAGGGAGTATCTACATATCATTATCTGAACTTTTTATAAACAAGAGACTCTGAAACAACTTCTCACAACTGCCTAAGGTTGTTCGGGGGGTTTTTTTTGTTTCCTGGGTGGGGGAAGAATAATCATGGGATGACAGGCCTGGGATGTCTGCAGACCAGCATATCTTTTCCCACTTTGTAAAGTATATGGCTGGTTTCCTGATGTGTTCTCAACATTAAATTCTCTTCTACCTAAGCTGCAGTGCCACTGTGCCGCCAGACTGCCTGTTGTACAGCCTGCTTCTGACTGCTACTTATAAGTTGTCTTATGCATTATGCATATTTTTGTTTGTTTAAGTCCTTTAGCAACTTTAATTATTTGGTTTTTTAAGAAAAAAGAAAAAAGAAATTTCCCTAGCACCTGCTACACTGTATCTTTGTTTCTCTGTCAGCCTCAGGTCCTGGAACCTAACTCCCCATGTTAATTGGAGCCTTTCTGATTGACTTTCTGTTTTTTTTTTTTCTCTGCCTTATAAAACATAAGATTTATTACAGGAGACTGTGACACACAGAAATAGCTGGAAAAAGTTTAAGTGCTGGTTTTGGAACCAAATCTAAAACCTCACGTGGAATGCTGACAGTCAGCAGGATTTCCCAGATTTGCAAACTATAGGATTACCAGAAGCAGGGTGGGGGGGAAGAATCTCATGTCTGTATGAAAGCAATTGCAGAGACATTTCAGACTGTACAAACAGTTTTCAGAGTTACTTTAAAGGAATCAGGAGTACATAAAATGGGTAGACTTTTCAAGGAAAAGATATGCCCCAGATGATTGGTGCTGCATTGCTATTAGTTGTTCTAATGCCATTTGAGGAATCACTTCACTCCTTGAATATTTTGATGGTTAACTACTGTACAACAGCTGTCAAATACATCTTGGTGAAAAAGCACACGTTCTCCAAGATTATCAGATCCCCTCTTGCTTTTTGTACAGGAAGTGCATTAATTTTTAAGTGATGGTTTAGGCTTTCACTAACTGTGGCAGTTATAAAGATGCCACATACATTTACCAAGATGCCACTTCCCATACTTGCTCCTCAGCTCTGTTAAACTCATGCTAGGATTACACAGTGTGTAATGCAACTAATACGATTGCAAAAGGGGCATAATTTTTCATCAGCTTTTGTATCAGTTCTTCCCAAGTCAAATTATATGCTGAAATGCAGATCTTGTAGTCCTGCATCCCTGTGAACATAATGACATGACTTACAAATGCTAACATGCAGAAATTATTTATGCAATAGTAAGTATTTATGTAATGGCCTGATTTTAATGAAGTAGGATAGAATTCTAACATTTTAAAAATAAATGAGTAACAGACTGAAAAATATCAAGGATACTTGATGTGAGTAGTATTTGCATACCGAGGTACTACATCTTTGATAAATCCTTCTGCTTATTTCAAAAATCTTGATAGTAAATTTCAGTATTTTCTGCAACTGATACATAAGAGTATTCATTCTATCTACATGTTTATTACCATAGCAAAAAGGTGATCTTCCATGCTGGACATGCTGTGTCTAGTTTCCAGTGGAAGATGTGTTGTACTCACGATGATCTAAGGACAATGACATAGGTGGGCTGTGAAGATAGAGCTGATCTCTTCTAAATATATGACAAGCGCGAACTATTTTGGAAACGACATACAAGCTGTCAGGTGTATAAGCCACTTGTCACATCAGAAAAGGTAGTAGCAAACTTCAAAACTAAATACATGTTGGGAACAATCTTTATGACTTCAACTAGGTAGGAGTGAGATTGATTGAAAGAGAGTAGTATCTTATAGCCGTACAGTACAAAGTTGTTGGGAAAGGAGATAAAGTGGTTATCTATATGGGAAGGACAGAGCTATGAGTTTAAATGCTCCGTAGAGTTATGATTTATCACTCAGGAATGAAAGATCAGAAAATGGAGTGATTGTTTTGTATTCCCTCACTGGCAAGTAGACATTTTTCTCTGTATGACTTTATTTTGGTTTGAAATTGTTGTTCAGATTAATCTGTGTAGATATTGGAAGGGCACCTGGGACAGTGGATAAAATGTTATGTTCCCAGAAATGCAGAGGTAAGATGTTGATGTTTCTGTTGTAGGGAGATTTTACTGTGTCAGTAGCGGAGATATGACAAGTTTTACACTTGCTCAGGCTTGCTCTAGGTTCATTTAACGTATTTGGCATTCTTTCAGGGTAGACTCCATCTCCTTATGTAGTAGGTATAGGGAGGCATCTGAAGACTAGAATGGTTGGTTCTAGGAGGACTTATTTCAAGAAAGCATACGTTGCAGTTAGTTGGTGATTTTTTCTGTATAGATACTAGCTCTGAATGACATGGAGCAAACACCGAGGTAGAATTAGAGGCTTTAACTGAAGTTCTCGCACCGTGTTTGGGTGCTTCTTTCAAAATCTGTCTTAATTCCTTAAATGAGTGCCCTGCGGTGTAAACATCCTCTTGGTTGCAGAGGCGGTATATTCTTCTCAGAGAAGAAATGAAGTCTGAGGGCTTAGTTATGTAAAAGAGCTTTTTGGGGGGATGTTTCAGATGGTTACTGTTTTTTACAGGAGTAGATATGCTTACCATTGGAGGAGTTTATTATTTTAGTGTATATTGTTGTTTCTAAGCAACCATTTTTGTGGCTGATCATGCTTCATGAGAGATTGATGATGATAAGGGAGTATTCTCAATTTGTTCAATCAGAAGATGAGTTTCCAAATTTGTGGGAGGAATCAGTGTTAGAATCCAGGTTTCTTGTGAAGGTAATCAGAATGTCGTCTGAGTGCCTTAGGCTTACTACCATAAAGGTGCAAAACTTGTTCTCCAAAGCAGGCGATGAAAAGGTTGCTATATTTTGGGACTTTTTGGGTGCTCATTGCTGTGTCTTGCCATATCCAGTTCCATTTTCTTCCTAGCATGTACCAGAGGAAAGAGGGTTTGGAACGGTCCTCTCTAGGGGATAGGATGCAGTAATTCTGTGACCAATGAATTTACTTTCTTTTTAAGAACATGTCTGTTTACCAGTTTGCATTCAGATTGTGACTGACAGTAATGATGGATGACAGTTAGAGATTAGCAAATATTATGAGCTGTTATTAGTTTCTCTTACTTTGTTAATCTTTGTGCTGGTGGCAGAACTTTCTGACAAAAGAGTGGGTACTTAACATGATCATAGCTTTTAGCATAATAGCTCAAAAGCGTGTATCAGCTTGTTCGTGTGCAGCTGAAAAAGCTCACATAATGTGTAGCTCAAAAACATCTCAAAACCATGTTTGAAAATCTCCAAATTATTTCTTTTCCCCCACCTGTCTTAAAATTTATTTTATATATCCATTAAAGGTAGTCATACAATGAAGAATAGTTACTGGAACAAGCAGACAATCAGAACACAACATTTAGTTCCATTCATCTTTGGTTACAAGCTGCAAGAGAAATAAATGCAAATAGGGAAGAGAATGTATGTAGGCAGAGATAAAGCCAAGTGTAATCACACTTAACGCTAAAAAAGCTCTGTTTGACTTATTCACAAAATGCCACCTGTGAAAAACAGTCTCTGCTTGGGTTTCTGGCTCCTCTGACATTTGATTAAAGCTGGAATTAAGCAGCCCTCATTAGAACTTCAGGAGAATGAATTATACTTAATAAATGTATAGCATGTGTACCTGATATGAATGCCAGAACTGTACACCCTATTATTAACATCCAATTATGCTGATGAATAGCAACTTAAACTATAATTTCTTAGAGCTATAAATTTTTAGTTTTAATGTGCTGCCACTTGTATGTTTACTGTGGCTGAAAACCAAGGTAGTAATGTGACAACAGCAGCTTAGTACCAAATCTCTGATATACCACAAAGGCAGCAGTGACTCTCGGATTCAGTAAGAACAGGAGAAATGGTGGAAGGAGAGAGGCAACAGAAAAGTATCAAGGCAACTTGTTTTAGAGACTTTCTGTGGATTAAGTGCTCTGATTAAAGCTGTTTGTGGTGTGGCAAGCTCTCAGGATGGATAAATTCTGGCAAAACTATTGTACAGCTGGAAATACTTGGCAGTGAGATTTTGTGTGTGTGTGTGTTTGCCAGGGAGCATTGATTTAGATTTCATCTTTATGTTACATTTTTATGCAGGGTTTCAAATTAAAATCAGGAGGAAAATAAAATTATATTGACTTTGATTGACTCCTGTCATTTCCTGAGTGCTTATCTCTGTCTTGAACGATAGAACGTACTCTCACAAAATATCAAGTGCCTGTATCAAGGCATTTGCAACCCTTTCAGGTTTCTGTAGGATCATCACGTTTTTATCAGTGGCATCCCATACCTATTCAGCCAACTTTTTCAAGCCTGTTGACGAGAGGACAGGGCCTTTGAACTGAAGCTGTCATTGTGGACTTTCCTCTGCAGCTATGGGGAAAAAATCCAGGGTGCTTGAGTATAGCTCTAGTTCTGTGTCAGTGAGGAGGTGTCATAGTCTAAGGTAAAAGGCGGTCCCAGAGATGAAGAATTAGAGAGGTTGGCTGATTTTTTTATTTTTTAATTTTTTTTCATATTCCTTCCCTTTGTAAATGTGGGTGGTGAATATCTCTTGAAATTTAATTGGTTGAGAAGTGGATGGCACACTGCAGGAAAAAGTAGCTGGCTGCTCTCAGGATGAGGGGACTTACTGTTTGCATTTTTTTAGAATGCATTACCAGTAGCTTGAGCAAATGGGACTCTTAGGCTGACAGATCTTCTGTTAGAAATTAAATCTGGACTATAGAGAACATGATGATGAACAGCATCCCTGTTTCATGAATTTCATTTTAAGTCCTGAGCTTTTTTTTTTTAATTGAATGAAAAATATTTCCTGGTCTTGTGAATAAATGTGTGCTGGCTGAAACTATGTGTTTCAGCTAAACTACTCAGTAACAAATGTTGCCCTGTCCTATGTGTGGTGCTTATTGGAAGCTTACAGGATGTGTATTGACTGGAATGTAATTTAGCTGCATATCCCATTCTCCTACATAGTCATAACCAGGACTTCACTGGTAGAAAATCTGAGGGCAGATTGGAGGGAAAGGTGTTGTCCCTTGATACTCTGTAAATCAATGCTACCGCTTGCTTTAATAGAGGGATCACAATTAAACCTAGTAACCCATCGGCTCATGGATAAAAATAAACATCTGCAGAAAGATAGCATAATAAAATTAGTTTAATTTTTTTAAGACTCACTATAGAAAGGGAGTATTTCCCAAGGAGTTCAAACAGTTTTTATTGTTCTAGGGTTTCTTTTTTCATAACAAAAGGTAGATTATTTTAATAAACGTTACTAATATTAAGCACTAAAATGCTCTTATTTCCTTTAATAGTGTTCTGTAAACCATTCTGAACAATGCGGAGAAAATGAGACCGTTTTTGAGTTGCAAATGAATCCCTTTTGATAATTGTTCTGCTGTAGAGGTAGAATGTCTCACAGGATACTTTAGAATTGAGATCGTATGAGCTAATAATGTTCTTCTCGCTAAATTGGGAAGAACAGCCCTGCTGTCTTAACACTACTCCTTGCTTTCTGTCTAAAAATGTAATAAAGTCTACTTCGTGCTGCCCTTCTAGGCTTTTGTTTAATCTTAATGGGTTTCTCCTTTAGAGATTTATGCTCAAAAGGTATTATAATGTATCTTGGCTTTGTACTCTAAAGGAAACAGTTTCAGTACTTGCATGCAGCAATAGATTGAGGAGAAAGATAAGTTTTACTATTTTTTGAAGCAATAAATGTGAAGCACAGGACAACACTATAATCAGGCCTCAGGTTAAATCAGTAACTGTGATTCAAAGGACTCTGGATCCTATTTTATTTTATGAAATCCTGTTGGGTTTCAACAGTTGCCCAAGTTGACTTTTGACATAAGCACTGCCCGTGACTCACTGCCAGTTTTTATCATGAATTTGGGTATTGGGTATATTTGCACTTCGTCTCAGCTAAGTGCATCAGGGTCTCGGGTCCCATTTAAAAAAATTATTCAAGATCTAATGCATGCAGACACAGCTCAGAGACACCAAACCTGAAGCTATGAGTAAAAGAAAGCAAGCAGCTACACAGGAAATAAATAATTTCTTTTTCTTTTTTTATTTTCCTTAAGGGCAATTTTTGGAGACCACTTGCTGCTATTATGAAGGTTTTTAGTAAGTCCAAAGTAATTCTCAGTTTTAACTGCTCATTTCTTTCTGATTACAGATCACAATCACATACAATTGGAGTGCTTTAATATCTTGGATCAATCACTGTTGGCAACCCTCTTCAAAAAAATGTTAGAATAAAGCGTCGGATGGAGCTGTGTGGGATTAAATGACACAGTTGCTGAAACAATTGTAATTCTACAATTCCAAATAATTTGGCAGAATGGTCGTGTTCTATTGCATTTTGCCAGTGTAGGAATTAACTTTTTCATTACTCTCCTGCCATCAGAAGAAGCAGCCCCTCCTCTGCCCCCTTTAGTTATCTGCCGTAGGAGTTGTTGAGGACAGTGTGAGTCCTGGTGTGTGATACTCTAACAGGTCTTGCAGATATTTTGGACTTTCTCCACTGGAGAGAAATCCCACCAATGATAACTGTAGCTTTAAAGTGTGTGTTTGTCCATGGCATTTCAAAACTCAGTGGAAGCTCTTGACATTGTTATTCTTCTGAAGGTCACTGTCCTTACCCAACTGTCCATAATGACATGGTGATTTGGGATTTGAGGAAGGGATGAGAGGCATTGTTCTAGAATACCAGGATTTTTGTTTATTTACTGCTGCTCCTGGAGGTTGAAATGCTCCTCTTTACCCTCAAACCTCAAGTGTGGTACATGTGTCCTTCCTTGTAATTTTTAGTAACTTCCCCGAGTTTTTGCATTGCTTGTGCAAAAGAAATGCAAAGCTCATTGATATAACTAAGAGTTTGTTCTTCATACCTGCTTGCTTTCTCTTTCTCTGTGAACTTGCGTTTTCCCTCCTTAACTGGCACAATGGCTTTGGGTGCCCTTGGAGGTGGAACTATGTGCATTCTTTCAGATGTGCAACTAGAAAAAGCCACTTTTAATTTAGTACCCAATATAGTGGAGCAGGCAGGCACACCCCAGCTGATTTCAAATGAAGAATAAAGATGTAGGGAAGGGGAGATAAAAAGGAGATACTGTTGCAGGACAACCAAGGAACAAAGAAGTGATGGAGACCTGTCTATTAAAAGATTTAAAGTGAGGAAGAGAGAATTGCAGAAAGGTGCTCTTGGGTTTCAAAGCTCTTGCATAATTAAGACCTTTCTGGAGAACTACCACCTTCTTGCAGTTTGATAACGTTTTGTGAAATCTGTATTTGAAAATACTTCCCCAGGAGTCTAGCAAGACATTGAGCATGATCTTCACTAGTCAGAAATTCTTCCTCATTTCCTTCCCAGGGGTGAGGTCTTAGAGTTACATGGCAGTTTTAGATTTTTATTTTGTGGCCTTATAATTTATCTGAAACTAAGACCTTTGTCATAAATTAAAAGACAATAAGCTCTCTACAAAAGACTAGCAAAGGATATAATTATATTCCCATCATTGTACAAGGGAGGCATTTATGAATACTTTGTGGTTTAAGTGAGCTGCTCTGCTTGCCCCTTTTAAGAGTAGTTACTTTCTAGTATAGCTTTAAGTGTTTTTTTTTAACAGCAGACTTCTATTTCTGTAATTGTCTGTGCCTGTGAACAGTTGTAACTAATGTCACATTCTTAGGCTGAAAGGTCTATGACCTTCTGTCCTATCAAATCAATAAAATATTTACAGTTATCAGCATGATTCTCCAATTAGCTTTGAATTAAACAAGGCATTGCTCTTCACTTTCCAGCATCTGAGGCAGCACTGAGGTCTGTTTCTGTTCTTAAAAATCCATCTGCTGTCCTTCGAGACTGCTCATTCTATCTCAGACTCTTCTCTGGCAGCCAATGTTTTCAGTGTGCCATTAAGCTACCACTTTACCCTGGCTAGATGTTCTGGATCCATTGACTTCCTTTGCTCAATATTTATTACAGTTAACAGAATTAAATAGAAGCTGAAAGCCCTTGGCTAAAGCTTGTCCACTATTTTTTCTTCTAGTTTTCTTGCACCTCCACCTAACTCTATTTGAAATACAGCTAACCTTTTCTTATAACATTAAGTTATAGGAACATGTTTTCACTGGTAGAAGTGCATTATATCTAAACATCTTCTCTGATACCTGAACATTAGTATGGTCCTGAACTGCCAGCAATGGGTCCTGACTTTATAGAAAAATAGTTGTCCTGATTTCACACTGTACTACTTGGACTGAGTACAGGTTCTTCAGTTGCAGTGCATTACAACACACAGACACAAAGCCGTGCATGTCAGGCTTGCTAGCTGTCATAGCGTAGGCAGCAGCAAATTACTCAGTGGTTAAAAGATTGGTGGGAAGGAGCAGTAATGGAAGTCAAACATTTTTCATAATAAGTATTTCCTAGCAAAAAAAGCAAAGAAACCATGTATTTTTGTTCATAAGTGTCTTGACTTGAGTTCAAGAGAAACAACATGAGCAAAGTGTTGTGGCAACTTCTCTGTCACTGGCTGTTTTGATTCTCAAAGTGGCATAGCTATTTAGAGAAGAAATGTTAAGGAAAAGCAGTGCACACCCTAAGGCAAAGGGGCTGAGTTGTTTGGGTTTAGTTTTTATTTCTACTTGGGATAAATGCAGACATGTAAATGTCATCAGGGTATAGCGTAGGGCAGGACAACTTAATACTGGGTTCCAACGCAGTGCAAAACTGGTTGAAGTTGGCTGCCAAAATAGTTTCTTACAATAACGTGTCACCATAAAGCTTTTGATTTGTCTGTTCTGATGAGAAATATGACATGTAGCGGGTTTTTGTGTAAATGGGAATTTCACAGGGACTACTTTGTAATTTGCATCTGGATTCAACCTCTACTACTTAAGTAATGTAAAACACTGTAGTGGCTTTTGTGAAGAAGATCCTCAAGAGCTCACTTTTCTCAGTGCTTACTGAAAGAAGACTTTACATGCTGAAAAGCTTGTCAGCATTTCTGGTGTGGGTTTTCCTCTCTGTGTCAGTATATTGGCTTAGTTTAACAAAAGATATTGTCTGTCTCCATATATTTTTCCTCTTTCAACTCATATGTTTGACAATGTTAACTGCTCTACTCTGAAGAGAGAATTGTACTTCACCACTGGGTGGATCAAGTAATTGACTAAACAAGTCATGGACTAAACAAGTTTTCTGTTCAAACTACTGTATTTTTTAAAGGCTATTTCCTGTGACTAAAAAAAAAAAAAAAAAATCAGTATAAACTTACCTAGATGCCTGCATGTTTTTGTAAAAGTATTTCACGGGGGTTGTGTGTTAGTACTATTTGGTAAATCCCAAGTGCTGTAAATTCCAACTTTCTTGTTAGGTACAGCTATGATTAAAAGAAAATGCTGTGACATTTTATGCAGCTCTTCAAAATAGAAGAGAGAGAAATAAACTGAAGAGCCATGAGTTAAGGGAAACAGAGTGACTGAGCAGTAAGTGCATTGAATATGTTCCTGTGGCTGTTAAAGGGCTATAGTGGTTTGGGGTTTGGTGGTGTTTTTTTTTTTTAAATCCCTTTGCCTTGAAGTCAGTATCCACAGCAGATGCCAAATTACCTAATTTGAAATGGATGCGTGCTTCTCAGGGAAGACAGCTCCAGCAGCCACAGGTGTAGTTCATCTCTTATTTCCCAAATTTCATGAGCTGTAATAGTTGGGGTGTGGAAAGCAGTTCTCCAGCCTGCATTCAAACCGTAGTCTTTCTGCTGGGACTGACAACTGAGAAATGTTAGATGCTCTAAGAAGTGAGCTGAGGCCACCACTTCTTCCCATATGTCACTGAGCTGCTGTCAGAAGTTAATGACTTTTAGTCACTACTGATCTGAGCTTGTTTTATAATGAGCAAGTAGTGACAAGCTACCTATCTCATTAATCCCAGAGCTATGAAAAGCCTTTTTTAGTTGTCTTAGAATTATTTCATGTCTTCAGCAGAAGCATTTTACTGCTTCCAGAAGGCTGAAGGATGTTTGGTAAACAGACTCCTGTTCAGCGTGGGTTGGTTTCTTTTCGTGTTATACTATGCAACACAGCTACAAGTGAGGAAATATCTTTGGTCAGTGATTTAGATGAGTAATTACATGTCTTTTCAGTTCTTAGTTTTAGAAAGGAAGCTAAAATGATTTTCAATTAAAATTAAAAATAAAGGGGTGGTATACAGTAGTAGTTCCCAACCTTCAAGTGTGATCCTGGAAAGTAAATCCTTGAGGAGGTCCAGCTTTTTCCTACCTGATCACTCAAAAGCAGGGGCAGCATGACCTGAACGCATCTTAGCTTGCCCGATGCAAAATGGCAGAAACATCTGTTTAGTAGTCCAATCTTCTGGCAATGAATAGTGGGACTCCTGGTATCATATGGGATAGGTAGCAGGAGGGTGTAATTGCAGATCATAGATATGCTTCAGAGGGCATCAAACTTGCAAACCTGCAAGTCATAGACAGAAAAGTACGTAACAGGATACAGAAACTCAGCCATAGTGAAGCCAAAAACCAAACTGCTTCTTGCAAGGACTGGAGCTAGTTTCAGCTAATTTTCAGCTGTGTTTCTAGAGCCACTCCTCCTCCTTTCCCACCTTATTTTTGCTTTCACTTTGGACGTAATATGGGTGCTTTCCTTCCCATGTAGGAAACACTGATCTAAGCTACTTGTTTGCTCTCAGAAGCAGTCCCAGAACTCCGTTTCTACCTGAGGCTGTGAGGTGGCAGCGGGAGACAGATGAGGACACCACACCCTTTCGCATTAGTTGATCCATGCTGATGGACCCAGGCTCTCATATGTATTTCTCCTCTTTTATAGAGCCTAGCATGAGTGTGGCCTCAAATGCAGAATGAATGATTAGCAGGAACGCTTCACGGCAACAATTTTAGTCTCTATATAAATCCATGGTGTCATTCAATCAACACGTGCTTGCAAGCTTTGCTTTGTGAAGGAGGCAGAGAAACAATACAAACTGTGCAACTGTGTATCACCAGCAACCAAAACCCATAGCCTATATCAGTTATAGGACTTTCCCTCCCTGCCTGTCCTGGGTTCTGCCGATCTTTTTTTTTTTTAATTGCTTTCGCATCTAACTAATTGATAAAGCTTTTAAACATGGTGTTAGCAGCTGAACTTCAGTGCTCCCAGCCTGATTTGTTTAGCTTGTGTTTGACTTCTATAATAAGTGGGGCAAAACACAGTTCACTGGAGACAAGTTAGTTTCCTATATATGTTATTAATAGCTGACATTACTGAATATTTTAGACAATCTCTCCTTCTCCCACATGCTCTCGCATGCTTGCTTTCTTGCTCGCGCTTACCCTCACTTGCTCGCACTTGCCCTCGCTGTTGTTCTTCCTATTGCTCTTGCACTCACTCATGCGTGCTCTTGCACTTGCTCATGCTCTTTCTCACTTGCTCTTGCTTGCTCTTTCTTACTGCTCTCTCCCTCTCGTGCTTTCTCACTCACCCTCACTCTTTCTCATGCCCTCTCGTATGCTGCCTTGTGAGGAAGCTCTGTTTCTCTCTGTTTCCCTATTACACTGTCAAAACCAGATTCCTGAATTACAGCTGCCTAGAAAATCCTTTAAAATATCTTTTCAGTTCATATGCTTTTAGAGATGCATAATTATACTTGCTCTGTAGGTCTATCTCTCAGAGGCTCAATTACCATGTACGTATTGTTATTGCAAAATGTATTTTGGTAAAGCGAGAAACATTTAACTGGATTGTAGACTGACTCACATTTTAGAATATAAATGCCTATACTTTATTCTGTAATTACCATCCTGGAACACTTTTTTTTCCTTTTTACTTCTGTGAACTAAAGCTCAATGTGGACTGTGCATGTGATTTTGGGCTTTAAGTAGTGTCACTTGATTTTTTTCATCAGTTTCAGCGGTCTGACATACATAAAATTACAGATCTACTTTTCAAAAGTTTTGTGGCTTTTTAAGTTCTGAAACTTATTTTTCTCATTTTTTGGTAAGAAAACAAATGTGAATTTATCTGGTTATTCATACTTTCTTCCCCAACTATTTTTTTTCCCCTCCAGTAATCAAAATGAAAGGAGATCAAAGGCTGGAGATTTCTCCTTCATTTTTTCAGAAAACTCTCCCCTTTAAAATCAAGCTATTTTTATTTTTTAAAATAGTCTAACAGCTAGAATTCATTCATATAAATGTGTTTGGTTCAACTTCATAGAGTAGGGAGCGTCTAGTTTAATTTGTTCAGCAGAATATATTTTGGGTGTAAAACTGTGTTTTGTATTCTCAGAGGCATGAAACAAATGACTCTTACATGTCTTTGTTGTTGAGGGAATACTCAGGACATACAGACTCACATCCTACCCAGTAAAACATATGACCTTGAAGTGTCACGTGAAGATAAACCACTTATTAATATATATATCTGTGATTACTTTTTCTGCCTCTCATTGTTTATTTAGTATGTACAGATTTCCAATGCAAGGGGCATACAAAGAAATGGGGAGGTTAAATAAGAACTTGCAGCATATAAAGAGAAAACTTATTCAGCTGAGGTTAACAGTGTGCTCAACCTCATGTCATTAAATTAACCTTAAAGATTCACTTATAAATGTTCCTATTATAAGTTTATACTTGAAGGTCACAAATTCTAATCCTTGTTTGAAATCTGGCTATATTCTATGCATGTGTTTAATTTGGAAGTCTTAGGAATAAAGATTTTGGCTGCTTTTCATAGGTTATAGCTAGATCACTAATAGTAATAAAGGCTGTGTCTTTTGCAATAAATATTGGAAAATAATTTTTTTGTGATGGGCAAACTAATAGAAACTTGCAAACAAGATAAACTTCTTGTGTCGATTTTTTTTCACAAAACAAGTAGGCTAAATGGATTTTATATTTTGCAGGTGAGTGCATAGTACTTGCTTTGAGACTATCAAAAACTGAAAATGCCCCACTGTTCTGTTTTGCTTACTGCATTCCTGAGCACATGGATTTTGCTGCTGGAGAGCTGGAGGAGCACAGGCACACACTTCAGCAGGACGTGCTGGCTCACAGTGAGAAATAGATAGGATGAGGCATTCTGAGTATGACTGACTTGAGACAGGTGGGTGCTGTTTCCAAATCCATATATGCAATTGCATCCAAGGTCAAATGACTTTCTTTCCTTTCATGCAAACATTGTCTTCAGAATATGTCTATTGAGATTCCAGTTAGCCAAAACATGTTTGATAAAACCGTTTTGACCAACCTTACTGATTAAATGAGGCCATTAACATAAAAGGGATTCAATAATGATATGCTACAGCACTTTATATGCAATTACCTTCCAGTGATACTTGCCTTTTAGCCCAGGAATGCATGACAGATGTCAGCAGAGTTGCTTTTATGGACTTTTTAATAATTTGAAAAAATCATATCATTGCCTTCCTGGTACCTGTGCACACGTTTAGAAGAAGCACAAGAAAATGTGATATGTATTTTGGGAAGGAGAATGAGTAGAATCATAATAGGCCTTTGTGTTAGTTTATTTTATAGCTTTTTTTCTGAATTGTAACAGTTGGATGTTATCAGTATGTTGTCTGTTAACCAATATTGTAACACTCTGTGCGATGGTTCACCTAGCGGAATTATTTTACTGAACTCTAACTTCTGGTTCTAAAAAGGATTTGAAGCTGCTGCTTTTCTTTTTTTTCTTTTTTTTTTTTTTTTTTTAACTAACTATTGCAGTCTTTTGCTACTGTGGTAAACACAAATGGGTGCCTTAAAAATGTTACAAACATAAAAGCTAAATTGTCTTGACATCAGATGTTCCGGAGTAGATTTCTGACTAAAATGAAGTGTAGACTGTTTTGCCAGCCCTAAAGGGATAATTTCATGAATGCATTAGTTTCTGGTATAGTTTCTTCATTATTGCAAGCAAGCAGATCTTTTTTTTTAATTACTTGATTGAAGCCAAGATAAATTTTACCAACCATTAAATGAGGCTAACATGCATTTTGCTTCTTCATGAAAGCAATGAAATCCTGTATTTTCTCATGTGATCAACTTTTGTAAAAACCCAAACCAACCAACCAAAAAAAACCCCAACAAAACAACCCAGAAACCCCAACCAAACAAAAAAACCTTCTGCCAGATGAGGAGGAATTTCCTACTGCCAACTGGGGAAAAGACAAAATAATCTTTGAGAGTAATTTTTACTATCACTCTGGTGTAGTTGTCAGTCATCCTGGGTTTTTTGCCTCTTCTGTCTAAAATGTCTGTGGAACCCTCTTGTTCTTAGAGAGTAGGAGATCATAAATGACCACATTTCTCCTGAGCTCTGACAACTGTCTCTTTTTCATCCCCAGCTGACTTTGCTGTTCCTGAAGCAACTCCATAGTACACAGCAATAGTCTAGCACAGTAATGAGTCTGCTTCCTAAACAAGGTAGCCCTGTGGATATCTGTTTGGCTTTTATTTTCAGTGTAATCTTTACTCTAAGCAAATGTAGAATTCACCTGTAATAATGCAGTGTGTATTTAAGATACTACAAATATCAGTGAACCACCTTTAATAGGACATAACAATTCTCAGGATGTGTTGGTAAAGGTTTCCCAGAAGAGACTATATTTCAGTTAGAAAAGGGCAAACCTGTCAACTTATTTTGAGATTAGAAGCACAGTCAGTGGGAATGTTCCGCCAACTGCACAAAAAGATATCAAAGATAATACTTTATCTTCAGATGAAGCATTGCTTTTTCTCCAAAGTAATACCTAATTATTAATGCTTGCCCAAGAATAGCTGTGCTGCTTTCACACTTCTCACCTTTTTAATACCTGCATCTTTAGAGTTGGACTTTAGGATCAGGAACATCTAGCATAACCTTTAGAGTTTAGTTTTTGGTATAAATTAAGTAGAGAAATGGTTTATTAACCATTAACAATAAAGCTAACAGGTCACCCTTAGTAGTGACTAATAATCTTTAAAAGATAACTCCATGATGAAAAAACAATTTCTGAGACACTAGCGACACCAAATCAGAAAGTTATTAGCACACATCATATTATCCCAGTAGAAATAGCATGACCAAGTCTTTGTTCAGGGAGACAAGGATTTAGGAATTTAGGGGACATGCATTCACAAAGTTTGGCTTTCTCACTGCAGATGGGGGTATGGATGAAAGGATCATGTGTCAAGGAAAAGAAAGGACACATGAACCCATCATAAATGAGTTTTAGGAGAGCTTTTTCCTTGCTTGGTACTGATACTTCTGCTAACTTCAGCTGTGCAATGGGACTTGGATGAGCAAAGCACTGAAATTAACAACAGTTACACAAAGTGAAAGAAGAACACAGCTAATTTCTATGTTCCTGAAGAACAATATGCCTCAGCATCTATGAATAGTTGGTGCTTTCAAACATGTGAAGGGGTACCTCTCCCTCTGTAAGCTCAACAGTCAGAAGGACCTGAATTCTGGGAGGTTGTGTCCACATTTTTTGCTTACAGGAGATCTGTTATTCCAGCTCTTAAGTAGGTGCAGGAGAGCTAAAATTGCTTTTTCTTAGCAGAACTGTCATGAGGTGTTCAGGTCTTTCTAAGCATTAAATAGCTGCTGTGTTACTAAAAATTAAAAAAGTTGGCAAACCTTGAAAATGAGTAAGTGGATGAACCCAAACTGAAACATACGTTTGAGTTCAATGTTTTCATCCTATCTTTGCTAGTACTGTAAAATTTTACCTCTTTCTGTTTAGTGTTGCATAAACATACATATTGAAAGTTACTGAATGAAAATGGTCTGCTTCTCAGTTGTTTAAGCTACAGATGTGCAAGACTCCAGATGTTAGCTTAAGACTCAGATTTGCTGTATTTTCAAGCAGGAGTCCTCTGTTTTGTATAGCAGAAGGAAAAGGAGATTTTTTTCATATTAAAGGTCATGTTGTTTTTCATAAAATTGTGCTCAGTATTTCTCCTCTAGTCACATTAGCATATTAGCCTTTGAGGGGAGAAACACAGTGAGCTTCCTTCAATTGTGTAATGGTTCTTGATCCTTTTTCAGTGTTATGTCATCTCCTACGGAACTAAGGAACAGGATTGACAAGATTACTATAACCAGTCATCTTGTTTAGGCACAGCCAATGCCTAACTCTTCATGTAACAGGCTGTAAGCATTAGTAGCTTGATAATACTAGAAACAGAATTTAATAGAACCTGATTTTTCTGGAGTTTGTGATCTCTAAAAGCTGACAATAGTAGACAAACTGATGAAGTATGCATTAGAAAAGTGGACAGCGGGATGGACTGAAAAGTAGCTGAACTGCTGGGCTTAGAAGGTTGTGACAGCGGCATGAAGTCTAGCTGCAGGCCAGTCACTACTGGTATACCCCAGGGTCAATACTGGGGCCGATACTGTTGTTCTTGACCTAGACGACAGGGCAGAGTGCACCCTCAGCAAGTTTTCAGCAAATGCAAAACTGGGAGGAGTGGTTGATACACCAGACGGCTATGCTGCCATTCAAAGGGACCTTGACAGGCTGGAGAAACAGGCCAACAAGAATCTCATGAAGCTCAACAAAGACATGTGCAAAGTCCTGCACCTGGTGAAGAATAACCCCATGCACGAGTACAGGCTGTGGGCTGACTGAGAAGCAGCTTTGCAGAAAAGGCCTTAGGGGTCCTGGTGGAACAAAAAAAATTAACGTGAGCCAGTAATGCACCCCTGTGGCAAAGAAGGCTTTATGAGGAAGAACATTGCCAGCAGGTCGAGGGAGGTGATCCTTGTGCTCTACTCATTCCTGGTGAGACCACATCTAGAGTGCTGTGTCCAGATCTGGTCTCTCCTGTATGAGAGGAGACATGGACATACTGGAGCAAAGGTTACAAAGATGATTAAGGGAGGACATATGGGGACATACAGGGAGAGGCTGAGAGCACCAGGATTTTTCAGCCTTGAAGAGAAGGCTCAGCATAAGAAAAAATTTTGCTACAGGGAGAGTCAAAACACTGGAACACGCTGGCTGGAGAGGTTGTGGAGTCTCCATCTATGAAATATTCAAAACCCAACTGAACATGATTCTGCACAACTTGCTGTAGTTGACCCTGCTTGAGCTGAGGGGTTTGGACTAGGCAATCACCAGAGATCCCTTCCTAGATAAGCTGTGATTCTGTAAACTTGGTACAGTCCATGACTCCCTGGTACAGTGCTAAATGGAAACCATTACAGCCTTTTTATAGAGCATGAGGCCAGTGGTTATTTGACCTGAAATAAAGGCAGACATATTCTGCTTTTGACTAGACTGATCCAAGCAAATAGGAACAGAACTGCAGTTTTCTTGTGCCAGACCTGTTTTCTAGCTGCTTCCACAATATTGACTCACTTAAATGGAGATAAAAATTAAGTTTCAAGTGCTGAACATATCCAATTAAGAGAGATTGCTGAGTAACTCTTTTGCAAGGCTCCTAATCTGCAAACGCTTTTCTAATCGATAGCTACTTCTGTTCAATATAACCCCAAGGTGACTGTATTCCGTCAGCTGAGAGTGAGACATGGAGCTCTTGAAAACTTGGAAAGATTCATGTCTTCGGGAAAAAATTTGATTTTTTCATTACACCCTAGAGTAGCATGAAATTCAGCACTCTTCATTTTCTCCACTTTTTGGTATACTCATCTCTTAGCTGCACAAGGTTTCTGAAATACTCTTTTTCTCCTGTTCATGCCATGATTCAAGGGTCATTCCCTGAAAGAAGACAAAGGACAGGATATCTGCTGATGAGTAAATGCTTGCACACCCTCCCCAAATCCTTTGTGTGTGCTACTTCAGTCATTAACTCAGACCAAGCTAAGCAGTGACGTGTCTAAAGAATTTTCAGTAGCACTGTGAATGGCAAAATTCAATCATGTACATTACAATGTATTTATGCTGTAGTGAGTTTTAGCCTGCATTTCATGAAAAGGAAAGCCTCCTTGAACTTATCTGCAATGTGTAGTGGTCTGATTAATGAATATTCATACATAGAAAATGGTGTCTGCTCTGACGGACACTAGAAGAACAGTAACTGGTTTCAGGATTGATGGATGTTTATGCTGCAGTCTGCCCCAGATAGTGTATGCTGGAAACATTAGCATCCTGTTTCCCTTGTCAAAGCTCAAAATGGGTGGAAACAATTTAATTTTTCTCTGTGCAAATTGAGTAAGTAAGTGACAGTTGTTAATTTCACACCACTTTTCTGCCAAGTCTCTCTCTAGGTGGCACAGAAAATTGTTGCACGTGGTGAATCTCTTACTTAACGCTGTTGACTAGGGACAAAAGTCACTGGTTCAGATGGTGCTCCTGACTAGCATGGAGTTGCTTTTTTTTACTTCAGAACTGCATCAGAAGCAGCTGCTTCTCCTCTATGACCCTGATCACAGAGACACACCTGTGCTCAATACCTGTCACTCAGCCAGCAGGGACAGTAAAGGTTGTTCAGTCTATTGTTCCAAAAGGAGCCGCAGTCACATCAGGTCCCCTGAAATCGCTGTGCCCATAAGATGCAGGCAGATAATCAAACAGAGGAGGAACTGTCAAGGAAATGGCCAAATCCACAGATGTTTGGGAAAAGAGATGGATAAATGTCAGGCTTCCAAACGGTTCTTCTATTATCTTTCATTTATTGAAGTGAGGTACCTGTTCAAATGTTATTGTAGAGAAAGGAATAAACATTTGGATGATAACAATGTATTACAACCTGCAAGACAGGGATATCTGTTACATGAATGCAGCGGAATTTCACCTTGCAAAGCATGATGAATTTTTGCATTCCAAAACTGTAAAGCTGTATATTAAACTTGTTTATTTGCAATGTGTTTTTCCCCAAATGCATCAGTACTTCAAGGGTATGTACTAAAAACCAGATGGATTTACAGATGGAACAAGGCCGTTATGGATTTTATATCATGCTTTTGTTGTTTGAGAGAAAGTAGGAAAAATTGCCCTGATAAGTAAAATTGCCATTTAATATCTAAGCACTTACACATGGCAATCATTGGGAAAAGGCAACCACTTTATTTTTCCGCAGGGATTCCACTGAGAAAATGTAATACACAGAAAAATTTCTGTTAATCCATCCACATAGCAGAGGAAACCTGAAATCTCCAAAAGAAGGAAAACAGACTGCACAAGTCTGTCCATTAGTCAGCTTACTCTAAAATATAGTGGGATCATATTTAAAACCAATTTGATCCCATTGATCTGATGGAGGTTGAGAAATCAATGGGTTTTTTTTAATCATTAGAGTAGCAGTCCTTTGTATCTGACACTTACCAAAAGGTGTGCCCAGTGCCTTGTGAACATCATTTCATCAGTTCTCACAGGGCAGTAAAGCTGTACTACAAGGAGCTCTTTCTGACAGGACAGGGAAAAACCAAACCCTCAACAAAAGCATGTTGTGCGAGTTTAGATGAAACACAACCTTTCTGAATCGGTTTATTTCTCTGAAGTCTGTGACTGAAATGCTTTTCTGCAATTTGGGGATGTCAAGATTTAGTTATTGCTTGTGAAAGATATTGGGAATCTTTGACAGAATACATAGCTTGGGAGCAGACTGTACTCCTGTTTTCTGTGTGCATGTAGGTCTCTTATTCTAGGAAAAAGCCTTTTTCCTTTTCATGGCTAGTGACATTTATGCAGTTGGCAGGCATTTCAAGTTGTAATTATGAGTAGCCGGATGTTAACCCAAACACTTGCTCTCTGCACACATGAAATAAGCAATAAGGGGAAAAAACAAAAGGGCAAACCCAGCTTGCTTGGTTATACAAACAAATTAAGTGACTACTGCTGCCCATCAAGTTTTTCACTGCAATAGGGACTCCATTCTCCTGGTGAGTTGCTGGTGCCAAGGCTATTACATGTTGTCCCTACCATCAAATCAGCTTTCTATACTAATTAAAGCTGTTGGAGTGCTCTGTTGGCATCTCCTGTGCAGATTGGCTGTAGCTTTGGACGTAGGCATAAATATGTGATTGTGTCAGTGTAAATTCTCAGTATCATTTATTTTGATACGTGGAACATGGAAGAATAGGACTTAATATTTTCAGCTACTTTAATTAAAATCAATAACTGTCACCATGATAATGGATGGTCTTCCTGGGCAAGAGATATTGGCCTGTTCAGAGAATAGAGAGTGAAGGGAAAGGAGTTGTAAGATCATGAATTGTCTTACCCGCTGGATAAGATGTCAGAATCTTTCAAAAACTAATTTTTTTTGCATTTGTTATTGAGAGAAAAGGTGAAAGGATAGACGGGAGTGGATAGTATTTAAAAATGTAAAACTGTTTGATCAGGAATTGTCTGCTTTTTAATATAGTCTCAGAGCTGAATGGAGAGATCCCATTCTGAGCACTGACCCTGACTTTTGCCAATGCCATATTTCCAACCGGAAGAGATTTTTCAGACTAAATGGAAATCACGTAGAGAACTCTGTCACTCCTTAAGCTCTATTTTGACAAACAGTCATCATTTTGGATGCTGCCTACCGTACCTTTTGTATTCATTTAAAAATTAACTTAAGTTTAAAAATGTGCATTTGAACTAATGGTCTCGCTTGCTTGGAAATAAATGGAATGAATACATACAGTATCGTTTATACTGTTTGTGCTACACCTGGCAAATGCAGAGAGTCTTACTGCCTGTGGAATTGTATAACGTGCAGAAGACACCACTGGTATAATATATGTAAGAAATGAATACGCCAAATGTATCCTATAAATAAAGCAAGCTATTCTATTAGGCTGTGCCTTTCAGAAAGATAAAATGCAGTTTGGCCATGTCAGAAACTATTTCCTTTTTCTTCTCTTACGTTACGCCCTTTTAGTAGGCCAATCTTTATCCTATTTCATTTTTCCACAAAACTCAACTCATCAGAGTAACTTTTATAACCGCTTTCTTTAAGGCAGAAGAACTTTCACGAGTGAAGATTACTTACTTTAGGATTTGGGGCTAAGTTATGGGGGAATGGACTGAAACTGTAAAGTATTAACTGGGTCTCAGAAGTGTACTAGTTTGCATTCATGGAGCAATGCAGGGTTCCTTTGGGAGTGGAAAAACAGAACGTTGAAATTCCCAATAAAGCTGCCACAAAGCAACACAGAATGTTTAGCTTAAATAAGGATGCAGAAGCCAGAGAGCATAATTTAGATGCTAATTAAGAAAATATAGTTAGCTTTGTCTGAAGTTGATTTAAACTTTATATTAGCCACAGAAAGGAAGTTACTAATTAATTAAAAAGTAAGTTGTTATCGAGCAGCTCTTGAGCTGGAGGCTTGATTTCTCTTTCTTGCTCTCCGGTCATAGTCTGTCTTCTCTGTATTCCACACAGTTGTTTCCTACTCCTGCTAAGCCAGTTGGACCACTCAGGGAGTAAGGGCTCATGATTCAGTGTGTGTTCATACTGCCACGTCTATCTCAATATTTTTCTTGCTTGGTAGGGCAGCTTCTGAGGTTGGTACTATTGACAGAACAATAAACATAGGGAGGGTGAAAATAGGAAAAAGAAAGAAAGGTGGGTGGTGGAACTAGAGCTGTCTGGAAATCCTGGTAGCATCACATTAGAATTTTCTTCATTTGGTTTTTAAAAACCTGCTTGGCACCTTTATCTGCAGGTATACAAAATAAGTCAAGGGCAGTTCGCCGTACCCAAACGGCTGGCATGTGCTAGTTGTTTCTGCTCAGACTGTTCTCTATGCTACCTGAAATGAAACTGCATGTGTTACTTTTTGTTGCTGTGACAGCAACGCTTGAAGTAACGTTACTGAATCTCACTGGGCACTAGGTAGGTGGATGAGATGACAATTAGCCTTATCTCAGAAATAATGAGAGTGTGTAAAGAAACTTTAGTCAAATATGACAATAGAATACTAGAGCTGCCCATGGGTCTATGCCCCCTTTTGTAATTAGAGGTGTGTTTTGTAATCAGGTGTCATTTCCTTTGTTAGGACATAGGCTAGTGCGATCTTAGAGAAATAGTAAGGTGCCTGGTGTTAACATGAAGCATGCTACAACTATTAAAAGCTGAATCAAAAGCGTTTTCTTTCTATATACATTTCTGTGGGTTTATACATTTTATCTTCTGCTCGATTAGGTCTTGTGTCAGGATATTAGAGAAAAAAATTAGAAAGCTTCTAACTCTGAAAACGCAGAGAGAAGAAAGGACCTTGGAAGGCAAGAAGATACACTGGGAATATTTCTTGGACTGGTATTTAGTTAGGTTTACTGTAGTGTCTCTTGGAATTAACTGTTGCCTCAGAAAGGAGGTGAAGGAAGTGACTTCTTGCTAGCGATCATCTCCTAAAACAACGGAAATACGAGGTGAGCAAAACAAAGAGTCTGGGATTCATTCTAGTTGTTGCTTAAAAACATGCAACTGCATTTTAAAAATAATCCATAGTTTTGAAAAATTTATTTTTACCTTATTTTAACTGACCTAGCACAAAATGATTTAGCTAGATCATGTATCGCTTGATATATCTGATCATTACAGGTGGAAGTGCTTGGAAAAAAACATCTTGCCATTATATTTTGGATCTTGATCCTTGTGTTCAGTCTGAACTCCTGTCCCTGTGATTTTAGTGTGGTTCTGGTCGCAAGTTAGGTGCCTTTTTGACTTTTGTGTTTTGTGTGACTTTGTGATTGAGGTCATGAGGCTGATTAAAACTGTGATTTTAGCTTAGAGCTCCAGGGTATGCTTGAGCCCTAACTTTCTGATCACTCATGCAGCAGAACTCATTGTCTTTCTCTAGTCTGAAGTTATTCAACTGTCTCCTCTTGTCCTATAAAAACTGAGAACGTGAACTTTTATAGTTGCCTTTAGCACAAGCGCCTGAGACCTCTCTACATAGTTTTTGCAATGTATTTGTAAGGTCAGTGCAAAAACAGATGAGGGAAAACTGGAATTAAGGGAATTACTTAGTTTTTTGCAGAGTGGCTTGGCACTTTCCCAACTCCATCCAGCCTCATCCAACACTTAAAATTCTGTTGTTATGTTATACCTACATTGTTCTTTAAGTGCTGTTTTAAGAAGCTAGCCTCAAACTGGTAGGGAGCAGGGTGGGGGGCAGTCACTGGATAGGATTAGCACTGCAGGCCATGTTAAAGTATTTTCTGACTAGTATGGCGATTTACATTTTATCCATTCAATATGTTTGTTATTTATAAATGATCTGTATTCTTGCTAACAGAATGTGAAGAACAATGGAGATGATTTCATGCATCAGAGTATCCATGCACACAATAAACTCCCAGGAGAGGAAACAAAGTTGGGGAGTATGGGAAGTCTGGAGCAGACTCTGGTGTGTAACTAGGTTACTTTACGAAAAAAAAAACCAAAACCCAACCAACCAACAAATATCTGAAGACTAAAGAGTGAAATATCCCTTTGGTTATATGGAGAGAGGGAATTGTGTTCTTCCTTTTCACTGAGCCTGGCTGCTTGCTGACCTGGCCAAATATATGTAGAACGTGATTTTTTTAATTATTACAAGTAATGTGTTTTATTTTTTCACATATTCTTTTTTTTGCCTGGATGCCATTTTGTCTCTTATTAAGGAGATACTAGGTAAAAACTGAGTTATTGCAGCCATGCAAATGGGATGGCTGATGTTTCTTAACTGGTGTAAAAGGGAGGGTATGATAATTACTCGACAGATTGAGCAGTAGGTGTTTCATTTCTTAGTCTCTCTAATTTTATTTATTACACAACATTCTCTTATAATGCAATGAACAATAGCATTCATTAATTTCTATTACAAATGTAGGAAAAAAGCCTGAAGAATGTAGCAAAGCCCCAATTTTGTGCCTTTGGGTGTCCTGGAAGCTTTCTGGGGAGGCTTCTTTTCAGTTTGTTAGTTTGCAAAGTTTTCCTGAATAAATCTCTGTGTCATATAGAGCTGTCCTGATTGGGTCCATTCTGACCTTTTCTATTTAGCACTCCTTTAAAGAAAGGCAGAAAGCGTATGGTGATAAGGGATGAACCAAATGTCCACCCCACCTGGAATTGACCTGCTAGATAGTTTTAGGGTTGTTTAGTGAGCTCATAATATTTTTTTCTTTTGCGAGCTCCCCATGAATTGGATTACAATAATGGTTGTATGTAATTAAGCAAGGTCCTGTTTTGTTGACCCTAATACCAGCATGTTGCATGTTTTGTAAGCAGCAGCAAAGAGAACTCAAGACTCAGTATTTCCTAAATTCCTAGTTCTAACTGAAAACGTTTAGTCTCAAACTAATAGTTCTTATGGGTCTTTCTCACATCAGCAATAACTATAATGCTTTCGCAGGATGTTTCTGAGTGCTTCTAGTTACGGGGGTTGAACAGAGACTCCTTGGATACAGCAATTTCTGAAGCATTGTGACTCCACCTCCTGAACGAATAGCTTTAATGTGTCATACCTGTCTTTCCCAGTCATCAGTTGCTTTGTAAATCATGGCAGTTGATAGCCTATTGGGTTCCAGGAAAACAATTAGACAAGCGGTTTTTTTTTTCTTTCCCCTCATCTCTCATTTCATCTGAACCTGTCTCTTTTTCATGTTAATTTTAATGTAAACCTTTTTTGCTTTTTTTAAGGTTGCGTAGTGTCTGCAGCTCAGTGCATTAGCTGTGCCCTGCAATATGGGGCAGACAAGTTACATATCAGTAATTTAATAAGTCATACATAAAACAAAACAACATAGATTTATTTTGTTTTAAAATCAAGTAGGGTCAGCTGTGTGAGCAATGTATCTGCCAACTATTGTCATTGTTCTGTCTGGGCAAGCTCATTTATCTTGGTTAGTAAACAACTTAAAAGGCAAAGGAGGTGGATGGCTTAAGGGAGTGTTATTAGGACACAGAATCTCTGATGGCTGATGTCTTGCCTAAATCCAGGCCAAATCACTTATTAGAAAACTACCACCAGTAGGCAGTTAGGGGATGCAGCTAAATATACGACTGTTATTAGATAGGTGACAGTGGAACAGGCAGTTGTCACAGCTGGGAGGTCTGCACAGTTAAATCAATCAAATTCAAGATGTCTGCAAAAAACACAATAAAGGTGCAAGCTTGTAAATTTTGATAATCACCAATATTTGAGGTGCATGCATTCAGTTGTAGAGTCTTAAAATTTAAGGGCCAGTGACTGGAAACCTTAGGCATAGCTAATGATCCTAAAACTCTTTTTCCCCCTTTTAATCGAAAATTCCTTGGTATTTGGAATGCTTTGTATTCTCTGCTGTGAAACTATATGATTTCTTGATATATGAAGCAGTTCAAAAAAGTTACAAAAGTGAAAACTAGTCAACAGGTCATTTAGTTTTCTAGTCACTTAATTTCTTGTGCCATCAGTTCAGCAGTCCTATAAGAACAAATAGCAATTGCTGTTTGTTGTTATAGGAATTTGGAAATGAAGTAGTTTAAGCATGGATACACAGACGTGCTGAATGGTGGGGAAGGGTGTTCTCTGTTGAAGAACCACAGTAAAACCACTTGTTACGGATGCATGGTGTGGCAGTACACCACTATAAATTAAAAACATGTAATCTGCCTGCATAAAAGCCAGGAGCTTGCAAATCATTTCTGGGGCCATTAAAAATGACCATATATCCCAGCAGAACTCATTAGCCTAAGAGTACCCCTGTGGACTCCAACGACCCCACTTACATTTGAGGAGTATCTTGAGGGTAGCTGATTTCTCTCTGTCTGAAAGGAACATTGTTTTGCTCTTTTTCTGAAGATAGCACATACTTAAAAGTATGTGTTTAAAGGAGAAAAAAATATATATATGTTATAGAATATACCACTTGGTATGTCAACACCTGCAAAGCTACTTGTCACATCGGCTGTACGTCTTGGACGATTCTATTGTGAAGAAGTTTGAAACACTTGAATCATGGGAATTGATAATGGAAAGCTCCTATCTGGGTCATGTATACTACTCAGTATTCAGACTGCAATAAATCTCTCTAGTCTTATTGTCCCTTTTTTCATTCAGGTAGCATATTTTCAATGTACTTCTCTCTGTTCCTCTGGAAAACTGTTCACAATGCACTGTATTTTGCTATTAACCTAATTTCTGGAAGTCTTTATTTTCTTTTATAAATATACAGACAGATTAAGTTTGGGTTTTTTTTTTTCTTCTGTGAAATGGGTGATGATGGGAATCTATTTCTTAGATGAAATTCAGCATCTGAAAGGTGAATCAGGCCTCAAGTCTGTTCTGTAGAAATGTTCTTCAGCTTCACAAATAAAAAAATGCAGTGAGCTATAATGCTTCTGCTTTCTTACTATTCACTCTTCGAGACATGGAACAAAATGTAGAATGAAAACTGCATGAAACAGAGGTCAGCAAAGAAGTCTAGTGAGCCATTTAGAGGTTTCCTAGGAAGCTGTCAAAGCAAGGAGTACAAAGTATAGTATGGGCAGATCATACCTGCTAGGTGTCTTACTAAAGCTGCAGATTTCTCATGAGTGGGAAATTTTTTCTCAGTGTGCAAGATGTCAGTGCGGGAGTCTTTGTTGGAAGATAGTGGTTATGGGTATGTGAATGTATGAAGGCTACTGTTAGAAAACACTAGGAAACAGTTGGAGATGCACTAGTCGGGTATTTGGAAATGCAGAAGTAGTTGAATAGCTGTTTTGGCTCTGTGAAGTTGACAACAGAGAGTTGCTTAGACCTTTTCTTAAACTTCCAGAGGCTCCCTCTCTCACATGCTTTAGAAAAGGATAAGAAACAGCACTGATCTGAGGTCAGCCTGGTTGTTCAGTTCACATTACTGCCAGGATCAAGGTTTTTTGAAAGATAAGCGTGGTGCACTTGACGATCTTAAGAACTGCACTGTTACCTGGCCTACCAAAACAGCAGAGCAATGCAACCAAGTCTCTGCATGAGGAGACTGGACACAAATGAATGTCAAAATGATTAAATTGTGTGGTTTATATTACACAAGACTAAGAAATTAGGTAAAAATAATTTGGCAAGTAACAACCCCTATTAAAGAAAACAAAGACAAGAATACTTTGCAGAAGCAGGAGAGAAAGGAAAATTAAAAATATAGTTTCAAACTTCTTTTCCATGTGTTTCATGTTGTCTAATGATACATTTTCTTTAGTTACTTAAGTAGACCATTTTTGTTGCAGAATTGAAGATGAAAGGCTAAAGATCAGATCTGCTGTAATAATTTTTTTTAACTTTTTTTTTTTTTCACAAGATAGCAATGTTTATAAAAGCCTGAAATTATTCAAAGGTTATAAGTGTCACTTCAATACAGCTTTGTGAGATTACTACCAGTAATAATAGTTCCTAGTTTATTACTGGATGAGGATCTACGTTACCCATATCATCTGTTATTTTAAGAGGAAGAAATAGAGGTCTCCGTTCTTTTAATAATTGCTACTTTTTTAGTATTTCTCAGTTTGGTTCCCTGAGTTCTTTGTATGAAAACTGAATGCATATGAAAGGAATGAAACAACAAGATGTTTCTGTTTCAGTGGCTGATGCTATCTCTTAGTAGTTACTGTATCAGTGATAACGCTGGAAATTTGTGAGAGAAGCACACTTCTAATAAACAACAGGGAAAGTAAAAAGTTTCCTAAGAAAGGATTTATCTGCCAAATTAAGAGGTAACTGTTGATGTTGCTGTAGAGTTAAAATAAATATATAAAAGTTTAAAGCCATTAGTTTGTAAAGTAGGAAGCTGCATGAATGAAGGAAAAAAAATATGGTTGGGGGTTTTTTTTGTTACCTGTTATCTCAAAACAAACTGTGAGTGCAATAAAATTTATGAAGGCTTGAATAATACTGTTGACTAAATATTGTCCTTGTTTCTTTCTTGATAAGCCATCACTCAAGGAGATTAAGTCAAATGTATCCACAGTTTGACCTTGTTTCAGACAATGTAATATCCCAGACAAAGGGTCAAAATTCACTAGTTCTATGTTATGTTCCTCTGGGATTTTTTTGTGGTGGTGTTTTTTGGTTTTTGTCTGTTTTTGGGGGTTTTGTTGGGTTTTTTTAATTGTGACAAACAGTTGCTGGGAAGAGCTAGTCAGAGTTTCTCAGTTGTCCGAGTACTGTGCTCTCAGACTGAGAATTTAAACTCTTGACTGAAAGAAGTGTGTCTTGGCATTTTATTTGTATAATTCTAAATAAAATACTTAACAAAAAGAAAAAAAGCTAGTACTGCCATAGGTGTTTTTGTTACCTGTTAGTACCTCACTGAAATGAGCACTGCATTCAAAACAACTTGGTTTTAATCTCGGTTTGAATGATGTAATTCTGTAATGCTTGCCTATTCAGAGAGAAACTAGCAAGGTACCATCCACTTTGAAACATCCCGCAGATGGGACTAAAAACCCCAGCTAGAGTTAATTAATATTTTAGTACTAAAAACTAGACAATAACCTCAGAGCCAACTGTAAAGCTTATCTCTTCTAGTTCTCATGAGGTGCTGTTTTCCAGCCCACCAGAATCCTGTTATAATACAGACCTCACAGAGGGCTCCTGATGAGCAGGAACCTAAGAAGGTTCAGATTTTTCAGGATTTCTACGCACAAAGTATGTTTTAATGAGAACTGCTATGACAACAGTTATGGCTTTTTAAACTAGAAACCTTTCTTCTACTTTTGCCTTATGAATTGGTAAGCTTGAATACTACAGAAAAGTAAAGGGGATCCTTAATGACCCAGGAGAGCAGCTGGGTCTGGTAATACAATAGTGCTGCCTTCTCACTAAAGGACATGCAGAGGGGTCCAGCTGAGAAAAGCATGCTAAGGATAGCAGCATGCTGGAGGTAGAGAGGCTACTAGAAGACATGAGAGTCCTGAAGGCTTTCTTTAACCAGACAGCAGACCTGAAGAAGCAAAAAGTGTGTTCCAAAGAAGGGCTCCTAGTTTCTTTGCTTAATGATGTGGGACTGCCTCTGTTCTCTTAGCACACCTAAAATAAGCCAGCTTGAGACAGCGGTTAACCACAGCAATTGCAGTATTTGTTTGCCTGACCTAGAAAACAGGGAAAAAACGAAACTCTCTTACTCCCATTCCTGACCAAAACAAAAACAACCCACCCCCAAACCCAAACTCTAGAAGGTCTGATGACCTTCAGATTAAAGAAACATTAGACAAAAAAGTGGACGATTTCCTTGTAATGAGTTGTCAAACTACACTTTACTTTTTCTTGAATACTTGTAGACATGTTTATGGCAGTGAAAGGCTTCACAAGGATATTCTGTGGGTGCCACTATGCATTCAAGAAGGTCAGTCAAAGGCTGAAGTGGCTTTGAGATCATGACCATCTTCCTGAGATTGTGAGCCCTGAATAGAAGGCAGATGTCAGTCTTGCTTCAGATGTTGATCCAGAAGGGGAGAAAGGTACAACTGCTCCCAAACCTTGAATTATTAGAGCTTGCGAGTTTTGTTTTTTCTGCCTTATTCCTTTGAAGGTGTCCAGATCTGCAGAGGTTTGTTAGCTCACTTATAGCTGAATTCCATTGTCACTGGTACAGGTGAGTTAGAAAATAGCGTTACAACTGACAGCTTTGTAAATGGATAGCGTTTTGCAAACCATGTATGTTGACATCTCTGGGCATTACCTTTTTATTCCCAGAAAAAGCAACTTTGGATACAGAAGCCAACTAAGGACCAAGTCAGCATGGTCTTAAGAGGTGAAAAGGTACTCCCCATACTATGTTGGTGGGGAAGATTTCTGTAGAAGTGGTCTAAGGGTTGATAATTGCTAACTTTTCTCCCTCAGCTTCCACTCATTCAATATTCATCCATGAGGAAAGATAGAAAAATTTGAACTATCGATGATTCTTTCTTGATTCTAGGAACTATATGACTCACTAAGGTATATAGTTTTGTTTCTCAGTGATAATTCTTTTTTTTTTTTTTTTTTTAAATTAACAGCTAACTTTTTTGGGGGGAGGGGGGGGAACAAGAAGGAGGGTCAGTACAATTTTTGATAATAATAAACCTAGTTCTCTTGTGTAAGCATTAGCTGGAGTAAAACTAGTAACTAAATGTTTCCCCTGGTATGCAGGTATCCTTAACACCAGGCTCAACATTGTCTTTCACAATCTTGTACCACCATGGTTCTGTTTGTACAAAGCACTTAAAGTTAAGAGTAGAATACAAAAGAGACTTCTAAGACAGCTGTTGAAGATAATAAACCGATGCAATTTCTTAATTAAAATCATAGCTTCCTGCTCCATTTGCTGTAGCACTCAGCTCCTTGGGTCACTCCTATGAAGGCACCTTCTGTTGTGCCAAGACAAAATTACACATATACCATGTAAAGTATACATCAATTATCTGTTACTAATACAGACAGTAATGGGCTGGGACTAACACACTGTTGGGTGGAGATTTTATGTTCACTGTCTCTGGTGTTTTCCCACAATGAATCTGTGCTTGGCAAACAGCTTCCAGTCAGATGTGGAAAAGTAAAATTCCACGGCATCTTGGGATGGAACGATCCGCAGTTTTGCTGAGCTGCTACTTCTTTCTCTCTGTTTTTTTCTCTCAGGTTTTTTATTTTGTCACACTGCTGCCTTTTTCAGAATCTTTGATCTTGCTTCTTGCCTGAAAACTGTTACTAAACTTTCAGCTTGCCCGTTTTATTTCTGTGTTCTTTCTTTACTTATACTTTCTTCTGTGCCTTGGTAGCCTATGATTTTTCTTGCCTTCAGACTAAGGTGAGAGTATAGCTATGGTTTTGTCATTAAGTTGTTTCATTAAAACTGGCCCCAGTCACATATTTCCCCTGCCTTCCATTGCATATTTAAGAAATAAGGCATCAGAAGTACTACTTATACTCATTATGGATATACAAACAGTGCTTGAAACGAAATGAAAAATTCTGATTTCCTAAATTATGTTTGGCAGCTGTGATGTCGATGGGCTTTTGGTTATAATTTTTACATTGCGACTGAAAATTCAGTTAAAATTTAACACTAATAGGCTGTGTAGAGTTAATAGATTGGTTCATCTTTTTGTCATCAGACTGAATTAATTTCTTATTTCAAAGCTATCTGGATTCAACAGCCTTGGCTGATTTAGCAAATGCAGTTTGTCAGTGCTCTGTGTAAAATCGGTCATTCTACTCTCCAGGTATGGTGTTGATAGGTTATGGAGGCTCGTGCGTGGTAGTTGTCAGTTGTGAAATGCATTGGTTCAATGCCTTTAAATTTTATCTCTCTTGGTTTTTTTTTTTTATTGTAAAGTATGGGAATATGATACCAGGGTCAAAAGAAAAAAATTAAGGTTTGCCAGGAAAAAACTTCCCCTCACGATTAGTGTTGGTTTTGCCAAAGACTAGTCCTTATAGCTCAAAGAAGAAAAAAATCCCAAAATTTTTGCTAATGTAACATCTTCATGCATGATTTTTGATTGCCTGTATTTTAATATTAAAATCTGTTACAAAATTTTCTACAAAAATTTGTTACAAAACTACAAAAAGTTGTTACATGGATCCTAGAACTCTGAGCTCAATTTAAAGAAGGGATGCCTGATTTCAATGCTGTCTTCTCAGGCCATAAATTTCACAGATTATGAGTGTGAATAGCTAGAAGTAACGTTCTCTTTTCTTTGTTTTAAATTCCACTGCTATTCTTTTCACGGTGTCATTCTTGTGTCTCTGAAAGTAAAAAAGGAAGACTGGCTGTCACAGGGAAACTCTGTAATCCCCCACAAAAGAAACCTACCTACTTGTCTTGCTCTTAGGATAAATAATTTGGGGGCGTTAAACCCATTTTTGGCATGCTGTTCTCTTCTGTTTACACTTTTATGAGTACCTTTGTGGCTGCCTTCCTTAAAATGTGATTTTTCTGACGATAGCATAAAAGCTTTTCAAAACGCAGCACAATCCATTTGACTACTGGTTGTTTGCTGTCTAATTTAATGTTCACAGCATGAGAAATAGGACCCTGGTATATACCACCTTGCTTAGTAGTGTGGTGGGAGGGAGTTTATTTTCCCTGAACGCTGCGCACAAGGAAACAGAGGAAAATTTCTGTGTTAATCCCAGCAACTTTTTTGAACCACTTTGCTCTTCTATCTCCACCTTCTCCTGAGTACCATTTAAGAGCATCCACAAAAAATATCTTACCTTAAAAAAGGAAAGTTTTTAACTTTGTCCTTTATGCTTATATTCTTCCTCAGTCTGAAAGTCTCATAAATCTTAGCGCTAAGGAGAGGAGCTTGGCAGCATGGTGGCATTTTGCAGGGCGTTCGTGAACAGGGAGATGTTCTTTTATTTTTCATTAAACAAAAAAATGAATATGATTCATCAGCAAATATTCCCAAATTGGTCTTTCCTTTCCTGGTCATCCATCTACAAAATAGTTGTTATGAAGAGCTAATCCTACAGGCACACTTTTATTCACCTATGTCAGCTCTGAGTTCTCTATTCACTTAGCTTTGCCCCCCAGTCCACTCTAATGTTTGTGTTATCTTAGTTTGTGTTATCTACACTATGATCTCCCACATGGAAGTGTTTAAGTATCCAAAGTTGTTAAAACATGATGGTTTGACTCCCCAGCAACTCTGAACAAAAAACATGACAATGTGACCAGATAAAATTCTGTTTCTCTTTGTGCTGTACTATAAAATATCTATTAGTTCCTGTGGTAAAGCTTTTGTATTCTTACTAAATTAATCTGGACTTCATGATGAGAAATGGATGTTATGTTGCAGGCTTTATATATTCAGAAATATCTGTGGTTTGGTGCTTTGTCTTCATTTGCTGTTTCATCCCTTTTTTCCTTCAGAGCAGACACATGAATAAATACTTTTCTAATCTAGCAGTTTACTATGCTCGAGTTTCTCAGCTTGTTTCTTATCTTCTGCCTGTAGAAAGATGAATCTTTGTGAACCCCTGGCTCCCTGCTAGGAGTTGTTTACAACTAATGTCTTCCCTAGTCGTCTTTTCCTTTTGATGTGTATTGGAAGGGGACTCTCTTTTTATTTTTAAGACCACTTTCTTTCCTCCACAGTTTCTCAGGGGATTATTTCTCTTTCTTTTTCACCCTGTCCTCAACACGGCTGTTTTAAATATTTCTTTCATGACAGTTCTTTACCCAAGCTTTTCTCAAAATATAAGAATATTACATTTAAATACTCTCCAAATTGCTGTTTAAAACCTGAAAAATATAGTATGTCTCCCTTTTGATAATTTTCTGATTGTTTTTCCTAATTTTATTCTCTTCTAGGAAGAAGTTGTGTTCATTGTTTAAGGTTGAAAGAGTGTGTTTTCCTGACCTGCTGCTATTTTTGTTCTTAGGCTTTGGGAAGACTCGGTTGCTATCTGTGCAAATAAAGAAACCTTGGTCCAGTCAAAGTCAGATCTCCAAGATCTGGCTTTTGAACCATTACATGCTGGCTACCATCAGGTGCAGGCTTACAGAAGAAATGTATCAGGGATGTAGCTTGGGATAAAGTTTGTATTTGGTATCTAAGCATTAATCATCAGTGATTCTTTATCGTGGGTGATCACTTCATACCACAATTGTAGAAACCCCACGTGTCCTATTTCATCTGTGTACTTATCTTTCTATTCTGTTGGGTGTATTTCATAGTCTAAACATTAGGGTGTACTAAATTGTTAAATCTATTATGCTTGTCCTTTCTTTTCTTGTAGTCTTATAAAATACAAACACCTGACTTCTCTCTCTCTCCTTTTAAATCTGGATGGTAGTTCTGTGGCAACCAAGCTAACCACGGCAAAAATTAACAGCTTTGACTCATTAATTGGAATAGAAAACTTGTGCAAACTGCTTGCAATAAACTCTTCCAGTCTCCTTCTCCGAGTCAGATCTCTAAAAACTCCTGTAATAATAATGATACCTTCATCTGATGTTTTCAGTTATTCGGGGGAAAAGAAAAAAAATTAATTTTTGTTGGGGATTCAGTGTCCCCTTCTGAAGTAATGCAAAGCAGAATAATGGGATGCTGTAACCAATCCGTTTGCCTAAATGCCCTTAAAACCCACCAGTATCTTATTTAATGATCTGAAATGATCATTGTTAGTGATGGTCCTTGTAAGTCTTAGGGGATTATTTATGCTGTTGAGCTTGAAGGTGTTAGGTTGAGCTGCCAGACCAGGTGGGATTCTGGAGAGAGCACAGTACGGATTTCTCCAGAAACCAGTTCTGCCAGAGAGTGGTAGGACTGATTCCTGTTTTCCTGATAATAAAAGCAGCCCAGGGGAATTAACTTACTTTTTGAATGCCTAAACTAGATATCTTAAGCTAAGAGAATTTTCCCCATTTTGCCTTCATTTCCTCCTCTTCCCCTTCCCCATCATTGTATGCTTAATTTGTAATATGTCAAATTTGTGGATCATTTATAGTGGCTTGTTAATTCAAGCATAGCTGGAAGCTTTTAGTGGTTATTTTTGGGCCATCTGGAACATGAACTTTAATCTTCACAGGCTGTATTTTAAAAGGGCTGATGGACTCATTTTCCAAAGTTTAATTTGACAGAAGAGTGGTTTTATTTGTTATATCAATTAAAGCGGAGTCTATTTGTTATCAGTCAACAATATTGTTTATGTTAAGTACTATAACTGTTAAATGCATTATGTTGCCCATACGGTGGCCATTCTGTCATTGTCTCTCTCTTCAAATATACCTTTTTTTAATTGGAGAACCTATTGCTTCTGCTCAGAACATGATAATAAGGAATATAACTCTGAAATATAACCAGGAATTCAGCCCACAGAACTCTGATGAATGTGGAGGTTTAATTTGGCAGAACAGAAAACAAAATGGGGATGGTGCTATCCTACCAGAATTGCTAAAAACTTTTTCAATTTAACTAAAAAGGAGGAGTTGTTCCTGCTATTCTAAAATAATGAAAACATTGTGCCTAGTACATGTTCACTTATCATGGCAAATCCACTGCTTTCCAGAAAGCAAGCACCTGCTTTGTGTCACTATGCTCCTCAAAATAATAATTTGCAAGAGATTTCTGTGGGCTATTTTTTAGCTTCTTTTGTGGTAGGGGGAATATTGTTTTAAAGGTATATTTACATTTTGGTAGTTGGAAGCTTTCCACAAACGTATTGTGAAGGTTTATTTTGGTGTCAGTCCTACAGAAATGCTGAAGTATGGACTTGAACTGAGCTTCCCAGTGTTACAAAATGAGTAAAAAAGTAGCGTTGGGAACAGTAACACATCCTTTTTCTCATTCTTCTGATTTTTTTCCTGAGCCTTAACAATGACTATTGATGACAGCAGCTATGAAGGCTCCATAGGTGAGCCAACATACAAATTTTGTAATCAACATATGTCTTAAAATCAAATGCCTGTTTTACTTGAAAGAATTCTTGGTTCAGAGCATTGGCTTCTCTCTACAAAACCACAATGCAGAAGGGAGTTGCAGACCATAGTCTCACTCTGTCTAGTGACTATGCATCTTTTTGTTTCCTCTGTATCATTTTTCCCAAGTGCATACTTACTGTTCTGTTCTTTTTTGTATTGTTTTTTTATCTCATCCCTCTAAAAACTTAAGTTTTGTCCCCATGTTTTGTTGGTTTTTTTTTCTCTTCAGGTCTTTTACACACATGGCTGAATTGTATGGTTGTACCCATTGCAAAATTTTATTTTAAGTTGCTTTTTCACATTGCTGAGAAACAAACATGAGGTCTAGGGACACATGTATGTGAAAAGGAAGAAAATTACTGTTAAGTGTTTGCTATATTTTTTCCCTTTCTATTGCGGTATCAGCACATGCTCTGTACTGACTATTCCTAAATATCATGAGACACTCAGCCAAGAGTGCCTGAGACTTGGCTGCGAAAGCCAAGAATGAAATTCTTGCCCGCAGTACTGGTCTCCCAATTTTTGTCTATGAAGTTGGTGCTGGGGAAGATATATCAAAAGGGAGAAGAGCACAACTATATGAATTCTCCCTTCTTGAAAGCTCCTGGTTTTTAATAGGTCTTATGAGCTGTGTAGCATGTGTTATCTCTCTCTGCATTCAGGAAAATATGTGAATACCTAAAGAAAAACAGAATTTGCTGTACTGAGCCTTGCAAAGGGGTATGGGTAAGGTGGGGGTTCTCAGGAATATCTCACCCTTTTAATTTAACTCCTGTGTATTCCTAAAGGTGACCAGCAGTAGCGAACTTCCATCAGGCTTCAGTGTGGCCAAGCAGTGTGATTTGTAACCACATCGTCTCACAGCAAATTGTTAGTTACTTGTACTCAAAACATCTAAACGTTTGAAGGAGTAAGTTACTGACAAATTAAAATGAAATGGTAAGTGTGATGTTAACTTGATAGCAATTTCGAAACATTTTTTTGTTCAGGAAAATTGTACAAAGCACTTTGAGAAAACGAAGGCTGCATCAGGCTAACACTCGTTTCGGCCTGTGTTCCTGAATCTCCATCTGGAAACTTATTTTCAGGCAGTCTTCCTGGCCTTGACTCTCAAAGATGTTCAGGCAATGAGGTCCAAAGACTCAGACTCACAGCTCCGCAGGAAGTGGGGAGCCGATTGCCCGGTCTGAGGTCAGACATACTATAAATGGGCAAACTCCTCCAGAGACCTCTGCCAGCCTACCGTATGCATGAACTCTCTGCTGCCTTTGGCAGTCTTTCAGAGACAAATATACTGGTTTTTACATATGTCAGGCCATTTGCACCATCTGCAGCACAAGATTTTGTTGAGTGGAAGCAGGATGGACGCTTGGGTAGTTGATGTCAGTCTTTCATTTGGAGCAGGAACAGTTACTGAGGCAGAAAACTCTGGAAATGAGGATCTTTGCAGTTATGTAAACAGAAACAATCACAACTGGTGTTTTGTCTTGAGCCTCAGCAACTCTTCTTTAAACACAGGTACAAGGTGTAGAGTTTATAGACAATTCCTATAGAATAGTGATCATGTCTCTTTAGGCACTGCAAGTATCGGTGCAAGGGAACCCGCCACACTGAGACAAGAAACAAATATATGAAATAAAGTATGTGCTGTATTGTCTCATCTCAGCTGCTGGTTGTTGAAACGAGTGGCTCATCTTTGCAGACTGAAGGAAGTCATTTATATACGCGTTTATAAAAATTAATCTTGTAACAACTCTCTATCTTAAGGTGTTCATTTTTGGATCTTGACAAATGCAGTCCCTAGGGCAGACTGTGGTGGTGCTGAAATGACTGACTGCAGTGCTTATCATCATGGCACAATAACAAATAGTTCAGTCTGGCAGCCATGATTTTCCTAAACCCTTTTGTCACTAAGTGTAAAGTTCTGAGGAGTCCAAAAAAAAGAATAAAATAAAATAAAAAAGGTCCAGACATAACAGTTTCATGGCAGTTGTATCTGACTAAAGCCTGGCTTTATACCCTAAACCTCTACCTCATAATATAAAGCACAGCTTCACAGATCCAGATGCGGTCCAGGCAATAAAAGGAAGCCTCAGCCAACTAGTCATATTGCTCAAAATAGTTTAGTGCTGACACAGAGGGTCTGAATGGACACTACAGATTCAATTAAGGCCAAAAAGTCTGGCCTTGCTCCCAGTAAGAAGCACCAGCACTGTACAGTGCTAGTACACAGCTCATTTTACTGTGAGCTTAGTACTGTAAAATTTGACAATTGCCATGTATCATGTACTTCATGGATTAGGTCAAGGGGTAAACTGGATTAGGCCACAACCCACCCAAGTTATACCACATTATATTCACTGAACTCTGATGCTCACTGTGAAAACATTGTGTTATTGGTGGGTTTTGTATTGGTCACAAGCTGTTTACAGAAACTTGCTGAATTGAGCTCAAGTAGAAAGTTATCTTTCAGTGACAGATTTCTGGGAGTTTACCTAATACCTTCTTGAATTATTGCATTACTATGTTACTAGCTGTATACTGCCTGGAAAGAGCAATTACCACGTTTTCAGGGTATAAAAAAAGCATTGTGGTCACCGAAGCATCCAGACTCATAAAATGCTTCCTTTTAGCATGATTTTTTCGTAGTTTCTCTCAGAGACAAGCAAAGCAACAGCCACTGCATAACGTCTGCCGCAGTCCAGCAGGCCGGTTATGTAGGGGTTGAGCAGACGGGGCTGGAGCCCGGGCCGACGGCGTGAAGGTGAGCTCTCAGGGTTTGGCCGTGCATCACGCAGACCTGTAAGTGGCAGGTCCATTAGCATGAATGGGAACAGGTTCCAGCCGGGGCTGTGGTGTCCTAGCAACAGAAAGGAAAATGTATGCAATTGTGCAATGCCTTGACTTATCAACTTCTTCAGTTTACGCTCCACCTGAATACAAGACAAAAGCGCAAATATATATATAGGCACAGATGTGATTGTACATTTGTTTGTACGTATATACATATTTATCGTTCATTTATATATATGTACAAACACATACACACGCATATATTTGTGCATCACTAGAATGTATGGGCATCTTGTATCATGATCAGAATAGACTAATTCAAGTTTTCATCCATGCTTTTATTGAGGAAAGAAATAGAATTAAACTCAGAAGCAGGTGAAGAGTCCCTGTTCAAATGAAGGATCTGGATATGATGGCAGTTTGCTGCATCATAGTGCTAGTCTAAGAACCTCTGTAAAATGTCTTTTTGTAGAATATTGCAAGATGACGTTAGTGTGTTTAAAATATCCGCTAATGAATTCTTTCTGTACTGAAACCCAGTTGCATTTACAGATGGTTCTACCATATTCCATCCTATCCTACAGAAAGAAAAAAACTGAAATCCAGCTGGCTGGCTTCTCGCTAGTTTGCTAATCTGTCTAAAATTTTGAGCATTTAGTTTGTGGGAGAGATTGGATAATTAAAGCATATTCTATTAGCTCAAATGTATAAGCATTGCTTACCCTCCACAATTGCATTCCAGAAAAAGTTTTTTGATTTTTTACTTTTTGGGGGAGCTCCTGCTTTTCCAGAGGAGGATTTCAGAAGCAACAGCAGCAGAAGAATGTGAATGTTTGAATACACCCATAAACTGTTATTTCCCCATTGCAACATTTTTTCAAGCGTCCCATTGCTCTGCCATGTTTTTAGTTACACTTGCCTTCTGTCTTACATGACTTTTCAGGGGTCCCTATTTGAGGAGATAAGGGCTTGAAAAAATGCAAGGGGGTACTCTGGCTGTGTGTTTATAGCATTAACATTTTACTTTACCTCTTTCTTGTGATTCTAATCATTGTTGAAAAGCTATCTTGTATGATTTTTAGCGTGTAGACTTCAATAGTTCCTTTAGCAGGTGTTTCTCAAAAGACAGAGTTGGAAAGCCTGCCCTTATTATCTCCTAATATTGATCAGTCTATGGCCCAAGCAAGAGCCAGTAATGGGCTATATGCATTGCTTCCACCCTTGCAAGGTTGTATAAGGTCTGATTAGCAAGCTATGGAGCCATATGGAAAAAGGCGAAAGAAATTTTTTCTGGAATATTTCTCATTTTGGAGGGTAAGAATTCTTATGCTTGTAACTGGTTAACACCTTGCGAAAGTGTTAGCCAAGTAGGGCTAACCGATCCGAGAAAGTACGAAATGTTTGAATTGCCTTGGCACTTTTTCCCTGCCAAGCTATTCCTACATTTTTCCCGTTTCATTTAAATACAGGATTTTTAGCAGGGGAGAGAGAAGGAGTTTCTTTTCTCCTTGATGTCCTACTCTGTCTTCTCCTGCCCTCCCTCAGTCCCTTAAATGTCTCTAGATGGTAAAGGGCATTAATGTTCTTTCAATATAGTTCTGTAAGGATATTTTAAAAATACATAACTTAATGGCCAGTTCAGTCACATGACTTCTTAATGATCACTGGGCATCTCATCAACAGAGGTGAGTGGGAACACTGATGGTGTCAGAAAGCTTCCCTACCCAAAGCAGAAGGAAACTAGGTTATTTAAAAGGTTTCTATTGGGAGATAGAAGCTATACCAGAAGACTTAACAGTTTGCTGGCTGGGTTAGTCCCCTAGGATGTGGGGAGTAGATGCTGGTTAGGCACTGGGGCTTACCTCATTCCAGGCGAGTACCCTGATGCTGAGTCATGAGGGTCTTCCTCCCCATGCCCAGGCCTTCCAGACCTGAGCAATTTTCTCAAGGAAACTTTCTTCTTGAAAGCTGTTGTGTTCCCATATGCATTTAGGTTTGACAATGTTATTAAAAATAAAATATTTTTCTCCCTCCGTTTTTCATTTAAAAAAAGAAAATAAGGGTTGAGTATTTCCACCCGTCTCAGCATACCAAATGCTTCGAATTCACACAGTTTGGAGGAGGCTGAACTCAACCCTCAAGAGAACTAAAATGAAATCACTGGGGTGGCTTAGGCCAGTGGGTAGCACTGGATGCATCTTTGCCCTGCACAGGGCAGGAAGGAGAAGCAACGTGGCCAGTTCACCATGTTGCCAGACTTGGGCTGTTTGGTACGGCTCAGTACCCACCGGGATAACGGCACTGCTCCGGGGGCTCCTGCACTATCTGCTGCCTTATGGGGTATCTCTAACATCTTGCCATGTTGCTCGTTAGGGAGAGGCCCGTAATTGTCATTTGCATTCGTGAAAACACATGAGCCCGGACATTGCTTGGGTATTAGGGCAGAACTGAGAAAAATGTGCTGAAGTGCTTACAGACCACCCAGGTCTCATCAATCTTTCCCTGGATCTAAATGACTTGTTCCACTCTTGTAATATTCAAAGCAGGTAAAGTGAGTATTTATAGCACCATAGAACTGCTGCTAACACTTCTTTGCCCTGTCTCAAAATTTATGGTAACATATTTTTCTAAGTGCAGCAATTTGCCACCAACCTTTACATGGATGTCGAGTATAAAGCACATATTAAAAAGGGGGGGAATAAATCAATCTCTTATGATTACAAAGTATTACGATCACTGTATAAAAGTGTGCATTCATATGTGATGCAAATTAGAAATGTGTGGCAAATTATGCAGGGAGAAGAAATGTCTGAAATCAGATGGCAGTGCAGATCAGGGGAGCTCCCCTCCCGTCAGATACTCAGTCTAAAAAAGGCTTTGCATTTCTGAGGGTAGTTACTATTTACTAGCACATGGTAACCATAATTACCCCTGGTGTTTGCCAGGAGAGAAATGCTAAGGCAAACTCCTACCCAGTCTCTTGGGGCAAACCAGTGCTTTGCATTTTCCCTTGTGGAGCTACAGTGGCGTCGTTTCTGACAGCTGCCCGTGCTGCCTTCCCAAACTTAGCCCAGCCTCTCTCTCCCTTTCCCCCAGTAGCTGACAGGGGAGAACTATGCCAGCTTGTTCATACGTGGATGCGTGTGTTTAGCTCAATGCCGCTCTGAACATGGATTTGCTGCCTCTGAACTAGTGGCTGGCCTTTTGGGGATGGTCTGAGCTGCCATGGCAGACGGATTTGCTCTCATGTGTCACTTACTGTGGCTGTGACTATTTGCCCAGTGGCTTGGAGGAATCACTATGGTATCACCAATCTCTGTGGCCTCTTCTGCTTGCCTGTGCCTGTCAACAGCAGTCTGACTTTTTTTTCCTTTACTGTAAGTCACAAGGACATTTCAGCATTGTACCTACGTCTTTGAATAGTTGTAGGTGAATTTCTGGTGCACGATGCCTTGGTCATTTGCATTTCTCACAGGGGTTTAATTCTCATGAAAAGGAATCAAAGAAAATGCCGTGTACAAAATACATCATAAAGATTAGGCAAGGAGTGTAGTTAAAATATATAGCTAATGACAGCAAATCAAATAAGCTTAAATACCATCTCTCTGATGCTGCGAGGTGAATATTTTCCTCCCTTCTTCCCAAAGTTTTCTTACCAGTGATGTATTGTGATTTGACATTTAAAATTTTGGTTTATCCTACTTTTAGCAAGGAGGGGTTAGTCAGACCGTGTGATGTCCTACTCACAAAAAACAAAATGAGGCTTAGGAAACGTGAGGGCGGGGTGCTTACATGTGCATATACACGCAAAGATGTTCCAACTCTGCCGCTACCTTTACAGGAAAATACAACTCTCGTCTGTGTTTCATTGTCATCCTCTTCTGTAAACTAAAAAAATGAGTGATTCAGAAATTGAGGCACTCAACTGTTGTAGATGACAATTACGTAATGGTGAGCACTGCTTGATCTGGGAAGCTTAGCTTCTTATGAATATATCCGCATTTATATATGCCTGTCCTTAATAAGAGATGGTTTAGAAAAGTATTTGTTTTAAGTTCATAGGCTTTACTGTGGACTTGGCGAGCCAGCATCCGATTTGGATTTATTGAAGCAGATGTTAAGCAGAGAGGAGACTGACATGTCTGTAGTGGTTCCATAGCTGTCTGAATTATTGTTAAACTCCCAGTACTGGCACATCTCTAATTTAATACACATTTCAGCAGTGACCGTGGTAATAAAATCTGAAATGCCTCATTCTCCTTTCATTAAAGTCAGAAGGGGAAAAAAGAGATCTGTATCGATACAAACACGGAGGTGTTCCTGACCAACATGAAAGTATCCTTTTATCGAACAAAAAAAGACTAATCTTGTTGTTTTAACAAGCTATCTATTGCAGGCTGTGTTCTTTTTAAGCAAATGTGATCCTATGAGAGAATTCTTCATGCACTCAAATGGTTAATTGCAAAGCTGTCTTTCCAGAGGACTGTGCCTCATTTCTAAACTGTACATCTGAACTCACAAGAGAGAGACAAAAGATGAAAATGGCTTGGATCTGAAAATTAGGAAATTAATAAAAACAGGATTAAAAGCATGAGTTCTAGGCTGTGAAACCTATCTAGGTTTCAAAGACATATAGGGCTACCCTGCACTTGAGTGAGCCAAAATGGGTATCCTGGCTGGCAGCTGGCTGGTTGGGGACAGGCAGCTCGGGACTGGAGCGGGTAGATAGCATCAGGGGGTGATGCATGGAAAAGCCCCCCAGCATGGACTCTGCCTCGGGCAGGGGCTGCTTCTGCTAAACGTCTTGTGCTCTGAGATTGGGTTGCTTTTCCTAAAGCTGCATTGGAGGAATAAAAAGGGCTAATGCCACCTCGCAGCGCTACTGGTTTTTTAACAGGTCTCTCAGGCTCTTTCCGCTGCTTGAGAGAGAAGCGCTTTCGTTTAACTTACAGGTACCTCCTGAAACAAGGCACTGGTTTGGGTTGAGCTGACATTAACAGAAGACAGGCTTGAAATCAGTGGGAGTTAGGGGCTCTTTGTAAGTCCGCAGAAGCTAAAAGTATCTTCTGAGCTGTGCTGAGAAACGTTACTTTTCCTCCTAGTGAGTAACTACATGGGGATTATGCCACTATGCTTACAGTAGAACGGTTCAGTAGGGGGTCAAACATCTGCTCGATAGAGCAGCCTATCACCAGGAGTCTGTCTGATTAATCCTGCTGTGCTGTGAAGGGGCATCAATTCTATCAACATTTTTGGGTAGTCTTTCACTTGTTTCAATAATTATGTGCTACTAACTTACTGTAGCAAGAGTTGGTAAAACAGTAGGGTTGAAAACAAATTTTTTTTCAGGACATATATTTGTGAATTTGTTACTTTGGCATTTGGTTTTAGGATTAGCTTAGCTTCAGATTATTCTGCAGGATGGGAAGTCAGAATTTTGCTGAGCACTAATTACATGTGTAGAGTAATGATGATACACTTATCCATTTATAAATGCCTTAACTGATCACTTGACACATAATAATGCTTAGATTTAATGCTTTATGTAGTGTGATAAAACTCTCTCTCTTGATATAGTTATATACACCTCAAGAGGGTTAAGTTAATTACTTTGGGAAACAAAAGTAAATTTAAACTTGGGGTAATTAAATAATCATCTACAGTGGTAAATTATTTTAGCTACTCTATGCAGAATGTAAGTATAGTATACCTGCTTTTCATTGGGAAGTGGCATTGAATAAGCACAGTAAAATCTTCTAATGAGACCTTTTTCCATTAGCAATAAAAATAATCCCTTGAAACTTCTTGTGTTTAAAAGGATCTACCGTAGCGGGAGCATGTGAACAAGTCAGAATTATAAATAAGCACAACTATTCAAGCAAAAACTGATAACATGGCTAGAGGCATTAATGGTTATTTCTTTTGTCTTAAACACATCTCTAAAGGAAGCACTTCATAAAAAATTTGGGGGATTTTTTTATCAGCTTGTCACTGATAAAATTAAGATTCATTGACAAAATGATTAATTGTGCACCATGTTCGTCTGGGACACTAAGGAAACACATTGCCTTGAAAACACTTGTCTGTAATGCCTTTTAAAAGTTCTAAGTAATCCTGCCAATTTAGAGACCCAAACAGTTAAAAGCTGTCTTTTTCCCAAGGAAGATAAAAGGAGGGAAATATCTATCATGACTTACATACACTAAATTTAATTTAAAAAAAAAAAAAGAAAAAACCACAGTATGCTCTGTGATGTTGTGCTGTAATGCAGTAGAGGATGAAGTCTCTATCCAAATTTCTTTGACCCCTTCTGGAGGGATAAAGTGTAAATATGTCAATGTTCTGATGGGTCGCTTCCTGTAGATAGCCTATATTATCATCATATTGTCTGTCATTAGCTAGGAAGAGTTGGAAAATGTTAACACTTTTGATATATGACTGTCCAGTTTGGCTGCACACAGAAATTTTAGGTCTAATTTTCCCATTTAGCTTGAACCTAACTTGCACAACTGTTTAACTTGCAAAAGGGATGTTTTCATTCCAGAAAGAGTATGGCTTACATAAATGGGTAGCTTATGGAAAGGCTTTGTCAGAAAGCACTTTAACAGAAGACTATAACTAGGTCTATGGATCCAGAGAAGAATTAGTCATCCCTGGAACTAGGAAGTGTTTGATGTGAATATTTGTTTGCCCTTCCTTGCTCGTTTACATTCTCTCCCTAAGCTGGTTTTTTTGGTCAAAGGTCCAAGAAGTTTCAGTGCTCAAAAGAAAGATTGGAGGAAGTGTGTAATTCTGAAGGTTTACCACAAGTATCCCATCAAGTTCTCTTTTTAAATTTACCCTCTTCGGAAACGAGCTTTATTAAAATTTTAGAAGACTGGTAATGGAAAAAAAAAAATTTCTAGTCATCAGATTTGCAAAGAGAAACTTTAAAATATGGCTGAAGAATATCATTATAGTTAAAATTCAGAACAAGGTAAAATCTAATTTAAGGCAGTTTTGTAATTTGGAGATTTTTTGAAGCATGTATTTTGAAATTCTGCATTGTCAAAGTGTCTTTTGTCAAGTTAAACTTATCAAGAAACAAAACAAAACAAAAATGCTGGTAAAACTTACTTGCTAGAACTTGGTGCAAGTGTGCTCATTCTGCTGCTGAAGTTTTTTGTTGAGGGTTTGTTGGTTTTTTTCCACTCATGAAAATAAAGGATACAGAATAAATTTTCAATATCAGAAAGACACAATTCTTGACGGTCCTGGTGTCTTGACATTCCAGTAGAAAAACTCTCTTATCTAGAGGGACCTGCAGTTGTTATCGGAAGGGATTCTCCCTATATCCTTGAAATTTAAATGGTGCATTAAAAATTTTGAAGGTTTTATGGGGAAGGAGGTTAACTTCTTTAAAAACTTTTCAACTTATAGCCCACTATGTTGTACTAAAGCTGTCAAAATTTTAAATGTGTGTGGGCTTTGTCTTTTTCTACACATGGAACAGTGGCTTTTCAGAGGAGTCTGGCTTTTTCATATTTTCAAATTTAAAAAAGCAAAGTTGGCACAAATGACAAACACATGGTGGGACAAAAATAATAAAAATAGTGCTAAGGTTTTTCATGGTAGAAAAGTAAAATTTTAGTACACTCTAGTAACATTTGTTTTGTGATCATGTTTTTATGTGCATGTTCTGAGATGAATTTAGTTACCTTGGCAGAGAGGAGCAGAACTGTGAGCACAAGAGTTGTCAGTGACATTTGACTTGAATCTAGAAAGGCTTTTATGTTAGATTTACATTTCTGTAGGCATTTCTATGTTCGTCTCTTGGTCTAATATCTGAGAATATTCAAACATTAATGTATATGTCTTCATAATAGCCTTCTGAGGTAGGAAAATAGTATCATTTTGACTGAAGAAAGGCAACTGGCAAATGGAAAGATTTAAATGCTTGATTTAAGGGCCTCATCAAGATTATGCTGCTCTTACCTATGAGGGATTGCTGGTCCGGATACAAATATTTATTAGATTGAGTAAAACAGTGTGCTTGACAGAGCTCCTTGGATGAACCTTTTCACACTGTGGTCAAGTTGGACAGCCGTGCATTAACCATGTACAGGTTCAGGTGAGATAGTTGTCACTGCGAAATAATTCAGCCTTATTAACCATTTTATACATTTTGACTTACTGGTGTTGTATAGTAATGTGTTAATGCATCAAAATAGTTTGTGACCTGGGACTTGGTGTCACATCAATGGCAAAAATGCAATTATCTCCATGTTGGTATATAAACTAAGTTAATGGTTTTGTCTAGCAGCTTCCTTACTGACTTGCTTGGTGGCTATGAGCAAGTCACGTATCAGGAAAATGTGATATCCCTCACTTGAAATTTTCAAAGTAATATCCATATAGAGATGGTAAGCAACAAGTATTTTCAGAGACGAAATCTGGTCTGTGGCATGAACTCCCTTAGGACTAAGCTCATCTTAAACCTTCACTTCTTCTGATTTAGTGGCTTTCCTTCAGCAACTCCTTTTCTCATAAAAATGCAGCAGCAAGGACCTTTTTTTAACAAATCCTTACAGTTCTTCTTCTGGAAAGAGAAGAAAAAAGTGACAAAGTACATAGGATAGGTGTTCTTTTGGTGGGTTGCTGATGGGTAATAAAGTCTCATAAAGAATAAGATTTTTTTCCAAAGATTCCCCTAACTGGCACCATTCTGTTAGTCTCGATGATAAAGTGCTGTTTAATCCTTTCCTTTACCACCCAACCCATCCCTCAAAGCATCTTCTTTTAAAGTTCAAGCTCCCTTTTTTCCCAGCACAGTATTAAAAGCGTTTTCATCTTTGAGTTATATGTATGTGGCTTAGAATGTCTGTCTGGTTAGCTGTCAAAATTCAGATCCCATGTTTCACCCGCAAGTACCCCAGCAAACCTACTTGAGTAATTAGAATAAAAAAATGAGGCCAGCACTCACAGGGACAGGACTGTCTTTTTCCTCTGTTTGACACAGCGTGTAGCTTTGTGTTCACTCTGGGTTGACACTGAGCAGTTAGAGATCCTCATTTTCTCCTTCCCTCCTGTTTCACAAGGAAATGTGTTGGCAAGGAAGCCACAGTGAAAGGGCTGCCAACGTGATGAAAAGATTCGAACTTTCAAAAATGTCCTCATGCTAAATCAAGAGGAAGTCAAGACCTTTTAGTTTGTTGTGAGAAATCAGAGGCAACAGTCTAGTGGAAAAAGCATTACCTGAGACTGGGAGGATGAAGAAGAGTTAAATCCTAGCTCTGCATTGCTTAGAGTCAGGACTTGGATGGTGTCACCAGATTCATAAATAAATGCCCTTACTACAGGGCCACTGGCTATCTGAGGATGGCATGCTGTGCCTCATTCATTCCTACCTACACTCTTGCTTTGTTTCAATGCAAAATTCCATCCAGAAACATCATAAACCTTTTTTTAGACCAAAGTTTCCTTTGAAAGATTCCGGTGAAAAGTTCATTTCAATTATTGTTCACTTTCTGTAAAACAAATACCCTAGTACAAGACCTTTCTCCCAGGCAAGCTGGTTTTATCTTGAAGGACTAGAATCCAGTGTGTGGCTTTTTCTTTTCCCTGGTTAGCTTGATGCAGTTTTTAATGTGTCCATTATTAGACTGATCTCGAACTGGCTACAGAATGATTTGCTCATACACAGATGTCCATGGAGGCTGACTAGTCTGACTGTGATCAGATGCTGTAATATGTTACAACAGCGATAGACTGGGGACAACAGAGTTTCCCTTCTACACTGAAAAATTAATTAAGCAAGAGGATGGAGACAACCTAATCTTTTAATAATAGTTCTCTTAGGCTGTGTTACAGACAAACTCTATTAAGTGAGAGATGCTTCTGATGAGCATGAGACCTAATCTGATCAGAGACCAAAGTCTGTTCTCTGTGCTGATCCTTGGGTGTCCCATGGCAGAGCAAGAAGCTTCATGACTCCTGGATGTGCTAGGGCCTCCTCCTGACAGTACTATGTTGAAACAGGGACTGCACTTCCGAATAGCATGTTTCCTTACGATTACAGTCTTGCTAGTTCTTTCTCTTCTTCTAATGTGTTCCTCTTGATTGTCTTACCTCTCTTTCAGGTCAGATCCCCAGCTCAGCTGGGCAGGGTATAACTTCACTTAGACCAGGGTAAATGTGCTAATAGATGTTTTGTAAAGATTTTGCCTGACATGGCAAAGTCAAATACCGATGTCAGAATCTAAAATCAATTAATAATCTCCTTCTCATTTGAATCATAGCTTGGTTAGTGTTATTGGTAGTGCCAGTAGTTTATCTGGGTTTGATTCGAGCTTCTAAGGAGCAAGATGCAGGGCAGAAATTTACTTTTTCAAAGAAGGATCTTTAGAATTGACAGAAGTCCCTTTTTTCTATTTATCCATGCTTTTAAAAATTATTTTCTATCTGAGTTTTCTTTCCTTATTTGTAGCACAGGAAAATCATCTCCGTATTTGCTTCATGTTCATAAATGCTTGTACCTATGCATGCTACCAGTTGCTGTTTAAAGCATACCTACCCACAAATGTCAGACTACTACCTCAAATTGACATCCTGCTGTAAATCCTAGCCCAACCTATCACTTGAGGAGGACTTATGACTCCAAGAGCACGGTAAGAGCAGACGAAGTATTCTAGTCCATGCACTGGCACAGGAGCGGGAGCAGCAGAGGACACGGGCAGGCAGGCAGCTCGGTCCCAGAGAAAGGCAATGCAGAGTGAGTAGCAGCAGGAGAACTGCCAGCAGCAGACTTGAAAGCAGAATACAGATATGTTTGTACATGCCTTCCCTAATTCTGACTCCTGCCCTCCCTTTCCTCATCCGCCCATGCTGAAATTACCATAACCCACTTTCAGGGCAGACAGTGACTTTATCCAACTGGCTAGTCATTTCAGAAGAGCTTCGTTGTATGAATATAAAGCAAAAGTTATTAAAACTCTTCTTTCTTTCCACTTCCCCCTGCTGCTACCTCCCAACTCCTTTTCTAAAGCTTGGCATACAGTTAAGCCCTAAAATTATAACACCTTTTCCCTAGCCGTGTCGTGCTCCCTTTCTTACGCCTCTCATTTCTACTAGGGTGCTGCACTCAGCATGCAAATCAGTAGCTTTTCTAAGAGCTTTTTCTTTTAAAAGTCTAAATTGTCTCCACTGGTTTATCAGGTCATGTCTTCAGTAGCACTAGCCTTCATGATTCACAAATGTTCAGTTCTAAGAAGGAAATATATTGATAGTATAGAGCAATTATTCTGTTTTTTAAATATTTATTTGTGGCAAGCATTGTAAAATCTTGTGCGCTATGTGCCTCTGTCTGCTCACAGATGCAGATCTCTTCCCTTGCTGCTTTCCTAGTTGTTTGTACTTCATTCGCATCCAGAAGCCACAGCAATGGACCAGGATGCTTTATTATATGTACTGGGAACAAAAAGGTATCCCTCTGAGGAAATAAACACAGGCATAGTGGAACTCTGAAAGCTTTATACTTTTTACCATTTTGCTTTTCCAGATGTGTATTAAAGGGGGTATGAATGTTAGCCATTGGAGGTATGTACAGGAATTTTTTATCCCATGAGACTTCTGATCTAATTTTTACTAATTAATCTTAATGCTGACGGAATGCGCTTTTTTAGATGACGCAGACTGGATTCCTTTTTTCCCTTGACTAGAAACATTACTGATGTAGCAGCTGCTGTACAGTTGTCTGCAGCAAAATGCATGCAGAAAGTTAACAACATACTAGCTAGACTGTTTCAGTTCAAGCACTGCAATACGCAGGCTCTTTGCTGAAGATGGGTTATTCTTACAGTTTAAAATAAAATTATACACACACACACGTATATGTATATACATTTTTGTACATACATATATATGTACACATAAAAATAGTCTAAAAGCAAGAACAGTCACTGGAATTCTATTTACAAAGTAGAATAAGACTCTACATATAAATCAACTTGACCTTATAGATGGCATCTGAAGTAGTCCAGCACCTTAGTAAATTAGGAGCAAGAGTGCAGAAAATGTAAGGAAATCAGACATAACTGCCCTGAAATTAAAAAAAACACTTTCTCTTTGGAGGGCAAGAATTGACCCTTAGGGCAGCATCAACAATTTTATAACATGCTCAGAAGCAGATATCTCAGTGGTGCAGCATCACAAGTAGCTGTGCACAATATGTTTGCCCTCCAGTAGAATAAATCAATGAGAGAATAAATAGTGTGGCATGAAAAAACACAGACAGGCACATTTCCTTCTGTGATGCAAGCTCATCCTTTTCATAAAATAAGAAGGGGTTAGGGTAGGAGAAGTAAGTGGAACATCCTACTGCTGAACAAATGCCTTAAATGTTATAAACAATCCTAAAGCAATCACAGAAAAGTCTGTGGTTTGGGATAATAATGCTGGAAGGAACACTTAAGATGGACTGTTTGCTCTCACCAGATGTATACCTAAGAGGGATTTTTATGAATGATGCAATTTTATTTGGTTTTTTAAATCTAATGTAAAGAAGCTATATCGGCTTATCAAAAGAGGACTAAGGTTTACCCTTAAAACAAACCACACACAAAAAAACCAAAGCTCTCATAAAATGCAGAGTTAACTTGAGGACTTTATCTGCTATTTTCTAGAGGATAGGCTGAGGAAAACATCAGGTACTCAGTGTTTAATCAAACTTAGGCATAGGACATTAAGTTGGCACATCTGTTTTGAAATTAAACTACACACACAGTCATCTATCTTTTTGTTTATCCTTTGTTGATTTCTAGACATCTCCATCTGAATTCTAATCAGATTCCCGTAGATGATGAATATGTAAAAGTCAGTTATCTTGTAGCTGTGAAAATGGCCTGAAGATGTAACAGCATCCACTACACAGGAACAGTTAATATCTCTTATTAGATTACTTCGAGGAAAAAACCCACACCAGTCTTTTGGCCTCATCAGATCAGAAGAAAAGCAGTATAACTAAACCCCAAACCAGGTAAGGAGTGCCTGTGGTTAACCTGTGTTTTGCTGGAAATGTTTGCTTATCAAATCTGCTGGAGAGTAGATCTGCTGGAGCCTGAAAGCATGCCTGTTTCTTCCAGCTGGTTCCATCAATGCACACAGTCTCTGGCTCACCAAGTCTGTCTCCCTAGCTGTAAATATATAAAGGGCAAAGATGTTTTCTCTGACATTTTATTAATAATTACATAGCACTTGTATATTGTCCTCAAGATACTAGAAAACCACGAATCCTTTCAGCTGTCAGCAGTGGCTGCATTTAAGGTGGGAAAATGCAGACAGCAGGGAAAAAGTGTGCTGCGACAGGCTCAATGAATTGAATTTCATTGATTCTTGGTTCCAGTCTGTCCTTAGTTTATTGCACATAGCTTGAGTCAGTAACAGTGAAGAACCAGTTTTCTAAAAACAGTCACGTAGCCAGAAATACCAATGCACAAAATATGGTTGGACTGCATACTTGAAGAGTGTAAAAGATTCTGTGTTACATCTATAGAATAGGATCTTGATCGTCTTCCAGTGTGTGTGTAGGAAATTTAGATTCCTAATAAAAGCAGTTCTCCACAAGCTTCCTTTATATAGTTAGCATCCCTCAAATCAGTAATGGTAAACCTAAATCAGAAGAAGAAAAGCAAAAATCTTGTATCTGTGTTCAGCTAATTAAAGCTCTTCTCTTACCCCATTATTTCAAATTATTTAATGTATTTCTTATTTTAATGAAGTATAGATTATAAATGGTGTTAATATTTGTCTCTGTATCTTATGTGTCTACTAGTTACTGATTTCAATCAGAAGGGTTTCCGTTACTCTCAGCCTACCATCAAATGCTTTTAAAGAAAACTTTTTATATTTAAAAATGTTTCCTAGTTTCTTCAGAAACAGAATTTCTTGTTTAATACAAGCTTGAGGTGTATGTTATCCAAGTTTTTATGCTATGTCTTGATGATACTATAAAGAGAAAGTCTCTGGATACCTTATTTTCTCCTGTTTGTCCTATAAGATGCAAATTACTGTCTAACTAATTAATTATGTTAATTTTGGTGTAGCAGCTATAGGAGTGTCTGTTTATGGCCATCATATATCCATCATCATGTATCCTCCTCTGCATTAAAAAGGCTAACAAGCAACAAACTGAAGGAGCTTGAAATGGTTTTTGAGGACTAGCTGAAACAGCATTTCATGCTGACCACTGTTATGTCCTGCAAATGCCTGGCTAAGAAAACAAGAATAATGTTAAGGAAGCAAAGGATAATTCCTTCAGGTACACCTTTCTAGGTTTGTATGTTAAAGTGTGAAGAGCTCACCTGGAAAAATCCCAGGGAGTGAAACTTTTTCAGTACTTCCATGCTAGGGGACAGTCTTAACTGTCCGAGCACCTTCTGCTAGTCACTGCTGCTCTTTCAAATCCCGGCTGGGGAATTAATTGAGTGGGGTTGAACTTCAGTAATGGTTTGCTTGTTCAGGGTAATAACAACATCAAATTAATCATAATCTGTGGTGATGTCTAATCTGAACTTTGGGGTACCTTTCTGCAGAGTGTTGCCCAGTATCTGGAACTTTTGCTTAAGATATTTCTTGGCACCTGATTCTGCTGCAGTCAAAAGCATTGCAAGTTCATGAGCACCTTGCTATTATTTGCGCATTTGAGTGTCCAAGGAGGAATGGGATCTAGTGTTTGATTTAACATATTTTTTTCTATTTTTGTGTAAGCTGTTCTGTCTCTTTTTAGTGATATAAATGAATACAATCTTAGTGCTAGCACTGAGCTGCATAAAGATCAGGTTTCATATGCACATGTAACTGTTAAACTTGGACAGGATTTTTTTAGACAAAAAGGGGAAAAAAAATAGACCTCCTCTCACAAACATTTAGTGGTGACCTATCAGCTCCAGTAAAACTGTCATCATGATTTCAGAGACCACAGGTAAATTCAGAGGGATGGAGAGGAAGAGAAAGAGGAGAGCAGCTCAAATGAACAACCAATAGTTAGGGTAGTCCGTTGAACCAGTTTTCCCACCTCCAGGTATTTCAGTAACTGAAGAGTGTGAATCTTTATCTCATACCTCCAAGGAGGGAGTCTTAACCATGAAGCAATTCCATATTCTAGGCTCTACTCCATACTTTTTTGAAGGAAAAAGAAAAATCAAGAGCTAACTACTCTATCCCATTACAAAGGGTAGCCAGGTAATGAAATCTCAACATGTATAAATATAATTCTCATCTTCTGATGAGTCCAAGTAATTCCTAATACTATGATAAACTATTTCTAAAAAATACGTATGTATGAAAAGTAATAATGTTCTGAAGATTCTACTCTGTAGAAGGTAAACCTGTTCTATTGACATGCAGATTGTGCTAAAAGACAGCTTGACCGCATCCTTTTATTTGTAACGTGCTTATTCCCATTACTTTGATTGAAATGAGCAGTTTAGCTTTTTGTCTGCATGACCCTTAGGTCAGCATATCACAGTCTAAAAAGCACAATGCACTTGCCAGAGCTTGTAATAGCAATGTCTCGTGCATCAGCATTTCATCGCAGTCATCTCCTATCAGCATTGTTTTTGCTCGTGTGCTCCCACCCAACGTTTTTTTGGCTTTATGCATGTGCTTGCATCACAGACTCTGTGATGAAAGGTTACAGTGATACATGCTCAAAGGGAAATAAATAACCAATAGATGTAATGCAGGTTTTGTGGATTCTGATCAAGCAAAAGTGGAAAAAACCCAACAGTCATCAAATTAAATAGAAAGATCAGGAAAGAAATCCACAACTTGAATATTCTGTGTACTTACAGGCAAATGCAGGACAAGTGTGCTGGCATGATCCTCCTTTTGCTTGGTCAAACAGCATCATCTCTGGAGTTAACTAGCAGAAAGTTTTTACATTAAGACCAATTACTTCAAGCAACTTGCGTATGCTGTAAAAGTCCATGTGATACTTCTAGATGCGGTCTGTATGTTGGGATACGCTCTATGCCTTTCTGAAATCTCTGCAACCATGTCTAGGCTGAGTAGATGATGTAGAAGAGTTAGGCACCAGGATGCCAGCACAGGTTTGTTGGCTGACCGAGGCTAACCGGCAGGAAACACAGGAAAGCAGAACTCACTTTCAGTCTTGCCACTCTCAGATAAGACAGGTTTAAGCCCTGGGTCTGAATTTGAAGGGGCAAAAAGGCAATTGCATTTACAGAATGAAAGGTTTTCATCAGTATAGATCCGATCTTGAGGCAGAAAATATATAAGGAATACTTTGCTTGAACATGACACTACACATGCAACAATTTTGCTGTAGTTTTAAAAGACAGTCTGAGTCAATAACTAGAAAAAGTCTTGTATCAAGCAGCTCTGATTTTCTGATCCTTGTTTTCCTATAGGAGTCTTAAGAAACAACATATCTGCTTGACACAAAGAAACCATTATAAATGCATGGAGGAAGGGGACGTGAGATCTACTGAATGGCCTGAGCCTCACCATCCTGGTTTATGGATTGGCTCTCTCTTTAACTAGAGCTCCTAACTATTGCTTATGTCTAATAACAAGCAGACAAGCTCACCTGCTGGACTGATAACGTCAGGGGCAGGCTAGCATGACTACATAAATCCATTTTAAAATCCGTTTAACTCTGGTACTAGCTATAAATACACACCGTAAAGTCTTATCTGAGGTCAAATATCTCTGGGAGTTTGTGTAGCTGTTAATATGGTTATAGCATTAGAAATCTCTCCAAAAAACATATTGCTAACCCACCACCCAGCTACACACTCAATGAAAATCAATACTAAAAGCAGGTGTTAGTTTTCAGTGCAGACTATTAGCATTATCACTGACCTATCATTGATCTGAAGTAAAAGTGTCATATTGAAACAGCATTCATCTAAAATAAAGAAATTCATATAATTTTCATTTTCTTTGTAAAGCATACTGGGTAATTAGCCATGGAGTTGAAACCATCTCTGTATTTATTGAGCAGGTACAAAAAAGATACCGATAGTATTTCTTTCTTAACTCTCCTCTACTAGGGTACCCTAACCTAAAAGCCGCTAGATGAAGCTTTTAGCAAATTTATTTAGCCATTTATGTATGAAAAAGTTCACTGGGCAACAAGAGCTAACAAAAGCAATTTTTTGTATTAACCATGGATTTTGTTGCAACAATGCTGCCCTTTACCAGATCATTTCAGAATGAAAGTTATTTATAATATTTTACTATTTAAAAAAAAAAAAAATCTAAGTAATGATGGCATGTCTGTGAACATCACCCTACATCAAATTCTGAGATTCACATATACCTAAAACTCTATGTATGCATGATACCATTTAGAATCTGAGAGTTAGTACTTTCCAAAAGAGATAATAAATACTCTTAACAGTCCTCAATCTGTAACACCCTTATCTGTGGTGAACTCTTGAATACAGTACAGGTTAAACTTAGTTATTAGCAAACCCTTCACAAAACAAAGGATGTGTATCCAATTCTTTGTAAACTAAGGAAAACATTACAGATTTGCAGCGCTTAAGAGCACTTACAAATAATACAAAGTACAAAAATCAACTATAAGTTTGTAAACTCCCCAAACCCCAGCTTCTATTCAATGAGGATTTGAAACACAAAGGAATTTTATTCCTTCATGCCCTAAAGGTCAGTTTGCATTTCGTCTCTTTCATCCAACTTGTTCTGGATTTACAAGGCACCTGACAGCCCTCAGCGCCTTTAAGTCGTATTACTTTTACTAAGGTAAGAGCAATCAGAGTTGATGTTTCAGGAAGCTGGCTGAGGACTCTAGACAACAGGACACAAATACCTGTTCCCTCAGAGTGTATCTCAGCCTCTCAAAGGCACCATAGACTTTTCACTTTTCTCTGAAGCATTAAGCACAGATTAATGTGAGAGACAGGATATTAGAGCTGATGGACTATTAGTGCTATCTACTACGTAAAATCATAATTAAGAAAGAAACACTCATTCAAGGCAAATGGAAGTGGTAAAAAGAGAAGGCTTAAGACCTTCAGACATTTAAATAGGTGCACATTAAATCATTATACAAACTTTTCAACGTGTTTCACAACATGAAATTTAAGATATCTGGACAAAGTTAAGAGGAACCATTAATCACGTTTTTTTTACCCCTAAAAACTACTTACGCTGTTTCCAATAATCGACTTTCCCTTTTGGCAAGAAAGCTTCCAATAAAAAGAGCGGGCTTTTGGGGGTTTTCTTTGAGGGAGAAAGAGAAGGGAGAGGATTTGAATAGAAGATGATGATCGTGTTTTGAAGTGATAGTGGTGGAAAGCTATATTTGAGGAATTCAGGAGGAAAGAAAATTTGGTGAAAGGCTGATGTACTTGTATAACTAGAAGCATGACGTACAGAAGCTGCAGTATAACCAGAAGCATGATACACAGATGCTGCATTGCTCTCCAAGATATTGGAACTATTCAGTGGCATGGCAATTGTGATGTAAAGAGTCAGCTGTTTGAGGCACTTGACCTTATCCTTTATGGGTTTGTGGGGTTTTGTTTGCTTGGGGTTTTTTTAATTGTTGTTTTGTTTTGTTTTTTAATAGCAGACAGGAAGTAGTTGTTTAATTATTTACACATCTTGGTAATATGAAGACAGATGCAAGGTATATTTTAAGAAACCAATTATTCCATTTTTAAAAGGGTTTTCATCCTTTTGTCAAACTCACAGTGGTTAGCATGGTCTCCCTCATCCCCACCCTGAATGCTCTCCTAGTTCATCAAACCTGATTGTAAAAATGACAGAGAAAAGATTGCTATCTGCTGTTATCTACCTGCTCTGATCCAGTATCATTTCTTTAAAGATGAAAAGGATGAAAAAATGGTCATATAACTTGACCTGAGAGCACACAATTTGTGATAAACAGCAAATAGCCACAGAGACACATATAATTCACTTGAAGATGGTCAAAAGCTGTGCTTAATGAAGAGCTGCTCAAAGTTTAATAAAATGTTTGGGGAGCTTATAGTTACAAATTACAGAATACCCAGCTAACGTTTGTGCTGTGACCTGGTTATGGGCTCCAGGGAGCCTTCCTGTGTTACTAAGGCTGTTCACTTCTTTATTTCAGATGACTGAAATAGATCTGAAAACTAGTTCCTAACTTCTCTGCAGGATTATTTTCTTCCCTATATTAGCGTAGACTATACTATCTGACAAGAGTAGTATTGTATTGTGAAGTCTAAGGAAATATATGGTGCCAGGCTAATAACCAGGGCTGGTCAGGAATATTCTGCTCAATTATGCTGTTTGCTGTCCCATACTCTGGAGAGACAAATGTCTTACTCCAGGCTTGTGTCTCAAATGAGAACCATTCCTTAGTTTCATCACTTCTTTACCATATTCACTGAACACTGTCTGGCAACTTCAAAGCATTTTTACCAGAGTCCTCATGGCTCAGGACAAGTATAAAATCCTACATCAACCCCAGTAACATTTGTATTTAAACAATACTTTTTAATAAAAAGGAGCAAATTCCCAGATATCAAGTGACGTATGAAGACAGTCAAGCAGAAGTAACTGGCAGAAAAAGAAACAGCATCTAGCCCATCTTGGTGACTTATCCCTACTTTCTCCTGGCAGATTAGACAGGATAAAAATAGCATCCACCTGCTTCCTCAAGAGTTCATCTCCTTGAGCATGTTCCCAGCCAGGTCAACATATTTGAGCAGCTTTGTTGAGTTACTACTTTTCAGAATTCTTAGTCCTGCATAAGAAACTAGATGAGAGAACAAGCAGTGTAAATTTGTGACCACCATATTAAATGGTGGCAGTCCAATGTGCCTTGTTCTGTCTAGTGTCTTTCAGTACATGTAGAAAATGTTAGAAAGTAAAGTTGCAAAATCTTAATTCATTGGTTACAAAGCATGCTGCTACATGTTGATATAGAAATATTTTGGGAAACTGATGTGCTGGTGGGCTTTGTAATGCTATAAGATTTAATGTCCTGTAACCACTTACAAGATGAGAATGCTATTGCAAAAGAGATTTTATTTATAAAGTAACACCTCTTTGTGGAGTGTGGTAGATGTATTTGGTTGCTTCAGCCAGTGAACTGAAATACAATTTAGCTGGCACACATCTAGGAATCACACCTCACTTTTAGCAGTTAGTGTTCAAATATTTAATACATGCTTTGGAAATGGGGACAATGCAATGCATATGTACAATGTTGCCTGTCATGGCTTGTCTTTGATATCTCCTTTTTGGGGCTTCTGTATATTAATTGTATGCACATCTCAGTGGAGGATAATAATACTTTGTTATCTGGGCTGTAAATGAGGAATCCGTGCAGGGATCTGGTAACAGGAGTAATTTAAGAAACCAAATTGCTGCCAAAATTAACAAACTAGATACATGTATATGAGTCTGTTATAATAATACTAGGGGGGAGGGGTTTCTGTGCCATCCAGTAGGTAATTTTGTATTTAAGGTTGTCCTCTTGCTTACAGATGTCTCTTCCCTTAATATAAACAAATGTAAATTGCAAATAGTTATGTATGTATGGAAATAGTACCATGAAAGAGTATCTAATGATTGGTGTCAACTTCGTCCTCCTCTTCAGTGTTTCTTCTCATCTCCCTGCATGCCCCAGCTGGCGTTTCTAGTTTGGGAGCCACAGTTATTCAATGTATTCCTGCTAAATTGTGTGAGACGTTTCTATGCATAAAGACTTTTGGAGTCAAGACTTTCCTAAATGGGTCTGATTGGGCTGAACCGGTGCTACTTCTGATCCAGACTGAGTGGCATGAAAGACTTCCAACTGTTATTAATTGAAACTCAGCAGCCCTCAGGATCAGTCACAGCGTTTAATGTATGTTTTACAGCAGTACTTGTGTAAAGCTATTAATTGAAACTATTTGTAGGATCTATGCAGGGTAAGACTTGGTACTGATGATGAATGGCTTCATTGTACTAGGTCATTATGGTCCTAAGTAATTTTGTTGGTTGGTACTTTTCATTTTATACCTGAAATCAAATAAAAATGATGAATTGCAGAGAAATGAAAAAAATATAATTGGCACAATAGGTTATTACATGCTGTGATTGGAGGTAATGAATTGCAGCAGGAATTAAAGACAAAGGTATACCAGTTAAACTGAATTTAATCTGCCTAAGTAGTGAAATAGATATTTCTGTCAGGCCATAATCTTCTCAGGTTATCCAAAAATAATACAGAATCCACAGCCCATACCTCTTTACCCTAATAGTGTTCAAGTGGCTTAACCCCACAGGTTTGATTCATAACAAGTATTAGATCATCATCAGTGTGGGTAAGTGCAAAATCAAACCACAACCAAAATCAGCCCTGCCCAAAGCTGCTAAACAGCCTTTTGTAGATCTGTGCTCATATATAGCCTGCCTCCAAAGACTCCTCAGGCAAAGTAAGTCCTATTCAGAACACAGAAATATCCTAAAGATCAATGCTCAGCATCACTTAGTATGCTCAGAGCATTGAAAATAGGAGTTAGTAAACTGGCAGATATTTGATGTGGCCATTGTTTTGACCAAACTGGATGTTGCAGTATACGGAATGTGTATCTTCTTCCTGCCCCCTTGCCCCTCTCTTTTCCAGTAAATGCATTAAGGTTTAAGCCCGCATTCTGTAAAGTCCCTGATACATACAGCTGGAGCAGGAGTAGGCCCGGTTTGATATCTCATAACTTGTGAATTGTTGTATCATTCAGTGATACAACAGTATTTGAAATTATTGGTTTGCATCTTTTCAATGTTTTATCACATTCTTGTCAGCATGTGTTTATAAGGAAAAAAGCTAAAGAATTCTAGAAGCAGATAAGGTAATCCAATTCTTTAAAAAATTAGTCATGAAAATAATTGATTTTTAGTTTGTGCCAAGGGAGGTAGATTGTGCTTCCTCCATTAACAGTTCGCACTTGCTACATAGGAGATTTCCTTTCTTAAGTATGCAGGGTGCTTTATTCATACTGACCCTAGCAAATATATTCATCTGCAATCTGACAAAGATTTAAGAATCATCTTGTAGGTCGAAAATTTATGTCTTCTAACTCTCTAAACAGGCTTTAGAAATAATGCCATGCAGTTCTTAGCAAGGAGCCTGTTAGCTAGCTTTTGTTTAGATTGCAAGTCCTCTACTTTTCAATTATTTCTTTTATCCATTAAAAATAATAATATTTAAAAAAAAAAAAAAACCACCAGCAACCCAGCACTCTGAAAAAAATCATTCCAGGAGCTGTAAAAGTTTGAATTCACAGTACAAAAGGGAATGTTGCTCATGCAGGGATTGTTGAATGCTAATAAGCTTGGCACATCAACTTGCTGCAGCTCCTTACAAGCCCTGTAATTAAAAAAAATCACCTTGAAGTTTGTATATAATTTTGCCATTCATTGTACATGTAACTTTTGTTGTTAATATTGGCATTCTTTTACAGACCAAGAATGAGACGATCACATTTGAGTAGCACCCTTGTCAACACATTAATTTCTGTTGGTAATATTTTTTGTCCCTAGGTCACTTTTCCCCCCCTAACTTCAGTTACCATAATATAATCTTATTTTATTTCTTCCTCCTGTAACTCCCACTGTTTTCAACAGTCATGTCTTTTCCAGTTAAACACCCTACTTACTGTGCTTTTTGTATTTCAGCCTAGTTTTCAGACTAATCTTCTTTCTTTAACAGTCTTATAATGTTACAGATTTATTGTTTCTTTTTTCATCTATTTCAACATGCAGACTATATTTCTGCTTCAGCATTTTCTCTTTCACTAGTGCTTCTATGGACCTTGCTTGCTTTTCAAATGCTTTCTCATCATAACCTTGCACCACTGTCGCTAACTACCCATTGTCTTCTCATCTCCCGTGCTAGGATCCTGAATATTTCAGATCAATTACTATGAAGTTGAAGGTTTACACAGTCTTTGGGATTTTCTGTTTAGGCAGTTGCCAGTAAAAAAAGAATGGAAAGAAAATACACAGGAGACTCAGCAAAGGGTTAAAATTAAACAGTAAAACATTTTTTTACCTCTTTCATTATATTCTTCTACTGGATAAGGAAAACATATCATTTGGGAAAATAAACCAGGAAATTTGGAAAAGTAAGAGTTTTCTTATGAATTTAAATGGAAGTCATGTGAGTAATATTTCTAGGGGCCTCAAACGAATAACCTTTACATTTCTTTCATCCCTTCTCATGCATTTTAATTGTGTGTGTGTGTATAAAATACAAAATGCTGAGCAAACAAATAAATCAAATGCTTAGACAATGAAATATTAATTTAATCAGTGTTTAAAAACACCTTGTGAGGCTAAGATGTGTATATCTCTGTGTCAGACTTGGAAATGAGTATGCATCTAAGTAAGGTATAATGTCATGAGCAAAATAATTCAAGAGTGTTAAAAGAAAAGACTGGAAAGCCAATACTTGGGATTTAGCCTCTGTGGAAAAGTAAATGAGATTTCTACAATTTTATTTTGTGTCGATATATTTAAACCCTTCCCTCCTCTCCCCTCTTTCACCTGTCTGTTAGGCTGTCTTGCATGTAAATGGTAAAATTTTCACATGACACCTTCAATAACAGTCTTAAATTTTGAAAAATGTGTATATCTCCCTGCAAACATAGTGTGAGATATAAGCATATAAAAAGAACTTGAAGCAAAATGAGTTCACCTGACTAACTTCTGTCTGGAAAGCATTTCATCTCTATTTGCTCTTCTCCAGAAGACAGCCGAGTACAGGGAGGGAAGATAAACACCCCTGTCTTTACTCCTCAGCAAAATATCTCAACCATGACCAAGAGGGATTGCCTATAGGCCTGAAAGATGTGGCACAAAACGTCTATTCAATCTTTGTCTCTTCTACAATCACCACTTATTGCAAATTGATAGTATGAAGCTTTTCATGAAGATGACTTTTCAGGTGAGAACTGGGCTGAGACCAATTTGCCTTACTCAGCCCACTGGACAGGCATCTGTCAGAAGGTAACAATATTCGGTGGTGGTTCTGAATTTGCAGCAGTGTTGAACTGCATAATCTAACTTTTTGTAACTCTACACCTGCTGTTATGAAATTTAAGAACCTTAACATGTAAAAGCCATATTGTGTTACAAATTACTCTCCTACTACATCAGTGTGTTATTCTCAACCAGCATTAACCTAGGTGCTAACAAAATCTCCTCAGCCTCCACTAGCTGCAACCATCAGCTTTGGATACTTCTGGGCATAGACTTCCTCCTCTCACCAGAATGGGGGTCTGTAGTCCAACTGTAGCTGTAACACACACAGAAGACAGTTACAGTTAAGCTGTGGCCACGGAAAAGCCACATGCATCAGGCAAAATACTTCCAAAAGACTTAGGGAGTCGTGAATACCTTTCTGCCTGGCTATGGAGAAGACTACATCTGGGATACAGCATACAGTCCTGGTCTTCTGCAATCATGGAAGGTGGACTGTAAAACAGAAGAGACGGAGAGATGATTTGGGAGGAGTCTCTCTCTTTAAAAGGAGGCTGAAAGTCCTCTATTTATATCTCTTGATGTAGGAGGAAAGGAAAGGAGTGAGAAGAATAAAACCAGAGAGCTAAGTGAAAGGACTACGTGCAAGAAACACATATTTTTCAATGGCTCTGAGTATATTTGGGCTGGAGAGCAGAAGATGATGTAAGCTTCAGGTATGCCTTTCAGTGGTAATGGGGGATTTTAAAAAAAAGAAAATCTATATAAAATGAAATTGGATACATTTATGAGCAGGATTGTATGACATCCTTGTTTACAATAGCAGGAGACCAGATTTACTAACCTGCAAGTCTCACATCAGTCCTAATTTTTCAAACTACACACCATTAATATAGTCATCGAAAACAAAAACCGTATTTAGACAAAGCCTGAGACAAAGCCTGGACTTGCCTGCAGCAAGCTGATGTGCCAAAGCCTGAGACAAAGCCTACTTCTGTCAAAATAGCTAGGAAAATAAAAAATTAGTTTGCTAGTCTGCCCGGAAATTCATATAGTAGAAAAGCCCGTTTGATTATAGAGTATTATGCTACTGTAGATGGATAGTATTGAGCAGCCAGAAGAGCGGCTCACTTGCTAGGGTGGTGTATTTGACACAGCTCAGATATGAACACCCTGATTGCCACTGGAAAGAAAGCTTGCGGGAATGCAGATGTGCATCCTTGTCTGCAGAAGATAGAGAAGAATAATGTGCATGTATTTGATGTAATGGGAATAGCAAACCTGTCTGAAATATTCTTAGCAAGACAGCACTCCAGGAGCTTATTAAAAAGCAGGTAGAATAAACAAATCTGTTTTTACAACAGCTGCACATCGCTAGAGCTGAAGCTATTGGAAGGAATCTAGTGGAAGAGAGCGTGGTGCTATGCAGGTGCCAGATGAGAGAACTGGATGCTGGGAGAAAGAGCAAAGCTACTTAGCTCAGCCTGTCTGCTGTAAGCTCCGAGTTCCTAAAGCCCGATTCCTAGGTTAATACTTATTTTTGAAGAGCTGCTTTCAGTAGCTTTGTGGGATGGACAATGCATTTTTTGATCTGTCCTCCACTTCTGATGTTCTGTTCCTAAATACTGTTGGGCCACATTACATTTCTGCTGACAACATGTGTAATTTAACACCATCTTGGCTACCTAGAGATTTTAAGAAAAGCACCACATAAACCAGAAATAAATACTCACATTGCAGTAGCAGCATTGGGGTCATTTGCTAGCCCCTTTCACACTCCATAAGACATCAAAAAAGTGAGGTGATCATGTTGTGCTGATAACATGATTGTGTTAAGGGAGTAATAAATAACCGTGTTTTAGGTGGATGATCTGGTGAAGGACAGCAATACGGAAATTAAGAAATGGAGAAGGGACTTGTTCTTTAACTGAAGAAAATCACAAATACTGATTTGCTCTTTAGCTAAATATACCATCTTCTCATTTATTCTTTTTAAATAGGAAGAAGCAACTCAGTTGTCACATCAGATGATGAAATTAAGTTTTTTATTCCCTGCCTAAATCTTCCATCTGGTAGCAATGTAAGTACATTGTGATAATAAATATATTCTTGCTAAAAGGGCTCTGACATCTCTCTACAGGAACTCTCTGTCAGATAAAGTTCAAATTTTGATAATTTAGCTAAGTAAATCTTTTGGGCAGAATAAAAAAGCATAAGTTGTCATTCTTTCTTACATAAATACTACTTAACAATTTCTGCAGTTATTTTGAGGCTTTGAGTACTTCAAACTAGGTCTTGGATAGGTTAAGATAAGGATGGCAGGACCATCAGGTTGTAATCAGCACCATGAAGTCATGCTGGAGGCCAGTCACTACTGGTGTACTGCTGAGGGCAGCGATCCTTCCCCTGTCTTTGGCACTGGTGAGACCGCACCTGGAGCACTGTGCCTGATTTGGGACTCCCCAGTACAAGAGAGATGCTGAGGTACTGGACCAAGCCCAGCAGTGGGCCGCCGTGCTGGTCAGGGCTGGAGCACGAGGAGAGGCTGCGAGAGCTGGGCTTGATCAGGCTGGAGAAGGGAAGGCTGAAGGCAGGGAGCCCTTGCTGCTGTCTGCTGGGGGGGTGTAGGGGAGGCAGAGCCAGATTCTCTTCCGAGGGGCACAGTGACAGGAGGAGGGAACAGCTGCAAGCTGCAGTGCAGGAAATTCCCATTTGGAATTGGGGAAACTAAATTTTCATAAAGAGTTGGAGCTGGTTGCTCAGAGAGGCTGAAGAATCTCCACCGTTGGAGGTACTTGAAGCTTGACTGGGTAGGGCCCTGAGCAGCCTGATTTAATTCTGAAGCTGGGTCTGGGATCTTCAAAGTAGGTCCTGTGCTGAGCAGCGGGGCAGGCTAGATAACCTCCAAAGGTCCCTTCCGTTATAAACTATTCTACCTTCCGGTGAAAATTGTTCGTTCAGATAAGGAGACGTTTTCTCATACTTGCAAATGGGTAAGCCGAGGCAGCAGTTAAATAGGCTAAGGCAATAAAGCTAATATTTGCTTTAAGCCTTTCTTGTTCCTTGTTTGAAGTGTGCCTTCGTGTATTCTCATAGAATCTGTGTTCGTCCTAACTTACTGTGACCAAGTTTTTTTTAGCAGACTACTGATCGATGTGGTATTAAGCAATACAGAATATACAGCTACTTATGTACTCTTCAGGCTTTTTTTTTTAAATTTTATCTTAAAAAAACTGCCCTTGCATATTTTCATTCATTACAACGAGCAGGTTACCATGTTAGGAAGGCATGACAGTTTCATTGCATGTGTGAATGTACAAGGTTAACCATTGTCTTTAAGCAGACAAAAGAATGACATGTAAATATACATTCATTGATTCCAGCTGACATCTAGTTTTTATAAATTATTATTATTGAAATAAATGGGGGGAAAAAGATAAACTGATCTTACATATATATGTGTATACACACATGTGCGTATATATACACACCAGAATGATTTGTTTAAAAAAAGCTCCAGCATATAGGAACTGGAAAATGTTGACTTTATGGAGCTACTGGAGGAATTTGCATTTACTGGTTCTCAGCCAGGCTGCGTGCTGACACAACGTTCTTTTCATGTTGGTCAGCTTCTGAGAGACAGGTGCCACGGTCTGCTTTGTAGGTGCTGTTTAGTACCTTCTACTGCCTTACAAGTGTACAGAGATCATTTACTCAAATTCAGTAAAATAGTAGGTTAGAGCCTTCACATTTATATTTAAAGGCCTTCTAAAGCTCTTACTAACTGGAATTGATGGGCATGTTACCTCAATGTAAACTGATAATCCTATTTCTCTGAGCCTTGAAGCTTTTGCTTTACTCCATACCTAATGTAGCAGTGGTAAATATTTCAAAATTTAAAGCTGTAACAGTATATTTGCAAGTCCTACACCCCCTGAAGTCTGTTAAACTCAGGGCCAGGGGCTCTACATATGAAGTCAGTGTCTGTCTCCCCCCACTTCTATTTTTAATTGAAAAATTATGACTCAAAGCAGAGATGAAAGATTCAAATTGTAGTGAATTTACTAGAAAGAAGCTCATGCTATTTATGGTGTTTAAATTTTTCTTTAAAATACAAGAAAAGACTTCTGCTAAGTGCTTGTATATAGCACAGCTGTAAATTCTTGTTTATCTGCTGTGCTGCAGTTTGTGTGTCTGTGTTTCTCGTCTTGTTGTGATTACTGAAGAATGTTTTCTTCTTTATTTTTGAGAGCTCTACAGTGCTGGCATTTATCAAGAGAAGACACACAGCACAGCCTTGCATAAATAATGGCACTGGGCCAAGTACAGCTGAGGTGGTTGCCAGCACAACTCCATTGAAGTCAAAGGAATTGCACCGGGGGTGAGTTTGGCCTTTGGCTCAGGTTATGTAGGACTTTAACATGACAATTTTCAGTAATGCATCAGCTGTTTAAGGTAGTCAGGTCTGGTTTTGCTTTTTGATTGAATACTGTATTTGAGCTATTTCAAATAAAGGAGCTGAACTTCTGCTCAATGAAGTGAATGGGGTTTTTGTTAGTGGACTCCTTTTGCACTTTCTGTTCTCACTTAACCTGCCGTCAGTGCTAAATAACTTGATTTCATGAAATGGCATGACAATAGCGCTGGGCTCCGGTGAATTCCTGGGAAGAAGGACTGTGCTGAATATTTTCTGAGTTTTGCATTCTCCTCTTGTACTTAATATATTGCATTTTAAGTGATAAGATGGTGCCTGTTGCCTGAATGCAAGCATTCTTTTGTACCGTCATTAGAAATCTGCAGGCAGCAATGATTTTTAATGGTGCCTGTTTTGGTTCATCTTGTTGGCCGTCGTATGGATCCACTTGTAGCAATCAGCCTCCTAAATAAAGAACAAACAAGTAAACAACTTATATTGTGCAAGGACAGAATAAACTGTGCTAAACATTTAGTAGTAGGGCAGGTCAGTAAGTTTATAATAGACCTAATTTACATACTGAAAAGCCAGAGGTCTATCAGAGGAAGCCAAAAGAGATTTGGTTGTTAAATTTGGGGTGTTTGAAAGAATGGCAACCTGATCCAGACCTCGGATTCATATTGCTAAGCACTGCTGAGTAAGTGTCTCAGCATTAAATATAGGTGCCTGTCACTCAAAATTCATTAGAAGTCAGGTCTGTGTTTAATCAATCATTGCTAGGCCATGATTGTATCACATATTTTTCAATAGTAGGTATTCTTCTTAAAGTCAGGTGTCAGGGTCACATAGTGAAGTGGGAAGTTGTGGCATATGTTTAAAACAAGTGGCCACACATATACGTCTCGGGACTTGAAGAAGTTTAGTGCCCACAAAAAAACCAAAAAGCTGGTGAGCAAATACGAAGGATCCCAATGATGTTTTGTTTTGTTTTGTTTTAAATATCAGATTTTATGCCAGTATTTCCAAGCTTTGTTGGGGGAGTGGAGAAAACTGAATTCAATTGTGAAGTTAAGTAAAAACAAATTGTAGAAAACACTGTGTGAAGAGACAATTAGAAAGCAATCCAATGCACAGTTCAAGCTTGTGCAACTTTGTGTGATATTTTACATTTCATAAAATAACTTGGCCTCCTCAGTTGGTGGGGAAAAAAACCAAACCTCTTGGAAATAAGGTGTCATTTAAAACAATAAATCTGTTTACAATTTTGTTAAGGTACATCCAAAATTTGTATTCAATGACTGTAAATTTTGAATACAACATTCTTGCTTATCAGTAAGCAAGAGTTATCTGTTATCCTGAAGAAGAATATCTATCCCTAAAGTGGAGATGTAGCTAGTTCTTGTAGTCTAGCTAATCATTTGGGTTCAATAGATAGCTCTGGAAGAAATGTATCTAATGACAGCATCGGAGAATTTAAGAGAAAAGTTTGAAGAAAAAGATTTACCTCTTTCACATAAACAACAACAACAAAAATTTCCAGAACTACGTTTTTAAAAAAGGATGCCATTAAATAAGAAATACTTGATTTATTTCTTGTTTTAGTAGTATAATTGTCTCAAACTCATGCTATGAATATGTTGAATAGAGATTTTGGAAAAAAAATATCCAAACCTAAAACCTGCATCTCTTTTACATAAAGAGGAGTAAAAAAGTGATGAAATAAATGTGCTATTCTAACCACATGGATAAGGAAAGCATTAAGGATTAGTCCTGGGGAAAATGCACCCCTGTATCTGTTCATTTCCATGAAGCAAGTTGCCTTTACACTGTATACTTCCATGCTAAAAAAAAAGGTTCACGTGGCAGCCCCCAGTGTTATTCGTTGTACAAGCTGTATATTTTATGGGCGTGAGCTCCTAGAGTCTCATACCAGTATACGGCTATATTCAGCTTTCTTGTAAGCCATAGCCTGGAGCTAATATTTGCTCTCATGTACAATTTGTTCCATTAGCTACTGTTAGCCAAACAAATCAGATTGCTGGAGAAACGCAACGGGATCTGTAATTGTCTCTTCCTTAGAGGCATGTTTCACTGCAAGCAGTCAGTGTGTAAAGCATTCTTTATACTTGGCTCCCAGATCTTCAGAGATTATGTGCTAGGGACAGCAGAGACACCTTTTAACCACAGTAGCCATAGCCTTGACTCTCTCAGGGGTAAAAACCAATGCTAGATAGATGACTAAGCAGTACCATGTTCTGTAGTGACAATTTTTAATGACGTTTACCAAGTTAGTTAATTTCTGAGTAATATAAAAGTTTCACTGCAAAATCAGCTCTGCCTTTATTAATGGGCAAATTACAGAAAAATAAACTATATGAACTGTATATAAACTGTCTGTGACAAACTACAGTAGGCAAGATCTCCAAACAGGAGGAACACCCTGGAGAAACTAGGTGGTCTTTTCTTTGACTGAAGCTACTGTTGCCAATCTACTATGCTAAATACACATTTCACAGCTTGTTGCTTCTTGAATGCATTCAACTGAGTTCGTTTCATGTGCCAAGTACTTGTTCAGAATACACTGAACATAACATCTAGTTTTTCTGCCAAAATGGCCTCTGTCAAGCCTCCCTCCTGCATTTAGCCAGCTATAAAAGCTGTTCCTTGCTAGTGAATTCCAGTACCATCAGTGTTTTCCTTGATTTATTATAGTAGGAGCACTTCTTTCATTGCTTTGTAATGTGAATGTTCACATTCCCCAGTTTTCCAGAGGGGACAACAAGGATATTGCTGCCTTGGCAAACAGAAGACTTGGAGAAGATGCACAGGCTAATGCTTTGCTTGCCTTCTGTTGCCTCTCTTCTTTAATATACTCAGGTTCGTGTCAAACAATTCGTTAAAGCATGTCCTTAAAATCTTTCCAAGGAAGAAGGGAGATTCATTCTGTTGGTGTTACATGTGCTGCCTTAGAGCAACTTCCCTCTCAGGCTAGCCTGCACCTGCCTGTCTGTCATCTCCCTGGACAGTCTGGAATTATACTTGCAAATAGAATTGTCAACTTTTGTAGGGATTTGAACACAGTGACATGCATGCTAATTCTCTTGTTGCTTCTCAGCCTCAGGCTAAATAACATTAATTTTCCTTGAATCGTTTCAGAGGAACATTCCGTACAGGGCATAAAATTGGATTTTGGTCACTCAGGGTTAAAACACTGAACACCTTTATTAATAAACTTGCCAGAGTGAGGTTACAGTCTGCAACAGGAAACACATTTGGGGGGTTCTAGTATAAATGAGAAAATGATGTAGCTCAGATAAGCGCTGTAAAACAAAGCCTCAGACTAGATCAGGGCCCTACAATTATATTAACTGTTTCATTGCAAATGTGAGTCAAGTGTACCTTTTGGCAGCAGGGAGCAATCTGAAATCATATGCTCATCCTTGCCGAAGCTGTATTTCTAAGGTCGCTTCTTATTTAGGTGCCTAGCTGCAAAACCAAAACAGCAATGCACTGGCCTTCAAGTCGTAAGCAGTTCCCATTAGCCAATTTAAAAAAAAAAAAAAAATGACGTCGACCTACATTACCAATATGTGTAGCGTGGCAGTTCATTACAAGAAGAAACCTTAAAGTTTCTATTCTCTCAGCTCTGTGCATTTCAATTTCATTTTTCCTGACGAATTGTGGAACCTGGGGCCGAGCCTTTCTCCAGCACGTATGTACATACGTGTGTGTGGTGGCAGGAGGCTAAGTCCCTTCCTGTGAGGCACAGCGATGCAGTTCCTTTACTGAAAGAGACAGCAGAGGTTTGGCTCTGCAATACAGCATTGCCACCTTGAAGATGGAAACTGCTACCCTGGACACAGAGCTGTTGTGCTTGGGTGGAAGGCTGAATGCATCCATAACGGCTCCAGCGAGCCCAAGAGGAACGTGCTGGTGCACTTGCACAGTGCCACTGAGCTCAAGGGGCTCTTCTGAAGAAACAAACTCATTCTCACCTCCACCAGACACTCCTGTTTCTTCCCTTGTGCTGGCACTAATGGTGGTTTGGCCCTTGGGAAGATAGTTCAAGGAGTTAAAGCAGCAGAAAATCAGCCCTACCGAAAAGAAATAGTCTTCTGCCTAATATGGGTTTGAGTCTCTGCAAGAAAAGTAAGGCATCCCATCTCAAGGAGAGGTTGCAGTTAAATCTATTCAGCTGTAAAAACTGGTAAGTAATTTGAGATACACTTATGGAGGTTGTGGCTAGCAGGTTCAAATTTATTGGGTTCCCAGTCTGTAAGCATTATAAAGAAAACATTGAGAGAGCACAATGGGCATTGTTTTGGCTGCTAGTAGTTACCTAGACTGCATTTTCGAGTCTGGGTGAGGCAAGCAAGACAGATTTTGTTTATCAGCAACATACAGATGTCTGGCCGTGCTATAACTGGTTGTCACTTTTCTGCATCTTCCTCTCTCCTGCTTTCTGAGGATTTTTAATTTCTCCAATTATTTCCCTTAGCCTTTGCTCCCTTGTCCCTGAGGGGGAGGCACACTGTCATACTTGAGTGATGACTTTTAGAGCATCTTTTCAGTAATAAGGTTTGGTTAGAAGAACCCTGAAAACTCCCTGTGATGCTTCTGAGCACGAGGCCTACATCTTGACACCTTTGTACTTCTGTTACGGCTTAGACATGGTTTAATGGTGAAGCTATAATGAGCTATATTACAGATTGTGGAGGAATGGTACACATTAGTTTCTAATGTATAAAGGCAGTGTTATAGAATAAGGATATCAGGCTCCAAGTTTGCCTAGTTTTCCCCAGCTGCAT